>NW_022681456.1:131889080-132225743 GCF_009764315.1 Trachypithecus francoisi
ATTTGGTAACTAGAAGTGGTGGCAGCAGCATCCTTGCATCCTTCCTGGTTTTGACAGGAATCCTAACATTTCGTTAGTATGACGCTGCTTTTTTTTTTTTTTTTTTTTTTTTTTGAGACACAGTTTCATTCTGTCGCCCAGGCTGAAGCGCAGCGGCTTGATCTCAGCTCACTACAAACTCTGCCTCCCGGGTTCAAGCGATTCTTCTGCCTCAGCCTCCCCAGTAGCAGGATGACAGGCATAAGCCACCACGCCTGGCTAATTTTTGTGTTTTTAGTAGAGACGGGATTTCACCACGTTGGCCAGGCTGGTCTCAGGCTCCTGACCTCAAGTGATCCACTCACCTCAGCCTCCCAAAGTGCTGGGATTACAGGTGTGGGCCACCATGCCTGGCTGGCTGATGACTTTTGATAGATACCATTTACTTAGGCTATGAGGTTTTCCTCCGTTCCAAGTTCTATAGGTTTTTTTTCAAATCAATAGTAAGGGTTGAATTGTATGGATTGCTTTGTCTTCATCTATTGAGATGATCATATTGTTTTTCTCCTTTAATTTGTTACTGTAACTCAGTATTATATTTTTCTAGTAGTTAATCATCTTTTCATTCTTGGGGCAAACCCTACTTGGTTATGGCATTATCTTTTGTTGTTATTCAATACTGGGTTCGGTTTGCTAATATTGTGTTTAGAATTTCTGAATTTATGCCCATAGCAAGATTGGCTGGTAGTCTTGTCTCATGTCGTCCTTGTCTGCTTTAGTTTTTGTTTGTAAGATTACACTAGGCTCATGAAAAGGAGTTTGGAGATGTTCTTTCTCTTTCTCTTTTCTGAAAGAGTTAATAGGCTATTGGAATTATCTGTTCCCTGAAGTGTAGTCGATTTTGTAAAGTCGTCTGGCCTGGTGGTGTGTGTGTGGTTTTTCTTGGGGGTGGGGGGTGGGCGGTGGTGAACAGACTTTCCTTCTTTTTTCTTTTTTATTTTTTGAGACGGAGTTTTCACTCTGTCGCCCAGGCTGGAGTGCAGTGGCCGGATCTCAGCTCACTGCAAGCTCCGCCTCCTGGGTTCACGCCATTCTCCTGCCTCAGCCTCCCGAGTAGCTGGGACTACAGGCACCGCCACCTCACCCGGCTAGTTTTTTGTACTTTTTAGTAGAGACGGGGTTTCACCGTGTTAGCCAGGATGGTCTCGATCTCCTGACCTCGTGATCCGCCCGTCTCGGCCTCCCAAAGTGCTGGGATTACAGGCTTGAGCCACTGCGCCCGGCCTTTTTTATTTTTTTTGAGACAGAGTCTCACTCTGTCACCCAGGCTGGAGTGACGTTAATTTTTTGTATTTTTGGTAGAGACAAGGGTTCACGATGTTGCTCAGGCTGGTCTCGAACCCCTGAACTCAAGTGATCTACCCACCTCTGCCTCCCAAAGTGCTGGGATTACAGGCTTGAGCCACCATACCTGGCCCTCTCTTTTTTTTTTTTTGAAACAGGGTCTCGCTCTGTTGCCCAGGTTGGAGTTCAGTGGTGCAGTCGTGGTTCACTGCAGCCTCAACCTCCTGGGCTCAAGTGATCTTCCCACCTCAGCCTTCGAGTAGCTGGGACTACAGTTGCATGCCACCATGCCTGGCTTGTTTTTAAAATCTGTATATAGAGGGGGGTCTCACTATGTTGCCCAGGCTGGTCTTGAACTCCTGGCTTCAAGTGATTCTCCTGCTTTGGCCTCCCGAAGTGCTGAGATTCCTGGCCCTAAGGCTTGTAATTAGCTATTCCACTTTAACTTAACGATTATACATCCCAAATTTTCTGTTTGTTCTTGACTAAGATTTGGTAAGATATTTTTCTAGGACAGCGTTCATCTTGTGGAGGGTTTCAAAATTATTGCCATAGGTTTATAGTTGATTTGAAGTATTTTATTTTGAAAATCTCTGCAGCATTCATAGTTATGTTCTCCCTGTTGGTCCTCAGGTTAGTTATTTGTGCTGTCTCTCTTTTTCGTGATCAGTCTTATCAGTGGTTTGTCAACTTTATTAGTCATTTCTTAGAACTAACTTTTGGTTTTGTTAATATTTTCTATTGTATATCTATTTTCTATTTTATTACTTCTGCTTTTGCCTTTATGATGTCTTTCCTTTGGACTTATTCTGTTCTTCTTTTTGAACCTCTTAAGTGAAGTGGTCCTGTTAGCCATAGAAGGATGACTGGCCTGTGACTCAGCCTGCAGGCCTGGCACTGCGGGCTCTGTGACTCCCTTGCCTTCCGTTCCCTCTGAGGGCTCAGGGAGGGAGGTTGGTGCCTAGCCCAGATGTCTCAGAAGGAAAGGGGATTAGGGTTTCTCGAGGAAAGGAGGGCAAGGCAGGTCTGTCGAGGCAGTTGGAAACGTGGGAGTAACAGCCAGGTCGTCTTCCCAGCGGCCGGTTCCCACAGTTTTCCCAGAGCCAGGCTTGAGGTCACTTAATCCTTAGGGTCATGGGAGCAGGAAGCGCTGAGGTGCTAGGGGCCAGCTGATGGGTTAGGCAGCCTGGTTCCCCAGGGAGGGAACCCACACAGACCTGCAGGGGCATGGGAGGGAGGGCGCAGGGGAGGAGAGCGCTCCCATCCACCCACCCGCTGCGCTCCAGCTCCCTCTCCTCCAGCCCCTCCAGAAGGGAATTCTGGCAGAACCACTTCTGGACCTGTCCCCTCTGCACCCCTCATTCCTGTGCCCTCAGTTAACCTCCCTGACTCTGACCTGGGCTTGGGTCTGTCTTGGGGCCTGGCTGCTGTCCTGGGAAGGGAAGGGGAGCAGATCAGAACTCAGCCTGTGGCTCCAGGCCACTGGCTCTGGCTGGGCCTCATGTTCTCCCGGAAGGAGCGCCTCCCCTGCCCTCCACAGGGTGTGCTTTTGCTCCAAAGGCTCTGCCCTGGACGGAGCGTCCTTCTTGCCTGGGCATCTTCAGACCTTCGTCTGGGACCCTGGTGGCCATGTGGCTCACCCTGAGGAAGGCGAGTGAGGGGACCCGGGGCACAGGGTAGTTGACAGGTTGCTGAGTAGTGAGGAGTCCTGGCAGGAAGCAGCCCTGAGTCCCTGAGGGGCAGAGCTAAGAAGCCAAAGCCAGCACCCCCAGAGCTGCTGTCCATGAGTGACCTGAGAGCAGTGGCACTAGGAGGGCCTCACCTCCAGCCTGCTGCCCCTGCTCTAAGCCACGGCCTGTCACATGCCTTCCTTGCAGGTGTCTCCATGAGGACACCATGGGGCGGCTGGCAAGTTCATTTCAGCCTGGAGTCAGCACATGGGATTGACGGTGACTCCCAGAAAGCAATGATCAGTTGGCCGCATCTGTCAGAGCTGGGGTGGGAGGAGGCGTGCCAAGGGCCACAGCCATGTAGTGTCAGCCCCTTGAAGGAGAAATCAATCTCTGTTCAATTCTGTGGGGTTCACGCTGAGATGTGAAAGGCTGTTAGCCCCTGGACTCCCTGGGACTGCTGGGCAATAGGCCATGGAGTCCATTCCATTATTTAAGAATGGCAAGCCTAGGCCGAGGTGGGTGGATCCCTTGAGGCCAGGAGTTCGAGACCAGCCTGGGCAACATAGTGAGACTCTGTCTCTACAAAAACATACAAAAATTAGCCAGGCATAGTGGCGCACGCCTGTAGTCTCAGTTTACTCAGGAGGCAGAGGTGACAGGATCCCTTGAGCCCAGGAGTTCAAGACTAACCTGGGCAATATAGAGAGATATCCCATCTTTATTTTTAAATTTTATTTCATTTTTTGAGACAGAGTCTCGCTCTGTCGCCCAGGCTGGAGTGCAGTGTCATGATTTCAGTTCACTGCAACCTTCGCCTCCCAGATTCAAGCGATTCTCGTGCCTCAGCCTCCTGAGTAGCTGTGATTATCGGCTCACGCCACCACGCCTGGCTAATTTTTGTATTTTTAGTAGAGACGGGGTTTCACCATGTTGGCCAGGCTGGAGAGAGACCCCCATCTCTACAAAAATAATAATAATAGTAACGTAAAAATCAGCAGGGCATGGTGGCATGCACCTGTCGTCTGGGCTACTTGGGAGGCTGAGGTGGCGGGGTCCTTTCAGCCCAGGAGTTGCAGGCTGCAGTGAGTTGTGATCATACCAGTGCACTCCAGCCTGGGCGACAGACCAAGGTCCCTTCTTTGAAACATAAATACAGGAAAAATTTAAAAATGGCAAACCTGAGCCCTTTTGGTTTGAGTCGACAGAGGAGGAGGTGGACAGCAGGCTGCCTGCAGGCTGCCTTGACCTGGAGTGTGCTGCTCCCCCCATCCACGCGCAGGGTCACACAAGCACGTGCTTGCTCTGGGCAGCAGCTGCCTCGGCTCAGGCCAGCTTGACTTCACTGTTGCTGGTGTGTGCTTTCTGTGGTCTACTTTGGTGGCCTGGTCTTCCTGCAGTGGCAGCTGCCCACATGGCCTTAGCTCTGTCCCACCCCCGGCCTCATCCTTGCCCGGCTGGAGGGCCTGACTGCCCACTCTCAAGCACTTCCTCTCCTGGCCTGTGACTGTGGTGACTGTCTGCCCTGGATTTGCTAGAAGACCAATTTTGCTTTCCTCAGTAAAGATGTTTTGAAATTCATGTTGACACTTTCATAAGATTTTTTCATGTAAGTAAATGCGTATATCAGGAAACCATTTTTTGACAAATTGTCTTGGTTTCTGCCTCATAAATATCTGGTCATTTGACCTGAAGTGATGGTCTCTGAACTGTTCACCTCAGACCGGACCTTGACCTTGTTGAATTCTCCTCCTTGGAGAGGCCTTCCTTGAATATTCACCCTAAAACAGGCTCTCCCCATCAGCCCAGTTGGGTCACCATCCTCTGTGTGAAGGCAGCTGTTCCATTTCTTGTTGATGGCATCTGCCAGTGTGAACCTTCCCTGTCCCCTTCACTGCATAGCCCCCAGCACCTAGAACAGTGCTCAGCAGGTGGTCACAAACTTACCGTTCAGTCCAGCCTGATTTCCAGCTCGAGCTCTGGGCCACTGCTCTCAGCCAGAAACCAGTACATCCTGGGACCCCTTCCTAGGAGTACTCTAAGTCAGTGACTGATGAGTCTGACATTCTCCCATCTGCAGAGGGTCATTATGGAGGGAGATGCACGGACCGTAGCTCTCCATCCCTATGGCAGATGGGCACAGAGGGGCCTGGACCACCAGACGGGCTCTGTCAGAACAGGATGGTCTTCCTCTCGCTGGAGGGACAAGTATTCATCCTAGATGACCTGAGGGGCCTGAGATTTGGAGAACGGTGCCATAGGCCTGCATCCGGCACAGATAGCAGCAGGGCCGTCTTGGCCCTTGGCTCTCTCCCAGGCCTGGGCTGAGCTGGTTCCCCGCAGAGTGCTCTCAAGGGGTCAGTCCTCAGCTTCGCAGGTCAGAGATTTCCCAGGATGGGACAGGTCATAGCTGGCTTCCAGCTTATTCTGGAATTTCCCATTTCCCGGGAAGAGGGTGAGGTCAAGCTTCCTTTCCCTTTAGCTGGGAACGACAGGAGCCAGCCTGGGGAAGGTCCTGAAGCTGTTGGGATTTCTAGGTGTTCAGAACTCTGGTCACCAGGAGAGCTGGGTGCCCTCGGGTGTCCCGGGGGAGCCAATGGCTCTACTCTGACGACTCAGTGTTGCTGGAAGGCTCTCTCCTCTCTCCCCGACCAGGAGAACCACCTCATCTCAAGTCCCATGGAGCTGAGCTGAGCATTGCACCTGGCTGTGAACACCTGGCTGGGCCCCTGCCCCTCTCCCAGTCCTCATTCCAGCCTTCCCTGCTTCCTCACAGCCACTTGGTTACTGTCATGTCCGTATCCTTCCCAGAACCTTGGCATCCCTCTGGCTCCCCGTGGGGGACCTGGCACACGGTGGGGTTCAGCAGATGTGCTGAATTGCTCTCTGCGGCTTTGTGCACTGTCCCCAACAATCTTCCTCCAGTCCCTTCCTGGGCCCCATTGCTCCTGCATTTCAGGAAGACTGGACCCAGGGTCTGGACAAACCAGACCCTGCCACTGAAGTCAGGCTTTGGGAGCTGATGTCCGGCATGGCCAGTGGGATGGCCTCCCCCGCACCCTGATAAACCCTCACTCTTCATTGCAGAGAGCAAAGCAGGCCAGAGGTGGTCCTGGGTGGACTGACTGCCGTGGGGCCTCCTCCCTCCAAAGCTGCCTTTGGTCTCCACTGTAGCCTGCTTTCTGGACTGGCTGGAAGCTGTGTGTGTGTGTGTGGTCAGGGAGGGGGAGTGAGGGCGTGTATGCTTGTGTTAGCGGGGTCAGGCCCACACACACGGTGGTCAGTTTCCTAGCCCTGTCCCCAGCTCTGCCAGTGCCCACCCATCGGAAGACTTACCTTATCTTCCCACACCCAAGTCTCCTTTATTGAAGACAGGGGCTCCTAACCATGGGACCTGAATGCATTATCCTGGGGTAAAGGAATAGTGCTGCTGTGGCCAGGGGAGAGCAGCCTGAGAGGCTGAGGGCACCAGTGTCCTTCTCAAATCCTCACCGAAGAGATGCTCTGATTGAAGGCGGACCCTCCCTGCTGGGACAGCGAAAGAAGCTGCACCGACACAGTTTGCTCAAGTGACATCTTTCAATATAATCTCTAAAACTCTATGAATTGAACAGATAAAATACCTCTGGGCTATTTTGTTACAAAATATTTGCCATTTGGATTAGTTGCTGGGTGCAGCCACCCTGCCTTTCCCTAGAGAGCTTTCTCTCTCATGGGTGACGGGTGTGCGGGGAGAGGGTACAGCAGGAGGTATGTACAGCAGACACAGGGACGGACAGACAGATAGTCATCAGGGAAGCCTAGTGGGTACAAAGAGACTCCTGGCGGGCCGTGGGGACCAGTGGCATAGGGGCTCGAAGACGCAGGGCTCATCAGTGTGTGCTGGATCAAGACACCTGTGGAGACGGGCAGGCAGGCAGGCTTCCAGGACAAGCTGCCGGCAGGGCTTGCCAGAGATCTAGGAGTGGGATTTCCCCAAAAGTGGGTGGAAAACTAGTTTCATCTCCCATTCCAGACTCCGGAGTTGGGGCCAAATGGATCAAATCAGGAGAGGGACCCAGATCTCCCAAAGGTCTGGGGTGGACAGAGTGGGGCCATCTTTGGGTGATTGAGTCTGGGGCTCAGTCAGCACTCGACTGTCCCCACAACCTTGGGAGAGCAGGAAGGCCTAAGAGCGCCCCCCACTGGTCCTCTGCGGGGCTGGAGGCCCTGCCCTGTCTGCTGCCCTCGGGAGGGAGCAGGCGGCTTTTCCCAGGTCCCCGAGGTCTAGGCTCTGGGGACGGCGAGGAGGCCCAACCTTGGCCTGGGGACTGAGCAGAGAAGGGTTGCAGATGTTGGGCACTCGCTTCCCCTGACAGTGAGGAGGGCAGCTGTGTCCTGCCCCAGGCCCTCAGGGGCTGAGTGCCCCTCCCAGCTCCGGACTGGCTCCATGGGATGCTTTCTGCAGACTCCCTGTGCTGCCAGTGGGGCCCAGGGTAGCCTCTGCACCGACCCAAGGGGTGGACCTCTGCCCTGGGGCAGGGACCCCGAGGTGCCTGAGAGTCCAGGTTCTCAGATGGAGGTCCACATGCGCACCAGCCCTAAGACTTTTGCTGGTTCCAATTTGGAAGATCTGGGCTTCAGCTGAGGTGGGAGGGAGGGCCTGGGGTTGCTGTGCCCCTCAACAGGGGAGAGGGTACTTTGTAAGCTTGAAGAGCTATGTGAGCAGGGGGCAGGGTCCTGCCTGTCATGCCAGGGCTGTCTGGGACAGTGTCCCCGGCCCCCACCTCTAGGTATATTTAGTTCATAGTTCCTATTCCCCCATACCTAGCACTCCTGCCTCTTAGTCATCGTTTTCATTCTATTTTCAGCTTCCCTCATTTTAAGATTCCTCCACTCCCATCCCCACAACTCCACCTCCTCCCAAGTCCCTGACACCTTCTGTCCAGGCCTTCACTTTAAGGGCGATCCCTGCCTTGGCTAAGGGCATCAGAGGTGTCTGAATTTGTGCACCCCATCTGTTGTCTGCTCCACTCTGAAATGCAATGACTGGAGCATCTCTGTTACAGAAAACAGAGGAGGGCCAGGGCAGCAAGGACACGGAGGGCAGACGGGCTGGCAGCCACAGGGGAGAGGGCAAATTGGCTGCAAGTTACGGAAACTGGGCCGACAAAGACAGGGCCAGAAATAGACTCACTGGGTGATATCACAGTGACGTCTGAGTGACCACACACACACATACGCACACACACAAAATGAAACTAGGTCATCTGGAACCTCTGAGAGCCGGGAATGATCTTTGCTTCCTACCTGGCCTGGCTACTGCAGGTGGGGCAGGGCAGGGGAAGGGTGGGGAGATTCAAGTCCATGTCACACTTGACTCATGTTCACTTCCTCTCCCAGGAGGCCTTAACCACAGGCTCCAAGTGTGGGGGGGACCTGCACACAGGACAGCAATGAGCTGCTGGCACAGAACTGGAGCCTGGCCAGGCTTGGGACAGACACGTCCTGATAGGGCCTGACTCGGCAGGTCATGGTACGGCTCCTGTTGTCTCTGGGGTGGCTGCCTCTCATCTGGCTGGGGAGGGGCCCTTCCCCAGGCTTGAGCTCGTGGGGCCACCTAAGGCTGGCTATCCCATCTTGCTGGGCCCTGGGAGGTCAGTGAGCTGTGCTTGGGCCTCCTTTGCAATTTTGAGGGTCCAGGGACTCTTGGGCACCCCTGCTGGAAGGGGAGGTCTAGAACCTTCTAGGAGGGGGAAATATTTAAAGGCTGAGGGATGCAGGGGAAATGCATAGCTCTCTGGAGCCCGTTTTTCTTACTTAGCTCTGCACCCAAGTCCCTCCTGGAGGCCACAGACTCAGGAGGGAGCCCTGCCTCGGGCCGAGCCCCATCTCTGCTGGGCAGATCACTGCCCCGTCTCCACTTCTGCTTGCACAACGGAAGGAATGGCCTGGTTCTCATGCATGTTTATGTGCACATGCCTGTGCGCACACGACATTGGCTAGGTATTAGCTGGGGCTGGGGAACTAAGAAACTCTTTAAAAAGGTGCATTTTGCAGATCCATGACCTCACAATCCCATGGCCCTGTTGAACTGACCCGCAGAGAGCTAAAGTGCTCTTCTTCCCGCCTCCCTTTCTCCAAGCTTTTCTGGAGTCTGGGCAGCTCCTGAGGAAGCAGAGGCCCTGGGAGGAGGGGGAAGGACATGGTCAGGACAGCCAACGTCCCTGGGGACCAAGGAGTAGCTTCCTGAGAATGCCAGGCTTGGGGGTGGGGGCAGCAGAAAAAGCCCCCCTCCTCACTTCTCCCACCTGTCCCTCCAGGGAGTGGGACCAACCCTCCTCCCCTCAGCACAGCCACAGAGGCACTAGTTCTGGGCTGCCAGCCAGCCGCCTTCTGTCTAGTGCTCCACTGCCGGCCGGCCCAGCCTCACGCTGCTGCCCCATGGCCCGAGGCCCCCAGGCACTAGCAGACTCCAAGCCTGCAAGCTAGTTAGACCCTCAGCTCCAGTTTTCTTCAGTCCATGGTCCAGTGGGGGAAAGTGGTGGCAGGGAAAGAGGCTGTGTAGGGCCCCAGGAGAGTGAGGTGTGTCTCAGAACTGGAGTCGGGGTGCAGCTGAGAAAGGGAAGGATGGTTGGATGAGGCAAACCCAGGTGCCAGGATTGGGATTCTCTTCCCAAAATGATGGTGATCAGTGACCAGGAACGCATCGTGCCAGGGTGTGGGGAGCAGCGGAGGGGCAGCCCAGGCCCCCCAGTGGCCAGCCCTCCCGGGGCAGCAGGGGAGTGCGGCAGAGTCTACACCAGGCTCCTTGAGCCACTGGAGTAGCGGCGCCGGTGCAGCAGGGAGGCTGGTGGACAGAACTGGTGAGGGTGGTTGTAGGGGGGTGGGGGCGGGGGCAGCGGAGGCTGGTGGATGACCTTGACCGGAGAGCCGGGGCCGCCCAGGGGCGTGGAGCCGCAGGAGTCAGAGGAGGACGAGGTGTAGCAGGAGAGAGCCTGGCTCAGCAGTGGCTCCATGCGGGCCAGGCAGGGCTTGTCCAGGACAATGACCTTGACAATTTGCTGGCACTGCACCAGGGTGCCCGGGGGTGTGGGTGGCGGCGGCGGCAGCGGCGGGGGCTGCTGTCTCAGGGGGCTAGGCGGCAGGTCTGGTGGCGGCACCGGCGCTCCCCTCTCGGCCCCCAGCCCGGAGTTGTGCTGGGACGTTTGAAGCCTGTTGTGAATTGACACCTAGTTTAGAAACAGCCAGAGAAGCATGAAATGTTACAAGACTAATTCCCAGCTGCGAGGACAGGCTGCCCTGAGCCTCCCCCGGCCTCCCTCCCACTCTCAGCCCGCCCTGTGACCCTCTCTCCATCTCTACCCGCAAGAAGACTGGGCTCTGACCCTGGCTTTTGCCCAGGACGGAGAGAGGAGTCGAGAGGCTGGCATGTCCTGCCACTGACTGTGAGCGGCGTTGCTCTGTGGGCTCAGTCTCTCCATCTGTAGGATGGGCTCTGCATTCCTCTGCCGCCTGAGTTCACAGAGCTGCTGGGTGTCCCCAGGCCATGGGAAAACTCCTCAACTCCTTTTCCACCACACGCTGAGCTTGAAAGCAGGGGCCACAGTCTTTGCTCCTCCCCACCTCCCAGGAGTGTGTTGAGGCAAAGGAGGGCAGACCCAGGGACAGAGCCAAGCATTTCTGAGCCTTTCATGTCTCTCTGTTCCCTCCATCCTTGTTGTAGAGGAAGAATCACTGGTACCCTTGACATCATAGAGGCTTAAACCCCAGAATGCCAGAGGGTGACCTGGACCTACCTGTCCTCCCAGACTCCCAAGGCCATGACCCTGCATTCAAGAGCAACCCAAACAGCCGGGGCCGAGTCAGCTCCCCAGCTGTCACTCTGGCCCAAGCTGGGTCCTGGTGAACTTGCCTGGCTGCAGGAGCGGGTCCCCCGAGACGGCTCTAACCTTGATCCCCAAGGCGGGGCATGAGCCTCCTCCCTCAGACATGGAGGTCACTAGCCTGACCTCCCCTTGCTAAGCAGCGGGAGGTGGAGGAGATGGCTGGAAGGGAGGCTAGAGGATTCTGGAAGGAGAAGGATTTAACTCCGCACATCGTTCCACCCCCAAGCTCCCCTGCCCATGGCTATGACACCACACCATCCCCTCCAAACACCTGGGTCCTCTGGGGGAGGCTGAGACCCTCCTCCTCTCTGAGGATCTTCCCATTGGGCTGCCTCAGGCAACACCACCTGGGGCTGGTGCTCGGAGCACCGAGGGGGAAACGGAAGCTGCAGGAGAGGTACCTCATCCCAGGCCTAGACCCAGCTGGCCCAGCCCAAAACTACCCCGGAACCCTACACCAGCATGTCCTCATCCTGTTTTTTGGCTGCAGGTGCAGTTCAGGGACACCCATTCCTGGACCTGTGTACTCCCAGGGGGCAACTTCCCTCCTGAGGCTCCCCCGGCCTTTGTCTGCCCCCTCAATATTCATGAGCCCTACTGCCACAGTCGGCATGTGGCAGGCTTTATTTTTCCTTCTCAGCCTCCAACATCAGCACATTTTCCAGGCCTGAGGTCCTCCCCCTAAACAAACCAAGGTTCCCAGAGCCCCTCACTGTCCTTCCAAGACACGGCAGGCAGAGAGCACGGCTGGGGCCCACCTGCCTCTGGGGATCCCTCCAGGGTCCTCACTCAGGCAGAAGCCACTGGAGGGCACCCGCTCCTCTCCCCTCCTGCTTGTATTCTGAATTCCTCCCCAGGAGACACGGGGCCTGAGACAGCCAGGACAGGCTTGTGCTCATCTGCCTCCCTCCACCTGGACTTGGCAGCAGCCCTCCCCAGGCGAATGTCTGGCTGTCCCAGTCCACATCCCCTGAGCAGTCCTTCTCCCTGAGGATCCCCATGCAGCGCCTGCTCTGGGCCACAGCCTGTGCCTCCCATTTACCTCCCCTGCTCTGGTCCCTCCACTGCACCCCCGGCCCCACCTCAGTCTGGATACTTTCTCTTTAGTGGTCAGTAAGTGTAAAGCAGGAAGTGACAGCAAAATGTCCTCTCATCTGACCCCCTTCTCACCTCCCTGCTCATGAAAGAAAGAATGAGGGGAGGAGGAGACAGAGGATGGAACATGGGCAGCAGGTCAGAACAGCTCAGAGAAGATGGAGAAGCACCTGCCAGAGGGGCTTGGCCAGCAACGGCAGAGAGAGGGCAGAGGAGAGAGAGCTTGGGGTCCAGCTGAGGCCATGGGAGGCGAGGCTGCCCTCTGCGCAGGAGAGCACAGGCTGGTGGGGCCCTGGAGCTAGCTGAGGGTGGCAGCCTTGCAGATAGCCATATGCCATCAGGCAGGGCAGGAGGGAGGAGAGCGTGGGGTTGGTTGTCCTCCCTGGGTAGCTCAGGCTAGGGCAGGGCAGGGCTGGCAGAACAGAACAGAGGGCTGGGTACAGGTGTGTTTATCTGCAAGGCTCAAGAACGGGCAGCTGCGGAGGATGGGGAGTGGAGGGGGCGGGGAATAGAATACCCACCCTGGGGGCTTGTCAGCTGCTGGGGCAGGAAGCTCCTCCTTGTAAAGGTGCCTCCTCCAGACACGGGTGTGTGGGGGGTGGGGGGCCGTGGGAGAGAGAGAAGACACTGAGCTCCCCTGGGGTGTCCTGCTTCTTCCCAGGGCTTAGTCAGACTGGTGGGTAGGGCACTTTAATAAGATACCTAATGGGGCTCCCTCCAGCTCGAAGTAGGGGCTGGGAAGGGAGGTGTCTGTATGAGCAGCTGGTGGCTCCGGGAGGTCTGGCAGGAAAGGAGTGGAGCTGGGACTCACTGGGGTGCAAGAGGACCCAGTGGGAGAGGGCTGGGGCTCATGAAGCTTGTAGGGGCACCTGCACGCTCCTCCCATAGGTGGCACTGTGGGAGTTTGGCAGGGACAAGCTGCTGCTGGGTCTTCTGCAGTCCTCGCTATGTGACGTGGAGATGGGCAGCCTCCCCTCCACCACAGTCTTCAGGCTTATTGCTCTTACCCCAGGAAAGCCCCCAAGACAGCCCCACCCTACTCTATCTCATTTTCTTTTGCACACATCCCTACGCCATGGCCAGCTTTCCAGATGGACCAGCTGTTCCAGGGAGGAGTTCCCCCTCCCTCCGGCCCCCAAGTCTCAATTCTCCAACCTGGCCCCAGGTGTCCAAGAGGGCAGGGTCTGCCCCAGAAGTGATCCTTTGGGGCCTGGCCTAAGGGGTGACTCTCCGGCGGAGCCCAGGCTCCCCGCTATGGAGGGTGGGAGGACTTGGGGAAGGGGATGTGAGGTTCTCTGATACAGCAAGTACTGGGGGAGCAGTGAGCACTTCCTGGGGAGGTGGATTTGGGGGCACACAGGAAGGATGGCCCTAGCGTGTCGTGAGCTCCGTCTCCAGTGTGTTAATCTGGGAGCTCGGCCTCGGAGGGCAGCAGGCTGGGGAAAGGGGAGAAAGAGCTCGCGGCTTAATTAGGCGCTGGAACAGTGGCATTACCCATGCTAGCAGTAACTTTTAATTGTATCTCTTGAAATTGGTAAAATGGTGAGTCGGGCTGGGGAGGCATTGATTAATACCTGAGAAGAGAAACAACAGAGACGGTGAGAAGAAGGACAAGGGGGCAGGGAGTCACTCACCTGGGCAACCAGGGCTCCACTTACCTCCACCATGCTCTCCGCCGGCTTCTCCCTGAGCGCGGCCTCCCTTTTGGCTTTGAATGCAAAGAGCACAGGGCTCGTTCTCTACTGGCTGAGAATGAGCTACCTGCCCTCCCCTGCGCCCCTCAAGCATCTCTGCAGCTAAGACGCGGGGTCACACTGCCCCTCACTGGAGCGGAGGTTGGGAGTCCCACTCTGCCACTTAGGAGCTGTGTGACCTGGGCGAGATGCTACATCTCTCTGGGCTGCCACAGACTAGAAGATCTCTGGCGCTCTTTCTCAAGTTGGCATTGTGGAATCTGATTTACCCCCAGTCAAAGCCTTCCCAGGACGAACTGCGAAAGCTGGCTTGGAGGAGGCCTGGGTTGTGGGCGCCACGTTCATCAGCCTCCATGGATCACAGGCTCCTGGAGTGTGAGCCACACTTCTTTGCTCCCAGCCCTGCAGACTGGCTGAGGGGGGAGGACCGAATGGGCTGAGGCCTGCACAGCACTCACCGCAGTGCCTGGCACAGTAACAGCCGATAATGGCTCTGTAATTACTCTGAGGGCCTTCTGGCTGGCCTGGCACAGCAGCAGGGACCCTGCGGACCTCCATGGATAGCTCATTGGCTCTTACTGGCTGAGTCACTCCCGGCTTCCACCCCTCCCCCCACAGGAGCCCCTCTCATTTCCCAACCCCTGGGGGTGCCAGTTTCCCCTGCTGTGTGCAGTCCTCTGCTTTCTGCAGCAGTAGAGGGAGCTGCACCATTGTCTGGGAATGAGACAGACCCAGCTGTGGAAGGGACTAAGGGACATGTCCCTGGGGACAGGCATCTGGGCCTAACCAGGGCGGGCAGCTTCCAAAAGAGAGGCAGGAAGGAATGGCAGGGAATAATACGCAGCTGAGGGCTAGCTCTGGGGTTTCACAGCTGAGAAAACAAGCGGCGACCCGTGCCCTATGACCTTATAGAAATGAAGAGGCCAGCTGAAATCAGGCAGCGTGGAGAAGTATGGACGCACCATGGCAGGTCAAACCCACATAGGGAAGATTCCATCACAGTGAGAATCTCTACGTAGCGAAAAGAGCCCCATATCCTGCTTGGAAAGCGAATCTCATGTCCTCACTGCCATAACCAGTCCCTGTGCTGCTGCCTGTTTCAAGTCAGGAGTCAGGGCCAACTGTGGCGGGTCATGGGCCGCATGGAGCCCACTGGAGTTTCTCAGCTCAAGCTGGCGTCTCACTATGATCCTGGCTTTCCAGTGCTCTGCACGGGGCAGCAGCCATTCGAGAAGTGTTTGTTGAGTGTGAGAGTAAGTGACTGAGTTAACTAATTGGTGGACAGGTGTGGATGGCTTGCTGGGATTTCACTGGAATGAGACTGAATTCTCATGCATCTCTCCTCGTTCTCTTTATTTGGGGCTGGTGGAGGGGAGGTGGTGGCAACTATTCCTGATCCCCTGCAGGTGGGGGTAAGGTTGGGGTAGGAGGTGGAAGGTAGGGGCCCTTGGGGGCGGAGGACGCAGGTCGAGGGAACCTGGCCGAAGGAGGTACCACCTCTGGAGCCAACTTGACTTGGCTGGAGTGAGCAATTCCATTGGAGAAACCGCTAGAGAAGTGCAGTTTGAGGGTCTCTCTGGATCTGGGGTTGGCTGACCTGAGCCAGGGATTAGGGAGTGCTTTTGCCTCATTAGTGAAGGGACTGTACAGAGATGAGCAAGATCTAGATCCTTCTGGCCACCCTGCCCCTTACACTGCCTGGTGGGAGAGTGATCCTCATGGGGTTTCTCTTGACCTCGCCTCGTCAACACAGCCTGGCTGCAGGAGGGAAGGCCTCCCTGCTGGGGCCGGGATGCCCGGACTCTTGCCTGACTCCTCCAGGGCAGACAGTGACATCTCACAGACTCCAGAACTCTGGTGCAGTTTGCAAAATGGACAGACACATTTCTCTCTTGCCTTCCTCCTTACTCCCACCACTTAAGCCCATGAGATGAAAGCAAGCAAGCCTGGCACTCCTCAGCAGAAACATGCCATGGGAACGGGCAACTCTCCCTGCAGATTGCCCAGGACCCACACCCAGGCTCCCTGAGTGGCCTCCCTGGGGGCTGGCGCCCTGGGCAGAGCCGAGGCTCACCTGTCGGCGATCCTTGCTTTGACGGTGGGTCCCCCTGGGCTCCGCTGGGCTTGAAGGAGAGTGTCTTTGTTCCCTGCTGCTTCTCCAGCTCCCCTAAGGAATAGAGAGGCCTGTGAGCAAGAGAAACCATAACCTCAACCACACAGAAGTAAGGGAGGAAATGAGGGGCAGGCAGGAAGGGGAGGAAGAAGCCGAGAGGTCCCAGCACATGCTGTGAAACAACGGACCTCGGGTCTGGCCCCACCACGGAGTAGCAAGTAAAACACCCCCTCGGAACCACGGTCTCCTCAGCTGCACATGGGGATGATCCTATCTGCTTGAACATCAGAGAGGCACAGAAGAGGCTGATATGAGGGAGGTGAACTGCCTGGGTTTGAATCCTGGTTCTGACACTCCCTGGCTGTATGGCTTTAGGCAAGTTATCCAACCTCTCCATGCCTCACTTGAGAGGACAGCTGTGCCCGCTTCAAGGTGTCATTAAGAGGACTGCGTGGGGGAATACACATAAAGCACTGAGGACAAGGCCTGGCTAGTGACCCGTACTCCGTAAGTATTAAGGTGCGTGTGAAAGTAACGGCAAAACCGCAATGACTTTTGCTCCAACCTGTATCAGTTTTGTTACATTGTGTGAGAAGCACTTGGCACAGCAGAGCTTGCTGACAGGGGTGACACCTCACCTCTCCACGCGGCACCTGGGAGGATGGAGCCTGCCTGGCCGGCTGAGCCTCCACAAGGTGTTCAAAGCTCTCCCAAGGAGAAAAGTCCGTACCAAGGGTGTGGAAGTTGCAAGCCTGCGGGGCCAGGACATCTGTCTAGGTACTCAACTTTAATTCCTCCCACTGGATTGGAAACCTGTTCTTTCTTGCTCTTCTCTCAATGGAGCTACAGAACTGCCGGCTGCCATCCTTGGAGATTTGACATGATTATTAAATCACTCCTCCTGCTTCTCTTTTCCAGGAGACATAACTCAAGTTCCTTTTATTAAAGCTACTCTCCTGGGCTCCATTTTCAGTCTCTCTGGTTGTCTGGAAACCAGGGACACTGAACTGTAGGCCCCCAAACCAGAACAATTTGTCCTGATTGCCTAAATCACACCATCGATCAATGCTAAATATTTTTACTGAACTGAGAGTTGTTTCTCTCCCCCAGAGGGGCTCTCTTGGCTTTGGAGAAATTAGCATCATAATTACAAGTGAAGAGTCCTGGGCCATTGGATGCAAACCTTGTTTTGTCACTGACTGCGAACTTGGACAACTTCCCTAAGTGCTTTTAGCCTGTTTCCTTATTGTAAAATGAGGAAAATAATGCCCACTATGGAAAGCTGTCGTGAGAATTAGTCCAGTGCCTGACATATAATAAGTCCTCAATAAATGGTAGCTGATACTGTTTTCCGTTTTCTTTTCTTTTTTGTAGAGACCAGGACTTGCTCTGTTGCCCAGGCTGTTCTTGAGCTTCTGGGCTCAAGCAATCCTCCCTCCTGAGCTTCCTTCCCAGAGTGCTAGGATTTCAGGTGTGAGCCACTGAGTCCAGCCCATTTTCTTTTCTTTTATTTTTCCTGGCTTCCTTTCCTCCCTGTCTCCCTGGCCTGCCCTTCCTCTTCCCTCAGCTGTTCCTTCCCTTTCTCTCCAGTGAAGACTAAGAGCCAGCATGAGCCTTTCTTCCTGCTCTTTTACCCTTGAGGCAGCAGGAGAGAATATTCATCTCCTGACAGGACAGATTCTGACACTGTCTGCTCCTCTGTGACTTTAGGAAGCGGGGTAAATGGTGCTCCTGCGCTGATGGGGGAAGGTGCCTCTCCCAGCAATGCTGGTGCCACTTGGTGTGCTACGGCCCCCCAGGGCAGTGCGGAGCCATCTGGGACAGTCAGACAATGAGAGAGGTGAAGCCATTTCAAGGTGCTTTCTTGAAAATGCTCCAGAACAACAGCAGAGGTGGCCTCTCTGGGGATCCAGTGCAGCCCTTGAAAAGAATCTGTTTCCGCGCTGAACTCAAATAAGCCAACAGATTGAAGGAAGGGAGTTTATATGCATCCCTCCCCACCAAGCAGTTACCTGCGTTCTAGAGCCCAGTCTGATGGATCTCATTTTCCATCAGATTGTTTCCTTAGAAAAAATAAACAGAACCTCTTCTCTCACTCCTGAGTGGAAGTATAGAATCAAACGTAAATGAAAATGACAGCTCCTCCACTTCTAACGTGCACGACCTGGACACACGGCTGCACTCCTCTGAGCCTCAGCTGGAGAGTGGGGTCAATGCACCTACCTTGCAGCGTCACTATGAGAATCCACAAAACAGAAATAAACTGCTTAGCGTGTAGTAGGAACCTCAAAAATGACGATTCAAAAGCACCAGCCTGTCACATTGATCCCCTGCTCAAAATCTCCCCCTGCCTTTCCTAGCGCCTAACGGGCAGATGTTAATTTAGAAACACTTTTTAACTAAGTGGCCGTATAGGCAGGCCTGAAGCCTATTTTCATTTTCTGTTTTAGTTTCTGAATCTGTTCTTATTTAATCCTCCCTTAAAGGCTATCTGGAACCTCTGTGACGCGTAATCAGTACAAGCTTGTAGGTGGGTACAGGTTGCGGCCCTTGCTGCTCCTCCCTTAACCCCAAAGCGGACAGTAAACCACCTGGACATACAAAGAGACCCACATATTCTCTAAAATGCCTGAATGGAATAATCTAGAATCTAAGCATTCCTTAGAGGAACAGAAACTACTGTAAGATGAGGGATAGTAAGAAAGCAGCCTAGGCTCTTCAAAAGGACAACGTTTTAAAGAAAATAAAGTGGAGGGATGATTCAAGATTAAAAGAGAGTGAAGAAATGAGGCCAACCAGATGCAATGCACAGACTTGGGCCACAGCGGGGGAGGTAACAGCAGACGGTTTGGTGGGAAGAAAAGCACCAGAGCCCCATGGGCCTGCCTGGCCAGCTCGCTTGGTCATCCCAGTAAAACACAGCAGAGCTCTCTGTTCCAAGAGGCCCACGTGCAGCCCCACATGCCTGCTGATCTGTGTACACATGTGTGCGCACTCTAGCAAGCCTCACTTTAATTGTGAAGAAACATGGAAACTGGTGCTCCCACCCGGGCTGTGGGAGTGTGGTGTGGTGGGGCCTGGAGATGGGGAGGGTCCGAAGTGGGGCCACGGCAGGGGTGTGCTGCTCCCTGGAGTCAGGCATGTCTGTCTCAAGCTACCCCTGTCCCTTGCTGAATGGGAACCCCCACCAGCTGCCTCGGGAAGCCTGCGTCCTTACACTCTATCCGAATCTGCTCCAGCTCTGTCACCTCAGCAATGGACTCCTTCAGGTCCTCCACGAACTTTTGCATCTCGTCCGAGCCCAGGGCACAGAAATGCAGCACCTGCTTCCTCTCAGAGCCCGAGAGCGGTGTCACCAGTGTGATGCCATGAGAGTAATCTGGAAAGCAGACCCCAGGCCCCCAGTGGGCTGTGAGCAGCAGCAGCCGAGGGCTGGAGCCAGCCAGACATGAGGAGGGCATGGGGTCTTTGGGGCACTCATGCCTCCATCCACTCTGCTGTCCAGCACTTCTCCCTCAACTCGCCCCAGCCATTTCATTCATCCATTCCTCTCAAAGACTTACATTGGCTGTCAAAGACTTACACTCGTTCTCAAAGAGGTGGAACTGCATGCCCAGCAGGCCAACTGACTTGCAGAAGGTGTACGTGGAGGAGCTCTTCTTCTTTGGGCAAAGTTTGAGAATCTGTTCAGGAGAGGCAGATAGACATGTGCTGATGAGCAGACAGTCATGGAAACATGGATGTACAAACACCCAGGGGGATGCATGATCACAGAAGTAAACACATGCAGTGATGAATGTGCACATACAGATACAGATATATATATATATGTACACACACTATACCAAAATGTGCCTCTTCTCTGCACAAAACCCTACAGTTGTTATTCCCTCTGCACTTACAAGCCAAGCCACGGAGCCTGAGCTGGCCTGTAAAACCCACCTGATGTGATCCTTGCCTTACTCTGGACTTTTGCCCAAGCCACGGTGTCCTCCCTTCTGTAGCTTGAGAAGGGCAAGCTCGGTTCCACTGTGGGCCCCACGCATACGCTGTTCCCATTCCACAGCTCTCCTGGCAGCTTTTTGCACGGCAGCGTTACTCTCATTACTTAAGTCTAAAATGCTACCTCCTTAGAGATGCCTTCCTGGACCACCCCCTTTAAAAAACAAACCATAGCAAACCCAAACCCGGCCCTTAACCCCAGTCACTCTCCGTACTATTACCTGGTTGCAGCCTTCATAGTGCCTTCCCCTAATCTGATATTATCTTGTTTGTCTGTTTCTTAATTATTTTCTATCTCCCTCCCCTACTAAAATGAAAGCTCATGTTAGTAAAGTCATCTGGTTGCTTAATAAACAAATTTCTATTCGGAACCTTCTGTGAGCTGAGCCCTGGAGATAAGGAGAACTCAGAACAGAGCCCTTGCCCTCAAGGTGCTTATGGAATGTGGAGTGTCACAGTGTCCATCAGGTGATGAAACAATAAAGCATAACTCATCAAAAAAAAACAAAACCAAGGTGCTAAGTGTTTTGAAGAAAATGAAATAGGGTAAGGAATCAAAAGTGATTTGAGACTTGAATGAAAAGAAGGAGACCAGGAAGGCAAGAGGAGAGTGCAAGGTCTGGAGGAGCTTCTCAAGAAGGAGCAGCAAGTACAAAGGCCTGGCCCACAGAAGGGAGGCGGCTCACAGGGCTGAGGAGAGGGCAGGGAGGCAGGTTAGGGGAAGGGGACACATGGCCTAATGTGTACTCCAGAGAGATCACGCTGCTGCTCTCAGGGGGTGAACCCTAGAGGTGGGGAGAGCCCTGTGGAGGCTGATGTGGTTCACTGAATGTACCAGGCGCGCGCTAAGACCGTAGTAGTGGAGGTGGTGAGAGGTCGTTCAGGCTTGTGATCATTTTAGAGGCAGCGCCAATGTGGCTCATGGATAGAGAGGGCCTATGCAAGGGAGAGACAAGCCCTGTTCCAGTTCTGCTCACCAGTTTTCCAGACCTACAATAATGCCTGGCACAGGGTCAACACTGATTAAATATTTGTTGAATACTTATTTTCAAAGAGCAAGGAACGAGTATCTGTCGGTACAGATGTACGCATGTCTGCATGCATGTGCACGCACACACACACACACACACACACACACACACACACACACAGATAAACCAGCCTAGCCTGGGCCCAGCGACAGAGCATGCTCCACCGAGGCCCTGTTCCTCCCAGGCCCTGGGGTGTGAGGCACAGCCCTGTGCGCTCCCTGCCCTGGGCTTCCTGTAACGTGGAGAGGCCAGTGGTCTGGGATCTAGTTTGTTAACAGTTTGTGCAACCACAAGCAGATCATCTGATGTCTCGATGTCACGACTTATTAAGTAGGAATTAGCATGTCAGGCCGGGCGCGGTGGCTCAAGCCTGTAATCCCAGCACTTTGGGAGGCCGAGACGGGCGGATCACGAGGTCAGGAGATCGAGACCATCCTGGCTAACACGGTGAAACCCCGTCTCTACTAAAAATACAAAAAAAACTAGCCGGGCGAGGTGGCGGGCGCCTGTAGTCCCAGCTACTCGGGAGGCTGAGGCAGGAGAATGGCGGGAACCCGGGAGGCGGAGCTTGCAGTGAGTTGAGATCCGGCCACTGCACTCCAGCCTGGGCTACAGAGCGAGACTCCGTCTCAAAAAAAAAAAAAAAAAAAAGGAATTAGCATGTCTTCCTGAGCCCCCTCACGCCCATGGTGTGAAAGCACCATGAAGGCAGATCCGTCCCACGGAACAGGCATTCCAGTCTGAAACCTCTGGGCGTCCTTTCCTGCCCACTTCAGGGACCCTGCCCAGGCTGCTCAGGGCAGCAGGCAGCCCCAGCGCAGCCCAATCCCGGAGCGGGGGCCACTCACCACCAGCAGGTCATTGAAGAGGAACACCTCCCTCTGATGCGCCGCCTGCTTCTGCAGCTTGTTCACATCCGTCACCTCAAAGAGCCGGCTGCAGCACACCAAGCGGCGGTGGGGCACCGACAGCACCTGCACGCGGGCGTGGCGCTCAGCGAGAGAAACCAGAGGCCTCGAGGCCTCCCCAACCACAGCGCCCATTTTCCAGAAGAGACGGGGGCCCAGGGAGAGGGGAGGAGCTCTTCGGTTCTGTGGCGGGAGAGGGGCGGGGCTCTCCGGTTCTGTGGAGGGGAGGGGAGGGGCTCCGGTTCTGTGGAGGGAGAGGGGCGGGGCTCTCCGGTTCTGTGGAGGGAGAGGGGAGGGGCTCCGGTTCTGTGGAGGGAGAGGGGAGGGGCTCCGGTTCTGTGCCGAGAGAAGGGAGGGACTCTCTGGTTCTGTGGAGGGAGGGGGGAGGGGTTCCGGCTCTGTGGAGGGAGGGGGGAGGGGCTCTTTGGTTTTGTGGAGGGAGAGGGGAGGGGTTCCGGTTCTGTGAAGGGAGAGGGGAGGGGTTCGGCTCTGTGGAGGGGGAGGGGAGGGGCTCCGGCTCTTTGGAGGGAGAGGGGCGGGGCTCTCGGTTCTGTGGCGGGAGAGGGGCGGGGCTCCGGTTCTGTGGAGGGAGAAAGGAGGGGCTCTCCGGTTCTGTGGCGGGAGACGGGAGGGGTTCCGGCTCTGTGAAGGGAGAGGGGAGGGGCTCCGGCTCTGTGGAGGGGGAGGGGAGGGGCTCCGGTTCTGTGGCGGGAGAGGGGCGGGGCTCCGGTTCTGTGGCGGGAGAGGGGAGGGGCTCTCCGCTTCTGTGGCGGGAGAGGGGAGGGGCTCTTTGGTTTTGTGGAGGGAGAGGGGAGGGGCTCTCTGCTTCTGTGGAAGGAGAAGGGAGGGGCTCCTGTTCTGTGGAGGGAGAATGAGGGGCTCCGGTTCTGTGGCGGGAGAGGGGAGGGGCTCCGGTTCTGTGGCGGGAGAGGGGAGGGGCTCTCCGGTTCTGTGGAAGGAGAAGGGAGGGGCTCCGGTTCTGTGCGGGAGAGGGGAGGGGCTCCGGTTCTGTGGAGGGAGAGGGGAGGGGCTCTCTGGTTCTGTGGAGGGGGAGGGGAGGGGCTCCAGTTCTGTGGCGGGAGAGGGGAGGGGTTCCGGTTCTGTGGTGGGGCCTGGACTTGACTCTCATCCTTCTCTCTCCTCTTCTGAGGCTCTTTCCCTCACATACTCACCCCCTGTCCCCAGGGGTCATCCCTGTCATGCTTCTTGGGGAGCACAGCCAGAGGAGAAGGGGTCCACTAAGCCACAGTAAATGAGGTGATAGAGGGACAGGAAAAGGACATTGAGAAGAGCTTTCAGGCTGTTCCAATCCAGCCACTGTCAACCTGCTTCCTTGTATAACGTTGAGGGCATCCCCTGTCTGAGGCAGTAGCCTGCAGATATGACACCTCCACCCTTTCTCTACTACACAGATGCAAGTGTGCAAGAGCGAAGGGATCACAGAGACACCTGGCGTCTACTCCAGCGTGTAAGACAAACCAGTCGCCTGCAACCAGACAGATGCTAAGACCTCAGCAATAAAGGCTCTCGAAGCAGAAAACGCTGTCCCTGCACAGACTGGGTGGAGGGAGCCTAGTGCAGAGCCTCAGAAGAGGTCTCCAAACTCTCCCAAACTGTCCCCTGAGCCAACAACATAAGGAGGAGGAACTGCAACCCCCATGACATCCTTTATATTTATAGTATAAAGTGTAGTAGCCTACAGAGAAGGCCCACTTTAAAAATCATTGCAGGCTTAGAACATGCTGCCTGGGACACAGGTCCCTACCAGTAGGCACCTCTATGGTGATGCCACAGCCTAGAGCCTATTGAAGCCCATTTCCTGCCATCTACTCATCAGGACCATCCAGGAATGCCTGGTAGTCATGCTGTCCTAAGAAAGGGACTAAATCTCATCTGGCCACGCAGATGCTTCCACCCTAGACCACCAGGCAGTCCTTCTTGACATCTCATTTCAGACTCTCCTGCTGCAGTTATCTGGTGGCAAGAGGCAATGAGGAAATTAGGCAAGAAAAAAAAAAAAAAAAAAGAGATGCAGTGTCTGGCACACAGTAGCCACTCCATAACTATTATGTGAATGAATACGAAAAAAGTGTTTTGGAAAGCTAAGGAGGAGAATGGGAAGAGATGCCAGGAAGGAAGGAAGGAAAGAAGACGGAAGGTAGGTGGCTTGTGGACACTCACTGTCTTCATGCCCACGATGGACTTCTCCACCTTGGTGACGTACGTGACGTGGTCCTCATTGGACTTGAGCTCCTTCTGCTGTATCCTCTCATAGATGCCTACCACCAGCTCCCTGGGGATGTCAGCGCCATCGTCCACACCTAACAACGTGGAGTAGGCAGGGGTGGTGGTGGGGTTGGGAGGGAGGGTGTCAGAGCGCTGGAGCCAGACCGAAGAGACCCCCATCCAGCCTGGAGCTCCCTGGGGGTGGCCTTGATTTTTGCCATGCCTTTAATGCCTGGTGCCTCATATCCATTCAATTAAGAACAAGTTCCTTAGCCAGGCACCAAAACTAATGATATGATATGGCCCCAACACACATTTCCTGCCTCACCTCCTGATGTTCCTCAAGCAGAGTCTTTGCGCCCACCTCCCAGACCTCTTTCCCGATGGCCAAATACAGCCTCCATGTTCCTGCCAACCCTC
Organism: Trachypithecus francoisi; assembly: GCF_009764315.1. NCBI lineage: Eukaryota > Metazoa > Chordata > Mammalia > Primates > Cercopithecidae > Trachypithecus > Trachypithecus francoisi. The sequence goes on from NW_022681456.1 coordinate 131,913,431, forward strand.
TGTGCCTCTGCAGTTGCTATCATCTTCCTTGTGTTTGTCTCACCCCCCAGCTCTGCCCCACCACTCTAGCATCACAAGGAGGTTCTGTTTCATTCTCTTTTGGATCTTCCTCCTCCTGGGTTCTCCCCTCCCCTCCAGTGGGAAGCATGGAGTTGAGGGCTTAGTCTTTGAAGGGATTCCTCCCTCACTGGGAGCAGTGGGGGAGCAGGCAGACCCAATAGCAATGCATGCGAGGACACCCCTGTTCCACCTCCTGCTTTATAGTAATGATAAAACTCTGGCAACAAAAGAACACTGGCAGGAAATATGCCAAAAAGCAAACACATTTCTTTTGGAGAAACAGGCAATTAAAATATCTTCTTTCTACTATTTCCAAATCTTTCTTTAATGACTATATGCTTCTTTTATGATGGAAAATTAAAAATAAAGCAACTTTGGCAAGCATCTCTCAAAGGAGTGTTCCCAGCTACTGAAAGGACACCATGCCTTCTATGCACAGCTCCCTGCCTGTTCTGGCTTCTTCCACATCTGATCTTTGTTCTTAAAGTCAGGCAAATGAGCCATGCAGCAGCCAAGGACCCTGAAGGAAATCAGGCTGTGGGTAAGAAAAAGCAAGGAGAAAGGCTGAGTATATGGATGCCTCCAGTTCAAGGTGGCAGGCTTCATGCCTCTGCTGCTTCTGAATACTCAGGAGAAAGGAATCTTGTAGAAAAGCATAAATCCACAAAGACAGAACAGGAACAAAGGCACAGGCATCCCAGGACCTGCAAAGTGGATAACTAAGTGGATGGATTTAGCAAACCTGAGAAAGCTGAAACCTAGACCAGCTGAGAGGCTAGAAGCCGCTCAAACACCACACAGCCACCAAATGGCTTAGAGCTGGTGTAACAGCAACCCCTAAAAGCGAAGGTGAAGGTGGGCTGGAAATAGGAAAACAGGTTGAAAATGGGTTAGAAAGCTGCTGCGCTTCCCTGTCCCCTCCTCACTCCAGCAGAAGACTGGGAGTCCATTCTCTAGAACTCTGGGCTGAGGGACCCCACACCCAGCCAAGGGTGGGACTCTGCTGAAAAGTGGGGGATGAAGTTGATATCTGTATATTAACCCTCAACCCCACTTCCCACTTAAAGATCTCAGAACTCTGGCAGCCAGAATCATACATTCTGGGTAACAGATTGGACATTTATCTTCTGGGTATCAGGCAGAACAAGAAAAAAAATGTCTCCAGATACTGCAGTGGGGGGTCTCCCAATGAAATGGCTTAACTAAATCACCCTACAAGAAAGCCCACCAGCCAGCAGCCCCCACCTGTGTTCACAGAGTTACTCACCAGCTTTCTGGTGTCTCACTTTAAATATGAATGAACAACCAGATTTCATCAACTGTATTTGGAAAGTCTATACCAGGAAAGAGAAAGAAATATGGGGAAAAACAGAAAAAGAACTCCAGAAGAAATAGAGGCAAGCAGGGAGAAACTCAAACAAACAAACCAATATTAATATCTTCACAGAGATGGGAGAAGATATTGGATCTACAAAGTGAGAATAAAATGCTATAAAAGAGGTACATTGAGAGGACAAAAAAGAGCTATTGAGAATGAAAAATATGACAGCAGGAATGAACAACTTGGTAGGAAACATGAAAGATGGCACTGAGGGACATTTTCCAGAAAGTCAATGAAGTAAACAAAGATGGCAGGTAGAAAACTATAAAAATTAGAGGATCAGACTAGGAGATCTACCAACAGAATAACAGGAGTTCAAGAAAGAGAGTCCAGAGAAATCGGAGGGCAGAAATGATCAAATACAACATTTAAGAAAACTTTCCATGACTGGAGGACATGAGTTTCTAGATGGAAAGGACCAATCCAGCCCTGGGCATGAGAGATGAAAGAAGAACTGTAGCAAGGCACATCATCGTGAAAATCCAGAACACGAAGGGCAGACAGAAGAACCTGCAAGCTTTCAGAGAGAGAGAGAAAGAGTAACAGACAAAAGGCCAGCAGCTGGGAGGGCAGAGCAGCACTGGCAGCTAAAAGACAATGGAGCAATGCCTTTGAAATCCTGATTGGCGTGTTTTGAGGCGGGAATTCTATCCCCAGCCAAACTCCCAACCAAGGTCAAAGACAGAAAAAGATACATTCAGAAATGCAAGTTATCAAAAATGGCCTTTTCTCTGGAAGTAAAGTAAAAATGAGGAAGCTCTGACATGCAGGAACTAGGAATCTACCATGAGAGCAAGGGAAGGAGGGCTCAGGATGCTGGCTATGCCCTGGCCCGGCCACTGTCCAGACTGTAGCAGGACCAGAGGCTCCCCAAGATGACGCTCCTGCACTACCTCCCAGGTCTGGATGTATGGAGAGGAGCTTGACATGTAGGGTGGGAAGCTGGGGCTGAATCAGGGGAGGTCCTCAGAGAGTTAAGCAAATGGAAAGAGAAGCATTAACTCCAAGGAAAGTAGAGATAGAAGGGAATTGCAATCATTCTGCCCTCACTTGCAGACTCAGCTTTGGAGTGTGTGTGCAGAGCCTTAACAACATGAGCGCTGACATAATGGGATGGGTCGGGGAAGGTGGATGAAAGATGGCTAAATCCTTACATTCTATAATGGGGAATTAATAGATAATGCTTAAAATAAAAATACTTAACAAGGGCCAGGTGTGGTGGCTCATGTCTGTAATCCCAGCACTTTGGGAGGCTGAGGCAGGTGGATCACCTGAGGTAGGGAGTTCAAAAAAAGCCTGGTCAACATGGTGAAACCTCGTCTGTTCTAAAAATATAAAAATTAGCTGGGTGTGGTGGTGCACGCCTGTAATCCAAGCTACTTGGGAGGCTGAGGGACAAGAATTGCTTCAACCTGGGAGGTGGAGGTTGCAGTGAGCTGAGATTGCACCACCGCACTCCAGCCTGGGTGACAGAAGTAATAATTAGCAAGGAGCAGTGTATAAAAGAGACGAGATACCAAAGTATAAATACTGTGTAGCCCTATTTAGATGAAGTTGAAGGACTGGCAGGACTTGTCAATGGTGATAAAAGGCAGAAAAGTTGTTACTCTTGGGCAAAGATATTGACTGGGATGGGACAGGAGAGAACATTCTGGGCAGGTGAAAATGATCCAGATCAGGATCTGGGTGTGATGGCATAAATGCACACGAACATACACATTCATCAAATTTCAGGCGCACACACTCACAGTCTGGGCTTTATGCCAGTTAAAAAAAGTGATAGAAAAAAACAGAGAAGCATAAGCATGCAGTTTATCGATACAGAAGAAACGCAAAGAGCTAAAAATGTCAAAAGTGGTTGCCTCTGGAGAAGGTGAGTGGTGAGAGGGGCAGGGACTAATTTTTTTTCTGTGATAAGCCTTGTAGGATTATTTGACTTTATTAAATTATGTGGATGTATAACTTTGATTCTTTTAAAGGCTAAAAAAAAAAAAATCAATTGAGCACACGTCACAGTCTGCCAATCCTGGTTTGTTCCCTGCCAGACAGCGCACTGCGTCGATGAGAGGATTTGCTGGCTGGTGCCATAAAGTTATCTGCAAGGCTGACTTGAATGGACCCAGGACCTGAAGGCCCTGTTCCTGGCTCCTTCCTCATAAGTTGTGGAGGGGAAGGGCTGGCACCACTTGAGCCAGCAACTCTGGTGTCACAGGCCTAGAGGCCAACCAGGTTCCATGGAGGGCTAGAGGCACTGCCCAAGGGTGCTTGCTGCTCTGCAGTGGCGGTGGCTCTTGGAAACTCCCCAGCCACCTGGCACACAAGTAATGTTCCCAGCTTGCTATGGGTGACCAGGCCCAGAGAGCAGGTGACGATCTGTGATAGGGGCTCAGACTCACAGAATGCACACTGCACAGACCGGGCCTGAGCCATGGCCTTACCCCTCCTGCCCCGGTGCCCACCTCCTCACCTCGAAGGTTTCGGATGAAGTCCTCCAGCAGCATCTTGCGGTCAGGCTTGATGTTGGGGCTGTACATGTCGGTGTTGAGGAGGATGATGGCGAAGGCCAGGATGAAGATGGTGTCCGGGTTGTGGAACTGCTGCACCACTTCGGGATTGCACATGCAGTAGCGCTGGCTGTGGGCGGGTCCGATGCAGAGCTGACGCTGAGCCCCCGCTCACCCTCCCCCAGGCCCAACAAAGGAGGGGGTGTCCAGGGGGTATCCCAACCCTCCAAAGGCTTTAGGTCCAGGGAGACCACCATCTGTCCCATACCCTGGTCTTCCCCACACCCCCAAATGCCCCACCTTTCTAGTCTGGGGAGCTCAAGGGGTCGGTCCCTTTTCTTTCCTTCACTTCGTTCTCCCCAGCCTATCCTGCCCACACCAGAAGGGGCGTTTCTGGCCCAATGTCCAACCCTCCTGATAGCATCTCCTGTCTCCCAGGCTCACAGCAGCCCGGCTTCCCCAACCTGGGGTCTGTTGGGGAGTGGAGCTGGGAAGTGGCCTTACCTGAAGGCCTCGATGAGCCGCTCCACCTTCTGGGCCTCTCCTTGCACACGGATGTGTGCCTGGAACTTGCGCAGGGCCTCGTCCAGCTCCATGCTGGAGAAGTCCATCTCGTCCACCACGCAGCTGAGGGCAGGCAGGGAGGGTGTGAGGTCAGGCGGCCCCCTAAGCACCCTCCAACACCCATTTCCACTGGCCTTCTTTCCCAGCCAGGACGGGTGCAGGGCCCCTCAGGCTACTCACCCCCGCGGTTCTCCCTTTAATGCCCCAAGAGGACCATCTCCTCCCATCTCCCACAGTAGCCCTTTCAGAGCCCAAACCCTGAGGCCAGGAGAGGCTTTGGTGGCCCAGGACACGGGGTGGAGGGAGGCTGAACTCGGATCTTCCGACTCCAAATCCCAATTCCTTCCTTCTTAGCCTCAGATTATCCCCAGCAAAGCTTTCAACACAAATAATACAGTACACACATTTATTCTGTTCTTTCAGAGAACTGCTAGGAGCCTGTGTTTCTCCCAGGTTTAAATTTCACTTTCTCATTTGGGTCTTGAGGTGGCTGAGTCCTCCCTTGGGTCCCTTCTGCTGTAGGCTGAGCAGTAAGGAGCAGAGCCCCTCAAGACCCTGGGGCTTTCTGCAGCCCAGTTCCTTCCAACTGCCCCAGCCCTCAGGGGAGACTGTCGTGGGAGGCATGGCCTCTTAAGAGTAAATGACAAATGTGCTTAACGTGAGGGGACAGCGTGACACGCAGGCCAGATTCTGGTCCTGGCTCTCCTGCGAACTTGGTGTGACTCTGGCTCGCCCACTCACTCCTGGGGCCTCTGTGTGACCTTCTGAAAGGGGAGGAGGCTGGAGTCCCTGCTCCCCAGGGGCCTTGCTCCCTCTGAAATGCTGCCTCCAACCCTGGGAGGTTTGCCTCTGAACATCCCGAGCTTCAGTGTGTGTGTGTGTGTGTGGGCGGTCACATGCCAGTTCTCCCAGCTAAGCAGGCGCCTTCCTCTGGTCTAGCCCCATCCAGGGGACTCTGCACTGCAGGGTCTGAGGCCGAACCCTCCCAGCCCCCTCACCCTGCCTCACCCTCCTTTGGGGTGCTCTGTCCCCAGGGCCATGTGCAGCGAGGCAGGAGTCCAGGCCTGGCAAAGCAGAGGACCCAATGTCCCCTGGGCATTGCTTTCCCTTTGGGAGAAGCAGACCAAGCATGTGAGATTGGGCTCTTGGAGCTGACGTTTGCCCACTCTACACCCACTCACCCCAGTCTCCTCCCACCGGCTATGGCACAGCCCCTGCACACTGCCCCAACACTGCCCACTGCCGGCAAGCAGTCCCTCTCTGTTCCCATGGTCCTCTGGCCTGCCTGCCCAGCACATCAGGGCACAGAAAACGCCTGCTGAGTGGCCATGTGATGGTGACATGAGCTCTGAGCAGGACCCACTTCCTCCACAACCTCAGCTTCCATTCTGTGCCCACTGCCCAGAAGACTTGGAGACCCCCAACTCTGCTGTCAGTTTTTAGGAGAAAACAAGGGGCGACGCCAACAGTGGTGGTGGTCAGGACCTGGTGGTCCATGGACTGTGCCTCTCCCACAGTTTTCTGGGGAGAACAAGGAGGAAAGCGCATCACCAAAGGCTCTTAGAAAGGGAGGGGGTGCCGAGAGGGAGCTGGGAGTCTCTCCTCCTCTTTCCTTTCCCCTCCCTCCCAAAGGCAGGGCCTATGGCCATCTTCAGGCTGTGAGTTGTCCTTGGCTTGGTCAAAGCCCGCTCCTCTCAGGCTTGCTGGCCGGGACGGTGGGCAGGTGAGGGTGGGGCTAGGGGTGGAGGCCAGCATCTTGCCCAAGGGTGAGAATCGGCAGCACCAGGATCAAGGCATTTGAGGTTGAGGTGCCGGCTGGGGAACGGGGGCCTCCAGGGCCAGCCAGGTGAGAGGCTACTCTGATTTCCCAGTGACCCTCCTCACCTCCACCCTGTACCCTCTGCAGCCGTATGTGAGCACCAAAGGCCCTATGCGGCCACATCTGTGTGTTCCCATAGCCCAGCCCGTCAGGAGTCAGCAACTGGGCACAACGGAGCCACACAGTGACGCTGTCCAGGGCTGGTGACCAAGAGGCTGTGGTCCGATGGGTACAGAGACAGAGCCTGGAGGAGGTGAACCAGTGTGGTCACACATCAAGGGAGTCAGAGTGTTTGGGCCAGAGAGATGGAGTAGGGCAGCGAAGGTCAAGGAAAGTCTAATTAGACAGACAGAGAGAGAAAGGAGAGAGAGGGACAGGCAAGGAGGAAAAGGCAGGAGAGAGATCCCAGAAAGGGAGCAAGACTGGAGAGTGAGACAAAGAACAAGTGAAAAACAGAGACAGAGGGAGGAAGGGGGAAAGACAGAGAGACACGAGGAGAGAAAGGGACAGGAGGGGAAGAGGAAAAGACAGAAAAAGACTGGTAGAGATGAAGATGTGAAGTGCGCCACAGACTGGTGGGGGTGGCATGGAGCGACCACATCCCACACTCTCAGCCCAGGGCATTGACTCTTGCGAGGCCAAGGAAGAGGCCCTTGGTCTCTCTGAGTGGCACCCTGCTGCTCCCCAGGCCTTGCCCCCATCTGTCATGTACCCCGCCCCTTCCGTTTCTGAACCCTGAGGTCCTGGCACCTGGCTTCCCACATCCACATTCCTCCAAGAGCCTCTCTCTGAGTGCCTTCTGCCCCAAAGCTGTGGACCAGGTCTCACCCTGCAACGGTGGGGGTGTCCACGGGAGGCCCAGGGCACCGTGGGGGCAGGCTTCCATAGGAGGCGGCGGGAGCAGCTGGTGAGGGTGGGATCTGCCCAGCCAAGCACGATGGCCTAGTTTCCAGCCCTTCACTCAGGTGACAAGCAGCTGCTCACTCGCTCAGGGCTGCTGCTAAAAGCCCCGGTAGTGAGCCGAGAGCCTGAGAGCCAAGGACTGGGATGGGAGAAGCAGCCAAGTTGAAAGGTCGGCCCCCATAATGGGAGTTGAATACACCCCTTGTGGGCCTCAGAGCGGGGAGGGTTGCAGGGGTGGTCACGTGGGCTGTGGAGCTGGAGGGGCCTCTCATCCAACATCTTCCAGTGTGTGTTCTCAGGACCCCACAGCAGAGTCACAAGAGTTAAAATGCAGCTCGCCGGACCCCACCCCAGACTCAGGAAATTAGAATATTTGGGGGCAAGGCCTGGGAATCAGCATTCTCTGCAAGATCTCCAGGTTGTTCCTAAATTGTGAAACCAAAGGCTGAGCTGAGTGCAAGGGTAAGCCTCGTTGTGGCTTTTAAAGTGTGAATCCGGCAACTCACAGGTCACCGGTCCTTAGGGGCATGTGTCCCCACCTGGATATCGGGGCTGCTTTTGCAGTGCGGGTGGTGAGGGAGGGGTGGATGGAGGCATGAACAGATTTAGTTCTTCCCCTGGCTGTGCACTGGCCATCCTGCCTTCCTCTCCTCCCTGCATTTACCACCACAGGGTGTCTGTGTTTCATGAACAGGTGCTATTCTGGGTTTCCCAGACCCTGGGGGAAAAAATGACATTTTCTGGCTGTGAAGCCCCCGCTGAAAGGGAGGAGGCACTGCTGAGTGGTGGGACACTCTACCCTCCTGCCTGAGGAGGCCACTTCCTCACTGGAGAGTTGGGGGTTGGACCAGGTGGCCTCTCAGGACAGGGACCCAGAGGCACCGGCCATCTCTGAAGCAGATGCTCCCAACAGCAGGGGGCAGACGACCCCAGCAGCACTTCCGGCTGGCTGGTGGCTTCATCCCCGCCGTCCTCCCTCCGGGGGAGTCACTGGTCACTGTTTGCCTTTCTGATAGGGCCTGTGTCATCCTGGGGAAGGTGGCTGGGGGTGGGACTGTGCTGTCTGCCATAAGCCCTACTCATTCCAGAGTCCCGTCCCCCGGAAGCACCCATCAACCTTGGCCCTCTCCAGCATGAGCCTCCTCTTCACTCCCTGAGCATAAGCTTCTGCCCGCACCGTGCCCTCTTTTTCTCCCTCCCCTTCTCTCACTCTCTACCCTGTTGCTTCTCTTCTTTTGCAGCGTCTACCAGCACTCCTAATCCCCACTTTCCAGCCTTCTGTGCTGCCCTGGAATCCTCTTGGAGAGCTGAGTGTGGGCAGTTTACCAAATCCATCCTGCAGCCTCCACCCAGGGTGGCCCGGAGTCTTCTCTCCTCATCGGTCATCTTATTTTTATTTTTATTTTTATTTTTTTATTTATTTTTTATTTTTATTTTTATTTTTATTTTTTTGAGACGGAGTCTCGCTCTGTCGCCCGGCCTGGAGTGCAGTGGCCGGATCTCAGCTCACTGCAAGCTCCGCCTCCCGGGTTTACCGCCATTCTCCTGCCTCAGCCTCCCGAGTAGCTGGGACTACAGGCGCCCACCACCTCGCCTGGCTATTTTTTTCTATTTTTTAGTAGAGACGGGGTTTCACAGTGTTAGCCAGGATGGTCTCGATCTCCTGACCTCGTGATCCGCCCGTCTCGGCCTCCCAAAGTGCTGGGATTACAGGCTTGAGCCACCGCGCCCGGCCCTCATCGGTCATCTTTAAGGTAAAGAGCACCTCCTATTCTCGGGTGGTCTTTTCTGGTGTATCATCTCCCCATTTTACAGAAGACAAAACTAAGGCCGCGTAGGGCTTGCCCCATGCTCCCACAGCTAGGAAGAGTGGGCTTTCAGCTTCCTAGTCTTGTGAGGCCTCTCCCTGCCCCACTGGGCTCCCTTCTCTTCACTCCTGTGTGTGCACGGCGTGGCAGGGAGGTCCCTTGCTCCAGTGCGGGGAGCTCCCTCCGAGCTCTCTGTACTGAATACGGCTCTAAGTGCTTCACTACGTGTGCAATGACTTCATCTTCTCAAGCTTGGGCAATATGAACCATTATTCCAGTTTTTAAAATTACATATGAGACTGAAGTACACAAGAGAGCCAGCCCTGCAGGGGGACTGCACACATCTCATTCCTTGCTGACATCTCCTGGGGCAGGTGGCCCCCTGTGCCCTCCTCTCCCCAACCCCTCCCTGGCTCTCTGCTGCTCAGTGGCTGGCACTAATGTATGTCTTCCTAGGAGCTGTGATCTTACCCAAATGGCCTGGTGGGGACCTGTGAGTGGCCAAGGGGAAACACGTGGACACAGTTAACCAGGCGTGCCTATTGGTGCATGCGTGGGCAGTCAGCACAGGGGCTCTGTGGTCACCCTGCAGGTTCAGAGCTGGCCTGGGCACAGCAGGGGCCCATATCCCTGACCTTCTGCCTTCCCCTTTCTGGTGCCTTTTGCGCCCCGTGGCAGTGGCTGGCTGGCTCTTTCAGCAACACACACTGAATGGCTCCCGTGTGCAAGGTTGTGCTAAGGAGCTGGTGTAAGTGACAAGCAACACAGTCTGTCTTGGTGGGAGAGACAGGCATTAAATACGGAATCAAAAATAATTCTTTACTTATAGTCATGACAAGTTCTACGTAGGGAAACGACAGGGTTCCAGGAGAGGACAAAGGAGATAGATTTCATGTTGTATGTCTGGAAAGGCCTCTTTGGGGACATGGCATTTAAGCTGAGACCTGAAAGATGAGTAGGAGGTGGCCGAAGGAGAGAGGGGAGAGCTTTCAGGTGGGCTAAGGGAGGAAGCATATGCAAAGGCTCGTGGCGGGGAGGAGCTTTCAAGGACCTAGGCAGGGTCCACAAGGTTACACTGCAGACAGTAATAGGGAGGATGGTGACTGTGGGGCTGGGCAGGCAGGCAGGGCTCGATCCGTCAGCTTTGTGAGTCATGAGAAGGATTTGGGGGTTTATCCTGAACGCACTGGGACATAATAGAGGGTGTGACCAGAGGAGTGACAGGGTCCTGTTTGTTCTAAGATTTCTCTGGCTCTTGGGGAGAAAATGAATGGCAGTGGGGCAGGAAACAAGACAGAAGCAGGGGCCCAGGTAGCATGCTACTGCGGAGGTCCAAGCTGGAGATAATGGGGCTGGGGCTAAGGCAGGAGCAGGGGAAACAAACTGGATGAACGATTTCGCTGCATCTTAGAGGAAGGACAGATGGGACTCGAGATGCAGGGAATGTGGGAAGTGTGGGAAGGGAGGCGTCCCTGGTGCATCCTGGAGCTCTGGCCGGAGCACCCAGGGGCCTGGAGGTTCCGTTCTCCAGTGTGAGTGCATCTCGGTGCAGACACGTGCTGGAGGAGAGACGGGGTCTTCGGCCTGGGGCACGTGAAGTTTGAGGTGTTCTTTCAGTTAAGCCACCATGCCCCCACTCCACTGAATCATGCTCAGGAGCTTGTCTTTTTCGTCTTACAAATTAAAACCCTGCCTTGAGCCCTCATTGCTCTCTAGTCACTGCCTCTTTTCTGTCCTCTTTGCTGCCTCCACCTCCTCATCTCCATTCACTCTTCAACCTGCTCCACTCAAGCATCCAATCCCAGGATCCCATGAACACTTCCCTTCTCACGGCCACTGCTGGCTGCTACGTGGCCACATCCAACGGCCTCTCTCTGTCCTCATCCCAGCCTCTTGGCAGCATCGACCTGGTTAATTGCTCCCTTCTGGAAACACCGTCTTCTTGGCTTCCATCACCCTCCCTCCCCAGGTGGACTCCTCCCTCCAGAGGTGCCGCTCATCCATTGCAGCTGCCCCTCCTCACTGACCTGAAACTGGGCTCCACCCCCCTCTCAACAACCATTGTCCCGGTGGCTGCCCCCATTCTAGTGGCCCTAGATAGCTAACAGTTTAACTTGCTTGAGTAAATATTTGACAATGTCTAGTTTGATAGATTCTTCAGATGCAATGTCCCTGAATCCAGCATCTCCCTGCCCCTGAAACTGAAAATCTATACATGTTTATTTGGTAGATGGAGCACCAACACAGGGGGCCTGAAGCACATGCATATTCTGAATTCTCATCAGCTCGGAGACCACTGGCTGTGTGCTGGCCGCCTGGCTCCCTCCCACACTGGCCATGGCCTTGCTGCTTCTCCACGGCCCTGGGCTCTGCCAATTTCTCCCCTCCCCATGCCCACAGCCGCAGTTTAGGGCTTCATCCTTTCTCACCATGGCTGTTAACAGCAGTAGCCTCCTCACCAGTCTCCCTGCCTCCAAACCGTCTTCAGAGCCATCCTAGGCTGCCGTGCCTCATGCCCCTGCTCACATTTCTTCCAGGGCTTCCCACATCCCTAGTGTGAAACCCAAGTTCCTTAGCAAAGCAAAGAAGGCCCTGTCTGCTTCCAGCTTCTCTCGCCCCTTCCCCAGCGTGGTCCCCTCCTGCAGCCTGGCTCTCATGCTCCCCTTTTGGTGCTGTTTTTCTTCCTGCCGCCCAGCCCCAACCCTGCAGGTCTCTGTTTAGCTCTCATCCTCTCTAGGAGTCTTCCCTGACCTCTGCTGTCCCCGGAACCCACCTTCTGTTCACCATTGCGTGTATCTCCCTGTGTCATAACATTTGCCTGCCTGTCTTCCCCACGAGGCTACAGGCTCCTTCAAGACAGGGCAGTTCTTTTAATCTCTGCCTCCCTGGTGTATGGACACCCAATCACTGTTTTGTGGGATGAATGAATGAGTGAGAGAGAGATGACCAGGAATGACCTCGAGCATGCTGGCAGCTGGAGAAGGAGCCTCAGTGGCTTGTGCCTTTGGAAGTTCTACCCAATAGCCCAGGATTACTCAGCCTGCTTTGCTGCCAAGATTATCCGGAGCTGACACTGAGACCTGTGATGGACTTGCAAATGGCCCCGAGGATTCCAGACTCCAGGCAATGAGGCAGTGTGGCGGGCACAGACCCCCTCTTCTTCCCCCTGCACATGCAAGTGAGTGAGTGATGAGAACTGGAGCAACGGGCACCGATTAGACTGCTTCCAGCCAAGCATGACTGGACCTGTCTCAGGAGGTGCCGCTGACTGGCGTGTGGATCACGAGTGGTACTGGTTTTGCTCAGGCTTCCCCCTCCTTCCTGTGAGCTTCTGCAGGGTCTGCAGCAAATACCTCAAAAGAGTTGGGGAAAAAGGATGGATGTTCCCTGTATCTGTAGAAACAGGTACAATCTTGCATAAAATTGCTTGTTAACATTGATCTGTGCGTGGAATCAGTTTGTGTTGTCGGGAAATGAAGCGTCCTACGCGCCTGTGATCAAAATGAATTTCATCATCTCAACCTTCTTTTTTTTTAGTGATAGCAAGACAGTGTCTGGCAGACAAAGGAACTGGTTGGGAGCTGAAAATAGGTAATGGTAGCAGCAGGGGTTTTTAATTGGCTGGAAGAGACGGCAAAGATCTGGCCTGAGAGAAAGTGTGTGAGCTTGTGCTCCTGGCTGAGACCAAGCCCAGGTTTCAGGATTAGGAAGGAAAACTAAACCACCTATTGCCACGGAATGTAGAAACCCTGGCTTTATGTGGCAGTTCTTGGCTTCCACAATCCAATGAAAAAGACCCCCTCCTCCAGAGAGTTCTTTTGTTCGTCAGAACTCATAACATGCTCAACAAAGGCCAAGGCGTTTTGGAAAAGTGCAACGTGGCTAAGAAAACAGAAGAGGAGGAAACGGATGCAGGACCTGCCAGTGTTCCTGGTGATGTCATGGGGACGAAGAAACTCTCTTTTGAGGGGGCCTGGGCAGGACTGGCTGCCACTCACACCTTGAGACTCAGGTACCAAAAGAACTAAGTTCAAACTACCCTTACAATTTAGAATCCCTGAGCTGATTTTCCTCTTGCTGGACTCGGCAGCATCGTTTGCTGGTGGATCTCAAACTGAGGCATGCATTGGAGTTGCCTGGTGGGTTTATTAGTGCACGGAGTGCTGGGCCCCAAGCCCCAGAGTCTGATTCAGTGGGCCTGGAGCGGGAACTGAGAGTTTGCATTGCTAACAAGCTTCCACGTGAAGCTGATGCTGCTGGTCCAGGGACCACCCGTTTAGAAGCACTGCTCTATGCCAATAGCAGTGGGTGGAATAAGAGAAGGCCACGGAGCTGTTACTTCAAGTCATGTAGCCTCCTGGTGGCTCATCTCCTCACCTCGAGAATGGAGACAACACTGAGAATATCTACCGCACAGGGTTGTTACGAGTGTTAAAAGAGGCAGTGGGTGTGAAGTTCCTGGTATACAACAGGGCTTAACTGCATGTTCATTTTCATTAGGTGTGGGCTGACCCGGCTGTCAGTGGACAGGACCCCTCCCTGCCCCACCAACTAATTCTGCCTGGAATTGTATCCTTAGACAGCCATCCATGGGCCCTTTAAGATACACATACACCAGACAGAGGAAGCTAAATCTGGCTCAGACCTCTTGAGACTTGCAAATCAGCTTCTCAGCTCTGCTTTCTTCCCAAATCGAGAGGATCAGGGCATAGCAAATAAGGGGCAGAGTGAATAATGCCAAGGCAAGAGGTGGGATAGTATCTGATTTTGTTCAGTTTCTCCGCTGCTGGCCAGGAGACTAGTCATTTCTTTTCCCCAGGGCCTCAGTTTCTGCCAGGGTGAAATGAGAGGGCTGGACCAGCTGATTGTCTAAGGGGTCTTCAGTGTCATGATTCACGACGGGGGACTGACAAGGACTGTAAAAGCAACCGAACCACATGGGTCTCGGAATGACGCACAGCAGCTGGATGGTGCAGGGTTAAGGGCTCAGGGGACGGAGTCGCTGTGCCCGGCCTCAGACTGCAGCCACTGATTAGCTCTGTGACTGTGGGCAAGTTCCCTAACCTCTCTGTTCCTCAGCGCCTTTGTTTGGTACAGATTAGCTGCGCTTCCCTCCCAGAGTCGCTGTGAAGATGGAATGAGGTTCTGCATATAAGGCTCTCAGAACAGCACCGTGGCACACAGCACATGTGAGCCGCATTATATTTCATGGCCTGCTTGGTCACAAACGGCCCTCCTGGAGACACTGACACCCCGGAAGCCCCTCCTAGAAGGCCCGTGTTGGCCGGGCGCGGTGGCTCAAGCCTGTAATCCCAGCACTTTGGGAGGCCGAGACGGGCGGATCATAAGGTCAGGAGATCGAGACCATCCTGGCTAACACGGTGAACCCCGTCTCTACTAAAAAATACAAAAAAACTAGCCGGGCGCGGTGGCGGGCCTGTAGTCCCAGCTACTCGGGAGGCTGAGGCAGGAGAATGGCGTGAACCCGGAGGCGGAGCTTGCAGTGAGCTGAGATCCGGCCACTGCACTCCAGCCTGGGCAACAGAGCCAACTCCGTCTCAAAAAAAAAAAAAAAAAAGAAGGCCCGCGTCGGAGTGGCCTGTTGCAGTCACAGCTGTCACACAGAGGAGACTAAGTCCTCCAGAGCAAAGGCCTGAGCAGTCAGGGAAGGACTGGGTGGCAGGTAGGTCCATTTTTATATGAAAGTCCAATTTAAATGCCAAAGTGACCAGGCCAAAGGGAGTCTCAATCCTGGACTGAAGGTCCCAAGATCTCCAGCTACAGAAGTCAATAGGTCTTAAACTCTCACAACTGTTGACTGTTCAGGAGAATCCCTTGTCTATCCGTGGTGGGGAGTGGGGCAGGAAAGAGTGGAGAGGTGAAGGGTCAAGACCATAACCCCAAAGACACCACTTTTGAAGATGTTCTCCTTCCATCCTTCTGGTGCTAGCAGTGGAAATGACCCTAAATCTTCTATTCCTGCCTGCCTGCACTGGATCTCTCTCTCTCTCTCTCTCTCCCTCTCTCTCTCTCTCTTCTTTTTCCCTCCTCCCTCCCTCCCCTCTCCTCTTCTCCTCTCTTTCTCAATCTCTCTCTTTCCTCTCTCTCTTCTTTTTTGAGACAGGCTCCCACTCTGTTGTCCAGGCTTCCAGGCTAGAGTGCAGTGGCACAGTCACAACTCACTGCAGCTTCCATCTCCTGGGCTCAAGCGATTCCCCTGCCTTGGCCTCCCGAGTAGCTGGGACCACAGGTGCCCGCCACCACACCTGGCTATTAAAAAAATTTTTTTGTAGAGATGAGGTCTCTTTTGCCCAGGCTGGACTGCGGCGGTGCCCTAACAGCTCACAGTAGCCCTAACCTCCTAGGTTCAAGTGATTCTGATGCCTTGACCTCCCAAAGTGCTGGGACCACAGGCGTGAGCCACAATGCTTGCCTGGGCCTCTTTTTATCTCCTCCAGACACGTAAGGTCCGCCTGGGCCTGCTCTCCCCTTCCTCATAGGAATTCCTCAGGAATAAGGTAACTGAGATTACACACAGCAGTGTGGGCAGAATGTTCTCAAATGATTTCTTCCTAGCAATGAAAGGCCAGAGCCTTCCAGACTGTTGAATGTGACAGACAATCTGTCTTCATTTCTAAATGTCCTCTAAGAAGAACAAATCTGTTATACTCTGGCCAACATATTTCCATGGAAATAAAATAATGAAATCTGACCCAAACGGCAAACCCTGACATGTCTTGGAATTTAACAAAGGATGGAACAGATGCAGTGGAGGGAAGAACACGCAGGAAGCTTTCTTCCGGCAGCTCACCCCAGAAGCTGCCTTCCTGCATTTCATGGAGATGGTAGACACCAGTGCTCTCCATGTGCATGGGATTCACACCGGAAAAATCATCCAGTCCAGAAAGAGGCCGCTCACAGCCAGCATGGAACGTTCCCCATCCACTGGCCTTCAAACCTGCTGAAGCGGACACTTCAGAAAGGAAATAGAGCAGAGCCAAATTCCCCAGCCATGTGAAAACGGAGAGGGAGAGGCTTCCAGCCCTAGAGGACCCTAACCCTGGCTGCTGTCTGGCTCCCGCTGCTGGCCTGCCACCGCACGACTCTCAGCTTCTGCACCGGGCTTCCTCAGGCTGCAGGCTGCTCCCCAGACTGGCCTGACCCCCTTCCCAGCAAAGCCCAGGAAGTTCCAGCAAGTTCTCGTTGTCTGCCTAGTAGCCCTGAGTTTGAGTCACGTTTGAGGGTTCCTTGTGTGCGGGGAAGGGGACGGCGGGGAGGGGGTGTTCTAATGTCTGTGCTTTCAAGCAGGAAAGATAATAATGAAATAGCTAACATTTAGCCTGTAGTCCCAGCTACTCAGGAGGCTGAGGCAGGAGGAGCACTTGGGCCCAGGAGTTCAAGCTGCAGTGAGCTTTGATCATCCCACTGCCCAGTAGCCCTGGTGACAAAGAGAGATCCTGTCTCTAATAAAAAAAGAAAGAAAAGAAAGAGCTAACACTTACAGATAACTTACTAAGTGTCAGGCACTTCATGTACATTGAAAACAGTTAATTCACTTGAGACAGGTACTCTTACCAGCATTTTACTAATGAGGAAACTGAGGCTGATTTCTCCTTTAAAAACAAACAGGCTGGGTGTAGTGGCTCATGCCCGTAATCCCAGCATTTTGGGAGGCTGAGGTGGGAGCATTGTGTGAGGCTGGGAGTTTGAGACTAGCCTGGGCAACATAGTGAGACCCGCATCGCTACAAAAATATTAAAAAATTAGCCAGGTGTGGTGGCACATGCCAGTGGTGCCAGCTATTCAGGAGGCCGCGGTGGGAGGTTCTCTTGAGCCTAGAAGTTTAAGGCTGCAGTGAACCATGACTGCACCACCGCACTCCAGCCTGGGCAACAGAGCAAGTCTCTGTCTCAAAAAAACCAAACGCAAAACCTTTGCAGGTAGACACTGGAGTGGGCATGGCTCTTTGAGCTCAGAATGGCTTCTATTATTATCATCTGATAAGGCCTGGTAAGAATACATTCCTTCTTGGAATGTGTCTTCTGTGGAAATAAGACACAAAAGGATGGAGATGTCAGCTTCCAAGAGCGCTGAGGGCCAAATTCTGAAAGCAAATGTCACAGCATTCATGATGCTCAGACAGACCAGCAGCCGAGGTGGCAGCTGCTCCCTCCCTCCTCTTCCTTTCCCCGCAGGCAGGCCTGAGAGTTGGGAAGCGCACCCTTCCCCTCTGAGAGGCTTTCTCATCGGCTGCTGCTTGGGAGAGTGCTGTGGTTTGGGCTGTTTTAGTCTCCAAGGGGATGGGTGATTTATATCCTTTTATTCAGCAAACAGCTTTGTACAGAACGAATGCCACTTGCTAAATGTCACCAGGCGGGGACAGGGTTGCTGCACAGAATCCCAATGAAGCCTTCCAGGCCTGGGCAAAATGGCACCTGGTGACTTGGCTAATGTGTGTGTTTTCTCTGGCGGGAGTAAGGAAGAGACAGTGATTCTGAAACTCAGACTGGCTGGCCAGAGTGGCAGGGAAATGCAGAGACTCCAGCGCCCACCTCCGCTGCTAGTGCCTGCCACTTCCTGCTTCTCCATCTTCTCCCTGCCCTTTGCAGGAGAGGGTCCTCTCCACCTCAGAGAGAAGCCAGGCAGTCGGTGACCTACGGACTTTAGGGAGGGGCTCCTTTCTGTGGCACTGAGTCAGCATGCCAGGGCCTTGCGGCTTTCATCCCGGCACATCGGGGCTCAGCTCTGCACTCAACCCGGCCCAAGCCAGGGTTCTGGCTGGAGGCTCCTTGGTCTTCTTGCTCTCTCTTCATGCTCCTCCTTCTCACCTCTCCCCATCCACACCTAGGTCTGTAAGTTCCCTGAGACTGTGAGCCACGCTTCTTCTCACACACACACACACACACGGGTGCCCAGCGTGGCCCCATTCTCAACACACAATAAATAAGTGCTTGATGTTTGTTGAATGAATAATAAATGGCCAACTCATTCCCCCATGAGCCCTGGCACCCCAGCACTGCCCTGGGGCCTGCGGGCTGCTCTGGCAGGATGACAAAGCATGCCCCAGTGTTTAGGGCAGTGCTACCAATGCACTAAGAGATGGGAAAGGCGGGGGAGTCTCAGGACTTGGAGAAACCTTTGCACATTGCCCAACCCTCTCGTTTTACAGATGAGGACACCGAGGCCCAGAGAGGTGACCTGTCAAAGCCACACAGCACAGAGGAGCAGAGCCTGGGTCCAGCTATTTCTCCGATCTCACCACCCTGCCTCTTCTCACTGGAAGAGTGTACCAAGGCAGGAGTCTGGCCCCTACCCATCCCGAGCCTGATCCCTGCCTAAGGGGGTTAGCCTAGCCCCCAGCCCGGCTCCTCTCCTCAACACAGGCTGCAGCCACTGCTCCAGGCCTCCAGCCCACAGCCCATACACCCAGTCTTGCAGGGAGGAGGGCAATTAGTTTTCACTGTGCCGCTCAGCACCACCTGGGCTGCAGGAAAACACTGCGTTCCCCGCACTCCAGATCAATGTGGGCCTCGCAGGTTAGAATTTAGGGCGCAGGCCACATGGAGACTGGGAAAGACAGAAGAAAACAGACAACAGTCAGCGCCTGTGGGTGAAGCAGAGTCACTCCTGACCCCAGAGCAGAGACACACAGGAGGGGTTCCTGGGGCGACAGGGCCAGCACCTCACCCTGGCTTGGGGAGGAATGGACTGGGACAACAGCGCATGAAAGCCAGAGAGCTGAGCCGACTAGGGGACACAGAAAAGGAAGGGTGTGAGGAAATGCCATCTTTCCCCTTCTGCAACCTAGGTGTATCCTGGATCCCAGTATCACCTCCATAGGCCCCCACAGCAGTGCTGGGGAGGGGAAGGGAAGCCTGAGGGAGAAGAGAAAGGAGGTGACAGGGAGACACTACCTAGCACTGGCTCTCTTTCCTCTTTGAGGCCCGCAGACGGTCTCCACCAGCAGCTCCAGGAAGGATGATAAATTGTCAAAAGCCACCAAGAGTCAGAGGCAGGAGCTCAGTTCTGCCCAGCTGAGGGCCGTGCAGGGATTTCAAGGTGCCTGAGCGGATCCCAGCCCTCACTCATTGAGCTCAGTCAGATAACCACCACGTCAGTGGATTTAGAAATGTGACAGGGATTTCAGAGGGCAATAGATCCAGCCCTTACAACCCAGCACCACTCTGCAGGCAGGGAAACGCAGGCCCAGAGGACAGGGGCTTCCCCACGTGGGCACACAGCACCAAGACAGCTCCATAAATAGAAGCTAAATCTCCGAACTCCCACTCCAGGGATGCTGACCACTGGGTGGGTGACTCCCTCAGCGTCCAAACCCTCTCTGGCAGTCCCTTGCTGCTCCAGGGGCCAGTACGAAAGGGATGGCTCCTCCCAGGGCCTCCGGGGATACACGTCTGCTGACTGTCCCCAAGGAGAAAGAGGAGAGAGAAATGGGGGAGGGTCCCTAAGAATGGTGACCTTCAAGAAGGAGGCTAACCTAGGGGACTAGTGGAAGCCAGAAAGAGCAGGGGGGCATGGCAGGGGCTGGAGCCAATGTCCCAGGGAAGGAGCAGCTGCAAGGCCCTGCCCTCAGCCTCAGAGGAGCGCCAGCCCCGCCCTGCCATCCTGGAGGAGGTGTGAGTGTGAGGAGACTCTTGCCTGTCCACACTATCAAGGCTGAGCGGGGACAAAGGCAGCACCCCTGGGGTCACCACCCTGCGACTGGACTTTAAAACCATTTTATTTGGTTTTAAACAGTTTTTCTTTGGTCATGATTTTGTTGGTTGACTTATCTTTATGGAATTGTAGTATTTTCTTGCTCTAAAACCCTCAGTCTAACCCCTTCTTCTTTCTGCCTCCCATTTTTGCCTCCAGTGATATGAAAATGAACCTTGGAGAATGGGTGGGTCCTGGGGGAGGGGGGCCGAGGGGCTCGTCACTGGGTAGAGATGAACCCCAGAGCTGACACAAGCCCTTTCCTTTTCCCGGTTTCTCCTGCCCTGGAGGGTGGCAGACAGAAAGGGCTTCTTGTCTCTTTGGACCATTTCTGTATCCCTGGTGCCTCAAATGGAGCCGGGCCTGGAGCGAACTCAATCAATGACTCTGACGGGAGACAGGGCTCCGGCCCACTGGGGTGATGAGCTAAAGAGGGGACACTGGTTCCTGTGGACAATCTGGAAGCTGTCAGAACTGGAGTGAGGATTTCACCAAGGAGCTCATGGAGAGAGCCCGGGCAGGTGGGGTGTGGGAAGGAGTTGGGGGAGCCCGGAGCGCGGGGTACTCACTCCAGCACGTCGCGGTTGAACTGCTTCTTGCTGTTGCCCAGGAACTCTCCAATCATCTGGCGGCTGAGGCCCTTTCGCTGGAGGAGGAAATGGGCCACACCAATGGGGGTGTCCGGGATGAAGCCGCGGGAGATCAGGAACTGGATGCCCTTGTCCGGGTTTCTGGAGGTCGGGAGAGTGGGGAGAGTGGGGAGAAGCAGTAGAGAGTGAGCTGAAGCCATCCATGACTCTTTCCTCCCTGTCTTCCACCCATAGAAGTGCCCAGAGGTTCCTTGGAAATCCAGTTCCCCATTGGAAGCACCTCTCACCAGAGCCTCAACCCACTGAATGTCCTCACACAGAGGATGGTGCGTGACCAGAAGGAGCACAGGGGAGATCTGCAAACAAAGTGAATTCCAGAGCAGGTGGAGGAGAAGGACCCTTCTCTGTCCCCGCCTCCTGGGTCTTACCCCAGGCCTGCCCTTCCCCCTACCCATATCCTGTTGTCAATATGCAGGTCCCCACCGCAGATGCCCCAACCCTGGAGAGAGGGTGGGAGAAACAGAGGTGGGATCTCCGCCACACCCCCTCTTTCCTGTGCAAGCTTTGGAGCCATGCTCCTCCCTGAGCTGTTTCTCAACGGTCCAGGAGGAAATAAGTGCAGAAACACAAGGTAAGCACTTAGAACCTTCCATAGCATTTCAACATTTCCAGGACAACCAGGCATGTGATTGTTTTTCTAGCAACTCATTTTTATTGTATTTTACAAAAGGATTAGCCCACAATGTATTTTCAGAGGGGTGTGGGGGAACAAAACTGGTCCTTCGCTATGGATAGTTTGAGAATTACTGCCTTGGGGGAGACAAGTATCTGTGTGAGCTTTCATGTGCGTGAAGAAGTGACACTGTGGAAGTGGGGGTGGTTTAGCATCAGATCCGCCTTCCCCTAGGTCTGCTGAGTACTAGTTATTTCATCGTGTGCAACTCGCCTTCCCGGTGTGAGCCGGCTTCCTTTTCTGTAAAACAGCAAGGTAGTGCCTCTGTGTAGATACTGCTGGGAAGATTATAGATGCTTTAGGTAAGGTGAGCTATGAACAGTAGCTACTTCCTCTAGAAGAGAAGCCTCTTGAGGCCAGGGGATGTCTCCTACTCACCTCTGTGGTCACAGTGCCTGGCACCCAATAAATAACAGCCAAATGAATGGATGAACGTGCATTAGGGCCAGAGAGAGACGCTCTTGGCTTGGGGTTATGAAGCGACGAGTGGAGGATGGAGGCGAGTGCCTCATGGACTTGACATTTCCATGGAAGGGGCAGGTGTGCCTCCTTTCCTCTGCTTGGGACTGGCTGTGTACATTCTGTGTCTCATTGGGGTCTCTGAGCTATGGCAGTCGGTCATTTCTCCCCTGTTCTCTTTCTACTCTGCCTCTGCCTGCTTCACACTCTCTCTTCCTGGTAGCCCTCCCCTCTCCTACTCTCTGCTGGCATTCCTTACAAGGTGCCTCTCCTCCCTCCCCCACCAGCCCCGCATTTCATCAACGCTGGGAGCTAATGCATTTTCCCTGGCTTCATGTTCCACCCGAATGATTGCTGCTGAATCCTCAAACCGCCTGGACTGCTATTTACTTAATACTGTCTTTTCTTTTACATTCTCTTACTTTTCAAACCCTAGCTTCATCTTCAACTGTAACAGTTGTGAAAGCATGTGTTTGATGTGTTATTTTTTTTCTTTAATCTCTCTTAAAATAAACTCAGAATGATTAAAAATAAAATGCGTACTTCCTAAACATGACCCAGGGATCAGGCAAGGCACAGATGCGCCTGCAGGGCCCTGGGATGACGTGGGCAGTTACCTGGTGCCCTGTTTGGTGGAGGGGAGGTGTCCCTCCTCCTTCCCTCCCTCCCATGACGTCCAGGACTCCGGGCTGGGGGCCAGGGCTGACTTACATGTTGAATAGGTTGAGGCCGATGCGGTAGAGTCGCTTGCGCAGGGTGTCGGTGGAGAGCGTGGGCGACTTGCAGCTGGCTGGGTTCTCGCAGTGGTAGCGCGGCAGGCTCAGGATCATGGCCTGCAGGGCATCCTTGGAGGCGGAGGCCGACACCTCCGAGCCTGACTTGGCGGACTTGGTGGACGTGCTGCTGCTGCTCCGCTGCTCCAAGTCGCCTGCCTCAGCCTCGGCCCCTTTCCCCACTTCTGCCGCCGCCTCCTCCTCCTCCTCCTCCTCTGCTTTGGCTGCTGTGGCTTCATCCACCGCCCCGCTAGCCCCAGCCTCTGTGCATGAGTCCTCTGCTGACGCGTCCCCCCGGCCCACAGCGGGGGCTTCCGGGGCCTCCTGCCCAGGGGTCTCGCCCTGCTCTGCCTTGCCCGCCGCGGGCTCTGCTGTGGCCTGG
Source organism: Trachypithecus francoisi (assembly GCF_009764315.1). Taxonomy (NCBI): domain Eukaryota; kingdom Metazoa; phylum Chordata; class Mammalia; order Primates; family Cercopithecidae; genus Trachypithecus; species Trachypithecus francoisi. The sequence goes on from NW_022681456.1 coordinate 131,936,120, forward strand.
GCCGTCTGAGCGCCCAGGCAGTTGGCTACCGACAGAGCCGTGGAGGAGGAGACGGATATGTTCTGGTTGGCGATCTGCACCGTGACGTCCCGGAAAGCCATCATGAGGGTGCCGCTGTGGCCCGGGGGCAGGCCGGGGGTCTCCGCGGCCTCATCCCCGGGCCCAGGGCCTGCGCTCTCCGGCTGCCGCATCTCGCCCTCCAGGCCCGGGGGCCCCGCGGCCGCCTGCAGGGCCTGGTGGAGCTGGTAAGCGCCACCCTCCTGCAGGGAGCACATGGTCTTGAGGCTCCAAGTGCTGAGCGCGTCGTCGATGGACTTGGCCAGGGACTGCACCTGCTCGGTGAAGGAGTCCTCCAGCTCGGTGAGGGTGCCCGCGAAGGTGGGCGGCAGGGACGGCGAGCGCACCAGCGGCAGCCCCATGAGGCCGTAGCCCTCCATGAGCGCTTTCTCGGCCGCCAGGCTCTCGGCCGTGGGTGCCCGCACCTTGCGCAGGGAGATTCGCCGTGGCAGGCGGCTCTCCAGAAGCGAGTTGCGGATTTTCTCAAAGTTCTTGCTGAGCTGGTATTGGCGGAAGGCGGTTTGGATGGTGCAAGCGGCGCGCCGGGACACCAGGTGACCCCCGTACTTATGTTCTAGCATTTCAATCTGCAAGGACAAGACAGAGAGGAGGAAGGACTCAGAGGGGAAAGGTGGTCAACCCCTCTGAGGAGTGGTGGAGTCACCCGGCCAAACTTGGGTGGGGCCCAGGAATGGACAGTGGGGGGCTCCTGGGCAGCTCAAGTCTGAACCGCCTAGCATGTCACGGCCACGCGCAAGACTCCTAGAGGTGTAGGATGGAGGGATCCGTTCTGGGGACGGGTGATGTCCAAGGGCCAGGTGGGAGGTGCTGTGTATGGTGGACAGATTTTGATGCTGTGGCGGGTAATACAACATGCTCATGGACGGGCACAGTAGCTCAGGCCTGCAGTCCTAGCCTCTTGGGAGGCTGAGAGAAGATTGAGCTTAGGAGTTTGAGATCAGGCTGGGCAACATAGCTGGACCTTGTCTCTCTCTAAAAAAAAAATAATAAAATAAAATAAAATTAACTGGGTGTCCTGGTGTGCGCCTGTGGTCTTCAGCTACTGGGAAGGCTGAGGTAGGAGGATTGCTTGAACCCAAGGAGTTGGAGGTTACAGTGAGCTATGACTGTACCACAGCACTCCAGCCTGGGCAAAAAAGTGAGACTTTGTGTCTTTTTTTTTTGAGACGGAGTCTCGCTCTGTCGCCCAGGCTGGAGTGCAGTGGCCGGATCTCTGCTCACTGCAAGCTCCACCTCCCGGGTTTACGCCATTCTCCTGCCTCAGCCTCCCGAGTAGCTGGAACTACAGGCGCCACCACCTCGCCCGGCTAGTTTTTTGTATTTTTAGTAGAGACGGGGTTTCACCGTGTTAGCCAGGATGGTCTCGATCTCCTGACCTCGTGATCCACCCGTCTCGGCCTCCCAAAGTGCTGGGATTACAGGCTTGAGCCACCACGCCCGGCCGTGTCTGTTTTTTTTTTAAGTTCATGTTGGAGATGCACACAGAAGTATTTATGGGTAAAATGCATGACACCTTGAATATATGTTAAAATATTCTGTCAAAAAATGTGGAAGAGTTAGATTAGATGACACAACATTAATATTAATAAATATTAATAAAATGGTTACAGCTGAATGATAGCTGGGGGAGTTCATAACACTGTTGTTTCTACTTTTGTGCACACTTTAAAAATAATAAACAACGAAAAACAGAAATGCTAAAAACACCTCACAGCTCCTCGTGCTTCCCCACTCCTCCCCAGCAACCATGTCTCTGTGGTGGTTTTTTTTCCCTGGGAACGTCAGAAGGGTTGGGATCTGGGCTGGACCATCTGTGTGTTCCCAGGACATAGTTAGCTGCTCAGTAAATGTGGCTTTGCTAAAAAGTTGAGTAGGTGTCTCAAGAAGGGGGGTCCCTCCAGGCCACCGTTACCAAGAGTCCCCAATTTGAGTCATCTCTGTTCTTATGGTGGGAGCTGTCCAACCAGGGCAGGGCAGGGTGGCGCGGGCTCGGGGGCATGGCACCTCACCTGGGCAGATCTGATCCCAGGAAAGCTTCTGTCAGAGGGCCAGTGTGCCTCCTCTCGGCTCTGTCCTCCTGTCCACGGGCTTTCTCCTCTCAGGTTGCTACACTCTCACTTTTCCTCCCTATTGAACCTTCTCAGGAAAGGACAGGGAAGCTATGACGGAGCCATGCCCCCACAGGCTTCTGCCTTTCAGTAAGGGACAAGGCCTGTGAGAAGGTGATGGGCTTAAATGGTGGCATCCTAGACTCTAATCAGCCGTCAGAGAAGTTTGGGAAGTGAGAGTGCTCCAGGTTCCTGAAATTATGTCCTATTCACAACCAGACATGCCAGGTACACATGGTGTCCTTCCCGAATGAAGAATCGGGATGCGTGCGCTGAGATGAATGACTGGAGGCAAGAACAACGACGTCACTCCCATGTTCTCCAGGGATCATGGGTCGGGAGCGGTACAGACAGAAAGGCCACACTTCATCCCTCAGCACAATACTTCAGCCTGCTTCCTGCTCCACTGGAGCCCCCAAAGGCTGCAGCCAGAACGAATGCCTGCCTCCCACAGCCCAGCCGTGCCCTCTGCTCCCTTCCTGCAGGGCGTGATGGGTGCCCCACTACCAGGCTAGCAGCGGTACCCTCTTAGCTCAAGAGACCTTGAGGATACAACCCCAATCCACAAAGGCAATCCCAGGTAAAACGGGGCATCCTCAGCATCCTCAGGGCTTGTCTTCAGTGCTTCCAGCCTGGTCATTTAGTGCCTTCCCCATTCCCACACCTGGGGACATCACTCTGTCTCCCCCAGCATCCAGCCTGACCATTCAGTGCCTTCCCTATTCCCACACCTGGGGACATCACTCTGTCTTCCCCAGCTTCCAGCCTGGCCATTCAGTGCCTTCCCCATTCCCACACCTGGGGACATCATTCTGTCTTCCCCAGCATCCAACTCTACCCTCGGAGATAGTTGGAACTCATGCAGATTCATGTGTAAATGGCGACTAAGGCTTCCTATATGGCTTCTCTCAAAGCTACTTGCATTCCATAAGGGACAAGGCCCTGAGCAGGAGGAAGCTCCCAGTGCTATCACAATCCCCCTGTTGGAGGGGTCTTCAAGGTGCTCTAAACCACACCAAGTGTATTCCTCATCTACTGCTGTGCAACACATTACCACAAATCCAGCCACTTAAAGCAGCACCCCTGTGAATCCAGTCTGGGCACGGCTCATCTGGGTTATCTGCTCAGGATCTCACCAGGCTGAAACCAAGATAGCACTCACGGCTGCAATATCATCTAAGGTGTGGGGTCCTCCTTTGAGCTCACTCTTGTTGGCACAGTTCAGCTCCTGTAATCACAGGACTTTGGCCCTCAGTCACCAGAGGTTGCCGGCCATCCCCCGGCATGTGGCCCTCTGCATAACCTGATAGCTCAGTCCTTCAAGGCCAACAGGACAGTGTCTGTCTGGGGCTTCTGCTTCATTTATAGGGTGGACCTGACTAGTTCAGACCCACCCTGGATGATGTTTCTTTTTATTAATTCAAAAGCAACCAGATGGTAACCTAATCATCAGAGTGATGTCCCATCACATTCACTCATCCTGCCCATACTCAAGGGAAGGGGATTACATAGGATGTGTACACTGGCGTGAAGGGGACTTGAGGGCCATCTTAGAAGGGAAGGGGATTACATAGGATGTGTACACTGGCGTGAAGGGGACTTGAGGGCCATCTTAGAAGGGAAGGGGATTACATAGGATGTGTACACTGGCGTGAAGGGGACTTGAGGGCCATCTTAGAATTCTGCCCACGGTGTGAACTGGACAGCTGCCCACTTGATCTTTACTAGGTATGACCTCATGCACCCATAAGAGACACAGACACTTGCCTCTGAGGCATTCTGTTCCTGCTCCTGCAGAAATAATGTAGCCTGGCTCATTCTCCCTGCTGAACTTGGACACACTTCCTGAGGCCTGGAATAGGGACTTGGCTTTGGCTCAGGCAGGAAAGTCCTTCTCCAGGGGAAACGTAGAGAGGAAGGGGCCTGAGCACTAAACTGGCTCCTTTACTCTCAATTTCTGTCAACCTTACTCAAGCACCATGAGAAACCGACAGATTTCCCATTTCTTTTTTTTTTTTGAGATGGAGTCCTGCTCTGTTACCCAGGCTAGAGTGCAGTGGCACGATCTCGGCTCACCATAACCTCCGCCTCCTAGGTTCAAGCGATTCTCCTGCCTCAGCCTCCAGAGTAGCTGAGATTACAGGTGTGTGCCACTGTACCTGGCTAACTTTTGTATTTTTTTTTAGTAGAGGCAGGGTTTTGCCATGTTGGCCAGGCTGGTCTTGAACTCCTGGCGCCTGGGTGATCCGCCTGCCTCGGCCTCCCAAAGTGCTGGGATTACAGGTGTGAGCCGCTGCACCCGGCCAGATTTCACATTTCTTTCCCATCTGGCCTATTTGTACTTCTAGGGAAACCCCAGGCCCAAGAACATTCTTCTGCAGCACGAGATGCTATTGGCAACACAGGGAAGGTATGAAATCCATTGCTCGAGATGCTCCCAAAATGGTGATGGGGTCCAGGCCCTTGGCATGGTGTCACCCTGCTTGGAGGCAGAAGACTGGCTGGCATAACCCTAGGAGACTCCGTCTACTACTGGGCAATGTCGATGCTTCACCCAAGCAGGAAAGAAAACCAGATTTTACATTCTTGAATCTGTCCCATCACATCCTCCACTAGACATCAAGCCCCCCGAGGGCCGATTTTGCCCTCCATGGTCACTGCTGTCTCCTCCAACGCTTGGACAGTACCCAGCACATAGTAGGTCTTCAACGAGTATGTATTGGACAAATTAATTCCAAAGTTATATTTGTGACTCTCAAAAACCTTCCTAACCTGACCCACAGCAGATGCTCTCCCCCTCCTGCCTCCTTTGTGTGTTCAGCTCACCCCACAGGTGCTCCTTTTACTCCTATTTCCTTCTTTCTATCTGCAGCTTTGCACCTGGCCACAGATCCTTCCAGATCTCCCCAGGCTACAGCGTAACTCTGCTGACTCCACTGCCTCCGGGGCACTAGCCCGTTCCCTTTATTCCTATTTTCCACTGAACCTCTAGGAACACTAGCCTCTGCCTCACTCCAGGAGCAAACGCCAGATACTGACCCAACCCTGCCCTGAGCCCTGTGCGCTGGCTCCTGCTGCCTCCCGTCTCAGTCAAGGGCGAGAGATGTTAAACTCATCCACGGCCCATCAGCAGGGAAGAGGCAGATCTGGGCTTGTCACTCAGCCCAAGGGCCTCCTCAGCCTCCCTCCCTGCTCCTTTCTGCAGCTCTCCCAGTGCTTATTACTCAGTCTATCCGGGTTGTCCTGTCTCCCTACAACCTCTTAATCCTGTATTCTGGCCACAAAACTCCTACGTGCGCTGGTTACGAGTCACATGGGTGCCACTGCCAGTCTCCACACACATTTTAATTCTCCCCATACACTCTGGACATCGTCCATAGCTTCTGCGTTGGACATTATCAGAGGAACCCGTGACAGGTGATAATTAACAATGAATTAAGAGGGGAGCTGTGTCAGGCAGAGCCTTCCAGGTCACTCTAAACAGGCTCCCCAGGTTGACACCTTCTCAGCCCTGTCTGCCTTCCCTCTGAGGACCCAGTGCATTCTCTTAACTTCACTCTACTTTGATGGGCCGGTGAGCAAGTGGCAAATAAGGGGAATGGCCGGCCCCAGATCCCTGCTGATTGGCCTTGGATGAATTTAACGTCTTTGACTCTCAGTTTTCATATCTATTAAGTGGGGCTTATCTTGCTGACCCTGTATCTTCTCGTGAGGATTAAATTATTTCATGTAGCACCCAGCACAGAGCAGGAGCTTACTAAGTGGTAACTGCTTAATGGTGACAGTGATAATGATGGGAATGACTCTCAAGTCTCCATTCCTAGCCTTGATCCTAGACCCACATTTCCAACAGCTTGTGGATCCTCTGTCCATCTAGACTGTTTTCCCTACCTCACCCAAACCAGCTCTTCTTGACTTCCTTATTGGCCTGACAAGCACCCAGCCTGGGAAACTCACTTTGTCTTGGGGTTTTTGTTGGTCCTGTCCACTGTGTTTGTCAGCCTGCTGTAGCTCCTGGGCCCCCCACCCTAGACCTTTGGCAATCACCCATGATCTTCCTTCCAGAATGTCACCACATAGGGCTCTCTGTCTTCCCACTTGGACGATGCCCGCAGCATCCTTACTATCTGTGTCCTTCTTACTCCCACCATCACCTCACACTGCAGAACCAGACCCAAGCTCTCAGACAGCAGGCGTCAACACAGGCTTTTCTTTGTTTGAGAACCATTTCCCCAAACGGATGCAAACGCTTCTTCCTGGTTTTCCAGCCCTAACAATCTGGCAGGGCCACAAAGTCCACAGTGCTCAGCAGCTCCTGCCTGCTCTCCCCGACTGCCCCCACGAGTCTTGGGCACTCATTTGCGTTCTCTCCCAGCCTGCAATGCTCTCCCCAACCTCAACTCCCAGCCTCCCCTTTCGTCCAGGTAGAAATGTCCTCTTCTTCAAGACCTCTCTCAAATGTGCCTCCTCCATGCAGCCCTCTCAATGCCCGGAACAGACGGGGTCTCCCTGCCTCTGGCCTCAACTTCTCTTTGACACTCAGTCTTCAGCACTAATCTTTGTGGCATTTCTCCAACCCATCCTTCCCTCCCTTTCCCTCCCCCAGGCTCCAACAGAGCATAAGTTATTCACAACATCAAATATGTCTTAGTCATCCTGTCCAGCACCCAGCACCTTAACTGGCATGGAGCAACTGCTCCCTGAATAACACTGGAATTCAGTTCTGGGCTCACCATCATGTGTACTAACCCATTTAACAACCAACTCCCACTGATCCCCGACTTGGGCCTGCCACACCCCCAACCTGCACTGTCCCCTACACCTTCCTCCCCACCCTCAATGCTCAGTGCCACCCCCTGCTCAGAGCTCTCACCACAGACTGTCCATCACAGGCAAGACAGCTGTCTCTGCATCTCTTGTGCCCAGTGCTGTGCCAGACCTGTGGTTGAGGCTGTTTGCAGACATGAACTAAACTGAATTCTCTCCTGTGACCCCAGGGAAATCAAAATCCAGGCTCTTGTCCAGGCCTGGGCTTGGAACCCAGGACTCCATCCTTCCTCCCACCCCGGCATCCTGGCAGGACATGGGGACTCATTAATGGCCTAGGTCAGCTCCATCCACGACAGCCAAGCCCTCCCATCTACCCCAGTCCCATTCTGAACCAGGGCCAGGTCAGAGAGCAGAGAGAGGTGGGGCAGGGAAGGCGCCCCAGGGAAAGAGGGGTTTTAGCCCACTGGCCAGGGAGCAGCTCTGCTCACTTCTCTCTAAACCCCAGAAATCAGGAGGACTGATGGCCTCGCCTCCTCCCAAGAGAGCAATTTCTCAGCTTCTGACAGAAGCATCAGTGGCAGGGGCCGCGGGGGCCTCCGTCTCTCTAATGAGCCTCTCAGTGTTAATTAGAACAGGCTCCCTTTTTTCAGGTTGCTGCGGCAGCTGAGCCTGAAGAGGCCGCTGAAAGATGACGGCCAAGTCAGAGCGTGGGGAGGAAGAGCCGCTGGCTGGGGGCACAGTGCTGAGGAGCGCGGGCCCGGTGTGGGGTCTCCAAATGTGAGTGAGCGTTTGCTCCCATCCAAGACTTCCCAGTTGAGACCATGAAAGCACAGCCTGTTGAAAGCCTCCAGAACTTGGCCAGGTGAGCCCGGGTGTGAGGCTGAGGAGCAGACAGCCTGGGGGGCTGGCGCTTTGGGGGTGTTCGGAGAGGCCCACAGGAGCCTTGGGTCTGTGCTGGGCAGGGCTGTGGCCTTCTGCAAGGCAGGGGACTCATGCCTGCCCTGTGTGCCCTCCTTCCAGCCTGCTGTCTGGAATACAGCAAGTGCTTGACACGCAGGGCACTGAGGCCTGCCTGGGAGCAGGCAGCCAGGTGGGCATGGGGGACGCGCTATGGCTCAGCCAGTAGTGAGGTCACGAGACTCTCCAGTGGAGCTGTCCCGGGAGTGGCTCTGAAGCCCGGTTGGGCTGCCTGCCCTCCTCATGCTCCACAGACTGTGTGCCACTTCCACAGGGCCTGTTCCTCACTGTAATGCCAAGAGACGGTGGACGGTCCTGGCTCAAAACCACGGGCTGTGGAGTCCATGTCTTGGCTGCATTACTTCCTAGGGCTGTGTGCTTGGGCAAGTTCCTTAACATCACTCAGCCTTAATCTTCCCATTTCAGCAATGGGACAGTAATGGTGCCAACCTCACAGGGACACTGTGCAGACCCAGGGAGATAACACATGGCAACTGTTAGTTAGCCTGGGCCTGACACAGAGCTACAGCTCAGGCAGTACCACTGGTGCTGGGCCTGGGTCCGCCCACCACGGGCCTGGGTCCGCCCACCACTGGGCCTGGGTCCGCCCACCACGGGCCTGGGTCCGCCCACCACGGGCCTGGGTCCGCCCACCACTGGGTCTGGGTCCGCCCACCACGGGCCTGTGTCCGCCCACCACTGGGCTGTGGGCGCCTTGATGACTAGGCCTGTATCTTTTGCATCGTAGTGTCTTCAGGCCTAGCACAGGGCCTGGGACGGAGTGGCTGTGCGGTGCGGTTTCCCGAACTGAATGAACTGGGGAGAGGAACAACCCCTGGAGTGCCCCGTCCTCACCACTGTCCTCTGTAGGCTGGTGCCCCGGTGCCCTCTGTGCCCATGGTAGAAATCTCACCTTCAGCGTGGGAAGGGGCCAGGAGGCACTCTGGTACAACCCTTGGTTCACACATGAGGAAACCAAGGTGCAAAGAGGGAAAGTGACTCAGAAACAGCCACCACATCTCCCTGAAGAGGTGCCTCATAGTGAGGCTGGACCCTGAGGCTTGGGGTTGGGGGATCTGCGGGGAGGGGCTTCTCTCCAGCAGAACATGGCTTCTGTCCAGGACCTGGCTCGGGGAGCAGGGTCCAGATTCTACTGACCACAGCTCCACAGCCCTCTGGCGTGGACAGCCCAGAGGGCTCTGTAATTCAGATGGCCAAGCAGGGCTCCAGTCACTCTGCAACAGGATACAAACCCCCTCGAGGGCTTGGAGGAATTTCAGAATCACACCTGGGCCCTCTATGTCCTGGCCGCAGACACTTTCCTAAAGGGCTCCCCAAAGGAACCTGCATGCTCACTCCTTGGCCCGCCCTACGTTGTATCCCCCAGGACTGCGGGGGTGGGGTGAGAGGGTCGAAGGCAGAGGGAGCAGAGAAGAGCTGGCAGGAGGACCCGTCTTGCTGTGTGACTTGTGACAGGTGCTGGGGGAAGGGCCAGGAAGCTGGAGGGCTGGCCTCGTTTGGTCATTCACGTGCTTGTGCCTTCATTCCTATGTTCCTTCCCTGGTGAGCATTTCCTAGATGCCCAAGACTGTGCAAGGTGCAGGGCAGCAAAGGTGGGCAAAGACAGGCAGTTCCCAGGGCACAGCTCCAGGAGCACTGGCTCTTCCTGTGGGCTATGCAGCACCCTGGAGGTGTCCCGAGCACCACCTGCTCAACTCCACACAGCCCTGAGAACAACATGGTCCATGCAGTTAACCAGAACAGCTCCCACTCCCAGACAGCACAGAGGAGGCAACAGGCAATGGGTAAAAGCACGTGCCTCGGCTGCAACCTGAAGTATGAGCAGAAGTCTCCCAGGTGCAGCAGACGGGGTCAGGGACAGGCGAGGAGTATCGCCAGGAGAGGAAACAAAACCACACGAAAGCCCAGAGGTGAGGGTGGCTTGAGATTCGGGACAGCAAATAAGAATGGTTGGAAGCCCCGTGGGGCTGGGACTGTGGCAGGGAGCGGGGAGAGGCCTCCGTCCTGCACACCAGGAGAAGCCATCAGAGGCTCTCCCAGGGATCACCGCGGTCAGAGGTGCACTTTAGGAAGATGACTCAGCTGCATTGTGGAGGTGAGGTTGGAAGGAGCACAGCTCAAAGAAGGGGAAGCGCAGGAGGTCTCGCCAGGGGCGCAGGCAAGAGGAAGGATGGCCTGGCCTCCTGAGGCAGGGGCAGTGGGGAAGGCAAGAGAGGGTGGGATTCCAGAACTGTTAAGAGGCAGAGTCAGTGGGGCTTGGGGCTAGAGCAGAGGTGAAGGAGGGAGAAGAGTGAAGGAAAACACTCCTGGGAATCTGGACTGGCTGACACTGGAGGTTTGGCGGGTCGGCGGGCTGGGGAGCTAAGAGTGTCCAGCACTCCTCCCAGGCCATGGACCACAGGATTCAGGGTGGCTGGCGGAATCACTGGGTTGGGATACCAAGTCCTAGGTCTCAAAGAGACCTAAGGCAGTCAGTTCCGGGCCCCAGGCTGTATACCCATCCCCCTTTAGGTTACTTAGTGACCATTTCCCCTTTCTCATCCTTCCAGCAGCTTCTTCGCCAGGCACTGCATTAAGCACTGAGAATATAATGAGGACCAAATCATGCACCTGCCTTCAGGAGGGGGTCAAGCAAACAGGAAATGCTGACACAGGGCTGAAGGGCTGTGACAGGGGACACCGGGGTACTGTGGGATCACTGAGAGGGGCACCCAGTGCAGGCCTGGGAGGCAGGGAAAGCTGCCTGAGAGGAGGAAGAGGTACCTAAAGCAAGTCCTAAAGCAAGAGAAGGCTAAGTGCAGGGGTGTGGAGGGGAGTGGAAGCTTCAGAGATTGAGGCCAAGGGAAGAGCCTGTGAAGTCCCCAGAGACAGGAGGCAGCTGAGGCCAGGGAAGTCAAGCAACTTGCTCAAGGCCATACAGCTCATGGCAGAAGACAGAGGAGTAGAGTTCAGTCTCCTATAAATGTGTGCCATGTTTCCAGGAAACTTGCTCTAGCGTCCTCGGCCCCCTTCCCCCAACCCCCAGCCTACACTTGGTCTAAAGGGATACACAGGTCAGGGGAACCAAGCTATTCTCCCAGGCTGGACTCATTCAGCGGAGGGCCCTGTTGCACCCACTGCCACTCCTCACCTCACCTGACTCAATCTGGCCAACGTGCAGAAGCCATCTATTAGAATTATGCCCCCATAGAGAAAGCCCACAGTACAGACCAGAATCCCGCACCAACCCCCATACTGCACCCAGTCAGTCAAAACCAAACTAACTCACCTGCCCAAACCAATGCACACGTTTTATCTGGTGTTATTGACCGGATACTCCTTAAGTGGAGCTGTCATTTCTTTTGGGGGCAGGTACAAGCATTATTTTTTTGTTTCTTGGTACCCCATTCCCTTGTTGATTTGCAGAGCATCGTTATTTTTAAAAAATGCTCACCCAGCCCAGGTGCGGTGGCTCATGCCTGTAATCCCAGCACTTTGGGAGGCCGAGGCGGGTGGATCACCTGAGGTCAGGAGTTCGAGACCAGCCTGACCAACATGGAGAGACTCTGTCTCTACTAAAAATGCAAAACTAGCTGGGTGTGGAGGCGGGCGCCTGTAATCCCAGCTACTCGGGAGGCTGAGGCAGGAGAATTGCTTGAACACAGGAGGGGGAGATTGCGGTGAGCCGAGATTGCGCCATTGCACTCACTCCAGCCTGGGCAACAAGAGCAAAACTCTGTCTCAAAACAACAACAACAACAAAACACAAACAAACAAAAAAACAAAACAAAACAAAAAACTCACGCAGTGAGCTCTTACTGTGTCCAGCACACTCTGCTGGATGCTGGGGAGGTATCAAAATGGATAAGAGATGGTCTCTGACCTCAAGAAGCAGAGGACCCCTCATCTGGCCAAGTGGCCCCCAGATCACACTATACGTCGCAGGTGGATGGTTACCCAGCGCCGCCTGGGCACTCCCAGAGACACAGAGCTCCCTACCTCACAGGCAGGGCATTCCATACTTTTAACAGTTTATTTGTTAATTAAGTTAAAATCACTCCCTCCGATAGCCTTCATATACTGTATCTAAAACTTGTTTTCCTGTCTGCGATCTCTCCACATAACCCCAGCCCATCCTCCCGCTCTTCAGGAACCTCAGGGTTCTTGTTTCCTCCCTTAAATGCAGCCTCCAGCTCCAAGCGTGGATCTCGAGGGTCCTGACCATCACCATCAGCGGCGCGGGGCTGCCGCGGGTGCAGCACTCCCTTCTGCCGGGCAGTGCGGGCCTCCCGTGAAGTGTGAAATGGGCCCTTCCTGCTCCGGCACCTGCTTCCCCTGCTCCTGACTGAGCTTCCAGGCACCTGAAACCCTAAGGCCAGTCTCTCAGGCTGGATGGAGCCTGAACGTCTTATACTAGTGTGGTGGGCTTTCCGAAGCTAGGAGCAGAATTTTAGGTTTTTCCACATTTCATCTGACTTTTTAATTTTTCATTAAAACCATCCTTCTGTCCTGATGAGACGTTTTTTGTTTTGTTTTGTTTTTCTGAGACAGAGTCTCGCTCTGTCACCAGGCTGGAGTGCTGTGGTGCAATCTCAGCTCACTGCAACCTCCTCCTCCCAGATTCAAGCAATTCTCCCGCCTCAACCTCCTGAGTAGCTGGGATTACAGGCGCCCTCCACCATGCCTGGCTAATTTTTATATTTTTAGTAGAGACGGGGTTTCACCATGTTGGTCAGGCTGGTCTCAAACTCCTGACCTCGTGATCACCCCGCCTCGGCCTCCCAAAGTGCTGGGATTACAGGTGTGAGCCACTGCGCCCAGCCCCTGATGAGGTTTTTACAAAGTCTGTGATGCTATCCCCAAGGTATCAGCTGTTCTCTTTCAGCCTTTTATGTCATCAGTAGCCAGGTGAATGTAACTTGTGTGCCTCAATTTGCTGCCTTGTCTAATGGTCGACCTGGACGGCGCTTCCACTTAACTCCCTGGGATTTTTTTTGATGGGCATTTTTTGGATAATTTGGTTTGAGAACAATCCCGCTTACTACATTGTTAGTAATTCACACATTCCCAGCATGTGCACATAGGTATCTTGGGGGATTTGGTCAAACCCTTTACTGATGTGCTGCCTACAGCTGGCCTGAGCCAGGACATGTTTGGCATCAATGCCAAGAGAGGAAGCAGGTTAGTTTGGCTTGACTCAGTGGAGACTAAGCTTCCTTTCTGAAGGTACCTTGCCTATTGGGTTGAAGAACTGTTCTTTAGAACCTTCACATTTTAGGGCAGAAGGGACCTTGGAAATGATTCAAAGTTAATTCCAATTTTTGCAGATGACAAAATCAATGCCCGGAGGGCTTAACTGGCACTCCCAAAGCCACTGGGTTCATCAGGAGGAAGAGCAAGGATTGGATCCCACGTCTACATCTCCAAGTTCAAAGCCCTTTCTTTAACAGTATCATGCCATCACACCTTTCTCGAAGTGCACACACACACACACACACACACACACACACCCCTTCCATTAAGACTCTTGCCTGACAAGACAAACTGAGGCATTATCTTTTTTGGGAGTTCAATGGGGGCCCCACAATTGGCCACTTTCTCTTCCTGAATGGAAGATGGAGGCCCAGGTCCCTCCATGGAATTTGTTCTCCAATAGGAGAGCTTTGGACTCCCCCAGTCTGGATGGATCTTGGGAATCCTGTCTGCTTCCAGGAGACCTTCGTCTTTGTGCCTCGTTTGTGCCTGTGGGTGCCTATCATCGACTCCCTTGGTGGGCATAGAAACTGGACTACGGCCTCTAAGCAGCAGGTGGAGGTGGGGACTTCCCCAGAGAACAATAGGCTCCTTGCCTAGTGGTCTGTGGGGCAGTGGAGGCTTGCTGAGCACTGTACAAGGAGCAGAGCCCCTGGACATGCTGCCCAAGGGCTTAGCATTGCGAGGGTATGAGCCCTGCCATGGTAGAAGGCAGAGGCCTGTGGCTGGTCCAGGGAAGGGCAAACTAGGTCGTTCAATGCAGGAGAACTGTGGCAAAAGAGATGTGCCTGTAGCAAAGGGGGCCCAGCGGGGATATCCCTGGTACCCTCGACAGCCCCCAAAGACAGGGCCCCTTCACCACCCTCCCCGCCCCCCTAGGAGGCCCTGGGTACCTGTTTATTCTTTAGGTCAAGGGAGAGTTCGTAATCGGAGGCGGCAGGGGTGTGGGAGCACAGCGCGGTCGCCAGGGCAGGCTGCTGCCGGCCGGGGGAGGCCATGTGCTGGGGGCCAGCCCTTGGGGAGGCAGCCCCTGCCCCCGGCCGCTCCTCCTCCTCCTGCAGCTCCTGGGCTTGAGCCTTCGGGGCATGGGCACTGGGTCTGCCGGCTGCCACCGCCGCCGCTGCCACCACGGAGTCCTCCATGCCCCCACTGGCCTGGGCGCAGGAGCCATCACTGTGAACAAAAGGCAACGGTGCTCGGTTGGGGGAGAGGGGGACAGGGTGCATGTGGATGTGGGGGTCGGGGAAGAGAAGCCAGGCACTTGGCCTGGCCTTTCCTGTGGCGAGGACTGGAGGGGATGTCTTTCACAGTCTCGTCTAGGGAGGGGCTATGAGGGCAGGGACGAGCCCTGGGCAAGGAGAACCCGAACCTGGGGGGGCATCTCAGACAGAGGGAGGGGGCAGCTACGGCCAGGGCTCAGGAACCTCTGCTTAGAAGCAGTACAGCAGAGCAGTGCATCTGGGCTCTGCCTCTTATTAGCTGTGTGACCCTGAGCAGGTCACTCAGCCTCTTTGCACCTGTTTCTCCATCTATAAAATGCGCACAGTAACAGTACCTACCTCATAGGGATACTGGAAGGCTGAAGTTACTTACAACTCTTGAAGCTGTGCCTGGCGCATGGTGACTGCTACACGTGTTACCTATTGTAATTATCGGATCGGTGGCCTGGCTCCTTGGGCACAGGCTCAGGTGGCTGTGGAAGCTGATCCACACTAAGCCAGCTCATCTTCAGACTGACCAAACGAGTCTGGAGGAGGGAAGGTGACTGGCCTGGCTTGGGCATAAGCCTTTCCAGGGGGGTGGGCTCCAGGTGTGGGGACTGGGGCTTCCTGCCCTGCTGGGTTTAGAAAACCCCTGCTCCTCCCTGACCCCTCCTCTGTTCCTCTGGAGCCACAGCAGGCTGAGCCCCGGCTGCAGCCCTCCTGCCTACTCCAAGAAGACACCTTGCTGCCTGGAGCAGACATGGTCCAGCCTGCTGTGTAGAGTTGATTCTCTCAGGCTGCTTCCTTCCCCACTAGCCTCCAAGTTCTGCCCCTCCCTGAGGCCCAGTGCTAAGCCACCGCCTCTATGAGGCCTTCCTGGATGACTGCAACTTTCATTGCTCTGTCCCCTGGAACACTAGGAGCTGTCCTTAGAGAGTCACTGTCTATTTCCCAGAGGAGGAGAGTCATCGTGGTTAACAACATGGGCTCAAATCCAAGCTCTACCACTGTGTGGCTTTGGGCAACTGGCTCTTCCTCTGAGTCCTGGTACCCTTGTGTGTATCACGGAGGTCCGTTCCTACCTTAGGGGGTTACAGTGAGGAGGAAAGGAGGCAGCAGAGGTCAGGTGCTTAGCATAGAGTATGTGCTCAGTAAATAAACTCTTTTTCTTGTTATTGTTTTTGAGATGGAGTTTCGCTCTTGTTGCCCAAGCTGGAGTGCAATGGTGAGATCTTGGCTCACCGCAACCTCCTCCTCCTGGATTCAAGAGATTCTCCTGCCTCTGCCTCCCGAGTAGCTGGGATTACAGGCATGCACCACCATGCCCAGCTAATTTTTTTGTATTTTTAGCAGAGACAAGGTTTCACTATGTTGGCCAGGTTGGTCTCGAACTCCTGACCTCAGGTGATCCACCCACCTCGGCCTCCCAAAGTGCTAGGATTACAGGCGTGAGCCACTGTGCCTGGCCCAGTAAATAAACTCTTATTTCCCCACCTATCCCTTCCCAGAAGCCAGGGCCTATGTGTTATTTGATTCTGTCCCCCAGCCGCTTCATGCTGGGCAAATGCTGAGTGCTTAGGCAACACTTGTTGTTGATGGTGAATTGAGAAGAACCCAGGGGATGGACTCTACAGTGGACAGTGACAGGAAGTCAGGACTGGAAGGGACCTCAAGGTCATCTAATGCAGCCTCCCACCCTCCCCATGTTTACAAATGAGGAACAGGGGCCCAGGGTGGTGGGTGGCCCTGGTGCAGGAGAGCTGCAGCCTATGGACTTAAGTCTTCCAAGACTTTGCCACCATGAAAGATGAGCCCAATCACACCAGAGGAGGGACCTCTTCCTGCGGCTTCCACTGGACCTTGGGGTGCAGAGAGGTGTTCCTCTTGGTGCTTCCTCCCAGCCAAGGCTGGGGTGGAGAATCTCCCTTCTCTCAATCTCCATCTGTCCTCCCAGCACTCCCCTGCACCTCTGACAGATAAAGGAGTGCTCGCTGGCTGGCCCTGGCCATGGGAAATCTTCATTGCTGCTGCCTATTTCTATGTCCACCATTTCTTCTGTGGCCAGCAATCAAGCTGCATGGCTCAGTGTAGCTCCAGACAGCTTTTTCAAAAGTATTATTTACTTATTTTTGAGCCAGGGTCTCACTCTGTCACACAGGCTAGACTGCAGTGGCTCAATCACAGCTCACTGCAGCCTCAACCTCCTGGGCTCAGGCGATCCTCCCACCTCAGCCTACTGAGGACCTGGGACTACAGACACCACCATACCGGGCTAATTTTTAAAATTTTTTTGTAGAGACAGGGTCCCGCTATGTTACCCAGTCTAGTTTTGAACTCTTGGGCTCAAATGATTGTCCCATCTCAACCTCCCAAAGTGCTGGGATTGCAGGCATGAGCCAGCGTGCCCAACCTCTAGACATCTTTGATATGTTTTTCACTAGTGTTACTGGGAAGTTCTTTCTAAGCTCTAACTTCAATCCCTCTTGCTATATCACCTGCCATCTCTTCCCCAGAGCACGTGGAAAGAGCCCCTTCCCACCACAGCACAGCCTTGTCCGGGGCCGGCAGGGCAGCGTACAGGTTTACTCATCTTTCCTCCAGATTGTCCTTGGCACTGATGCCCAGGATCTCTCTACCCTAAAGGGTTTTCAAGACTCTTTAGGGAACTGGTGGCTACTCAAGGGTCTAGACACCTTTAATACCAGCCCTTTGGTATTTCTTTGATTGCTGGAATGTGCTTGGCAAGAGGTGCTGGGGTGCCGACGTCCCCTGATGGCAGCACTTGGCCAATGACAATGGGGTTGCTGCATAAATATTCCAGTTTCCCTGTCCCTTGCACAGGACAACTCTAAGGCACACCCTATACCATCTGCCTAAGTCCTCAGTGGGATCGAGCCCCAGTGGCCCAAAGCAGTAACTTGATCATTAATGAACCCTGCCATGGCTTCATTCTCTGCTGCGTTTCATTCCCCCACTCCTCTACAGCCCTTTCCTGGGGTCACCTTGTCCCAAATACACTACTTGTGTTAAAACAAATTTTAAAAATTAGCCTTGTAG
The DNA here is from genome assembly GCF_009764315.1 of Trachypithecus francoisi. Taxonomy (NCBI): domain Eukaryota; kingdom Metazoa; phylum Chordata; class Mammalia; order Primates; family Cercopithecidae; genus Trachypithecus; species Trachypithecus francoisi. Next base: position 131,953,545 of record NW_022681456.1, read on the forward strand.
TGGGCCTTTGTTCACGGGCCACCCCCTCACACACACACTCTCTCACGTACACTCATGTACACACACACACTCACGCACACACAATGCCTCCAACTAGCTCTGTGGCTTTGGGCAATTTATGTTTTCCTGCTGGGCCAGTTTCCTCATCTGTCCCACGGAGGGAGCTGGCTCTTCTCTAGGGGCCCTCCCTGCTTGGACGCTCTAGGAACTTGAATCCCAGTGCAGACGCCGGCCCACCAAGGCCCTCTGGCCCCAAGGTTCCAGGCTCTCTGGCTGGTGCACCCAGCTCCACCTTGTCCATCTCTGTGCTCGGGGACCTGAGAGACTGGGGCCCTCTCAGGTACATGATGAAAAAGTGTTGGAAAGGGAACCCCTATCCTTGCCTTCCTTCCACAGACTTACCTATAAGACCATGTGGTGGAAGGGGGCCACAAAACCCCTGGACTGTCCTCAATGCGACAATGTTGAAGATTACACAGTGGAGGGCAAAGAACATACGTGGCTTTGGTGTCAGGGAGACCTGGGTTAGAATCCTGGCTCTGCTATTACTGTGTGTCTTGGGCAAGTTATTCAACCTCTTTGTGGCTCTATCTCCTCATCTGTAAAATGGACACCCTAATAACAACGTTTCAAGGTTGCTGTCAGGAAAAAAATAAAGCATACGCAGCACCTAGGACAGCACCTGGAACACAGTAGTCCTTAATACAGGGTGACGGCGATGGTGGCTGTTTTCTGAGCCAGGATCACATGGCATGGAGTCCCAAAGGAACCCCCAGAAAAATAACATGAAGAATTCTGTAGGGGGGTGGTGTTCTCAACATTTAGCCCCCTTGGCAACCTTCACGGAACTGAAAATGTAGGGTTTTTCCACTACTCCCCATGGCCTTCCCCAGCCTTCCAGATGGACAGGCTTTCTGGAGGCTTCCTCCCACCCCGTTCCAGCCACTGGAGCAGCAAACAGCGAAAGGGCCATGACCTTGGGTGTCACCAACACATGGGACCCACGGTGTGGGGATTCCTGGGTGGCCATTTGTTGGTCTGGATCTGAGCTTTGGCGCTTTTCTGGGGCACAGCAGAGGCCTGAGTCCTTATACCCTCTCTTTGGTGGCTGAGCATCAAGAGCAGGTCCTCAGCCTCTGTTTTCCTCTTTGCACTCCATCTATAAAAGGCTGAGGAAGAGGTTGGAATCTTCACCTTGGGCTATTTAACTTGAAGGCCATCTACTTCAATCCAGTCTCTTATGGAACTGGAAGCCCATTGCTCTAGCTCCCAGAACACCTCTCCTCTCCTTCCAAGACACAGGCTGTGTCTCTCTGGCTTCCACAGTCTGCAGCTGCCCTCGCCAGTGGGCAGATTTCGGGCAGCCTGGCCCTTCGACAGGAATTACGTGGATGGGATTCTCTCTGGGACCTGAACATCTTCTTATAAGGCCTTTCCCAGAGCACTGGAGGGGGATCCTGGGGCTCTCCACTCTCTTAGGCTCCTCATCCTGCTGCAAAAACATTCCTTGAGTGGCAGTGCACTAGCTGGGAGAAAGTGTGAGGTCACTGCTGGTCTATGAGTGACGCTGGTCACAGGATCACTCCCTGGGTCGGGGCACCCATTTGAGAAACCAAAAGTAGAATGTGGGTGGCACCAAGAGGGATCCTGAGAAAGCTTTGATGTGTTCTCACACCCGAGGGCCACTCAGGTGGGAAGCTGGCTTACGCTTAGGGGGATGCTAGACACCTGCTGTGCATGCCTGGCCCTGGCACACAGATGATGCCCTGGGGTTCCAGTGGCCACCCCAGCCTGTCTATCCTCAGAGCTGATTTCCGAAACTACAGATGCTTTAATGCCAACCCTCTGCCCAAACCCATCAGTGACTCCACAATCCTGGCGGGATAAAGTCCATTCACAATCTTACTCCAATCTCCCTTTCTACCCTCAGCCCCGCCGAGTGACCTGTCCACTCCGTCCACACTGACACTCTCGCCAGATCTGCCAAACCCTCTCAGGCCACCATCCTGCTTTATGATTTCCTTCTGCTGGAAATGTCTTCTATCCACTCCTTTCTCTGCCTCGTCACCTCTTTCAGGAATTGCTCACTTCCCCAGGAGTCAGTCCCACCCTCCTCTGTGATCTAACAATTCTTGGCACTTGCCTCTATTTCAGCAATGACCACTTTGTGCTTTAGTTATTCACTGATGTGTCTCTCTCCTCCACCAGACCGTGCCATGTACACCTTTTTATCACAGGTACTTATCAGAGGCGGTTGGCTCATAAGATGTGTGTAATAAATGTTAAATGGGTGGGTGGGTGGATGGATGGATGGATGGATAGATATTATTTATTCTCCACTACTTTTCCAAGGGCAGAAATGCTGCGCTGGGCTTGGTGATGCACCACCCAGATCCTCCTTCGAGGGAGGACTTCTTGCTCAGCTGCTGGGAGCACTGTTGGAGAACGCCTTTAGCTGTTAGCCCCATCAGCCCCATCAAAGACTGGCTCAGCTACCGAGAGCTACCTGGCCCAAAGTCACATCCTTAAAAGGGCTGTCCACATCCAGGCACCAATTGCAGTGGGGCTATAAAGACTCACTATTCTTACCCAACATGGGCTGAGGTTGATGGGCCACGTAGGATTGGCCGAGGCTGCTGTGGGGCTTTTGCGGTAGACTTTGCCCCATGCTGTGTCCCTCCCCACCCTTCCATGGGTATTGATCCCCGGTGCATCCCCTGGTAAAAAGTCAACATTCTGAACTCGAGTCTGCTTCCTCAAGAACTGAATCCCCCTTGAAGCCTCAGCCTTTTTCTCTCCTTCTTTCTCTTGGTGGCCAGGATTACCCTGGTCTCTCTGTCCTCAGACCTATGGAACTTTTTTGGGTTCCAGATACCTTTGCTAAGGGCTCAGGGCTCTCTTCCTAGAAAAATGCACATGATTTCACACATGCCAAATTTTACCTTCATGTCAGAGCCTTTACAGACTCTATAGGCCCCAGGCTAAGTACATTATTATGGAGAGAAAATCATGGAGGATTTTCCATATGCTGAGAAGTGTGCCAAGGGACATAGGCAGCTCTCTGGTCATACAGATACAATATTTCAGGGCGTTTCAGAGCCTGGTCATCTTCATCCTCGGCACTGATGGAATCCTTATGCAAACGGAAGAGAGCCTGAGCAGAGTAAAGCCCCAGGCTCTGCAACTACTAGCTAGGAGATCTTGAGTACCACACCCAACTTTTCTGGACCACGGTTTTCTCATCAGCAAAATGGGGATGCCAGTACCTCCTTTCCAGGATAGTGATGAAGATGGAATGAACCCGCATCCACCACCGTGGGAAATACAACTTTCCACCCAGGAATGGTGAGAAGGGAGAGCACCTGCAGTGCCCCAGCATTTGTGCTCACACAGCTCCTGCCAGGGAGCTGACTCTTGGTAGTGAGTGTCCTCTCTGGGCTCCCAGGCAGGCCCTGGCAGCCACACTGCCCACTGCCAGGAGCTAAGGGGACAGGAGCAACTAAAGGGCTAAGTGAGAGCCAGGAGAGGAGAGGGGAGGAGGAAGGTGCTGACCGAGGCCCAGCACTCTCCAACCAGAGGGGCTGGACTGAGGAGCTACCCGCAGGCTCGGCCCTGAGGGAGTCTGCTGTCCACGGTGGGGTGGTTTGCCAGAGCAGGAGCTTGAGGGCTGTTCTCCTATCTCGGCAATGGCTAGCACAGTAGTTACCAGAGACTTTGCTAGGAGCATTTTGAAGGCTGATGGACTCTTTGGGCATGAAGACTCCTCCAGAGGCCTGGCCAACTGCATTAGATTATCCCAGACTCTGCCAGCCGTTCTTAAAGCTCTTCTGGGACAAAGATATGAAACAGTTTCTAGACAAAAGCTAACAACATGCCTCACGTCCCCTCAAGATTTTTAGCCTTTTCTAAAACACTTCTTTTTCCTCCCTTCTTTGAATCAATACGGTGATTTCAGATGGGCGGAATAAAGCGAAGTGTCTTTTGGGGTCCCAGATCGTATGAGGGAGGGGTGGAAGTGAACAGAAGGCCAGTGTTAGTGACAAGACAAGAAATCAATTCACTTCGTGCTGATTCAAAGCACGAGCTGGAAGGTCCTGCCCAAGGTGGTGGAGAGGGCACTGGGCCAGGAGTCAGGCAGGAACCCACCCCAGCCTGCAGCGTGCACAGTGTAACCGTGGGCAAATCATTTCCCCTCTCTGGGCTCTGTATCCTCATCGTAAGAGGGCAGCTTGGATAAGATGCTTTGGCATCAGGCGGGAAGGAGAGGCCCAGCTTCCTCCCTCCCCACTTGCCATTTGCTTGGGTCCTGGCCACACCCGCTCCATCCATCCCTGCTCCTGCTAACCTGAAGCCATCAGACGAACTACAGCTCCCAGTGACACAGCATAAGCCTCCCCTGCCATGGCCCCTTGACTGCCATCATCCGGGCCAGAAGCCCCTGCAGGATGGCAGATGTGGCTGTCCCAGCTCTCTTCCGCTTCCAGAGGCTGCCCTGATCTCATTGGCTGTGACAGATGCTTCTCCTGCCCTGCTCCCAAGGACCCTAGGAGAAGTTCTTTCTCTCCTTGTCGCCTCCAGGCTTTGGTCTCACAACTGCTCCAAAAGGTGTGGGTGGGGGCTGGCTTGTCTCTAGAGTGTTCCTGTCAAAGGAATCGCAGCCACTTCTCTGGGCTCAGCCCTCCCCTCCCCTAGGCCAGAATGCCCAGGCCACTCCCTCAAGGTGGGCCACAGGGTGGCTCCTGCAGACTGTCCCCACGGGCGGGCGAATGTGGAGCCCTCCCCTGCTCAGCCCATCCCACAGGAAGGCCTCTTCTGGAAGCTTCCTCAGGCCTCCTCAGGACACTGCCTCCCTCATAGCCTCCCAGGCTGGGCCATACTGGCGAGTGCCATCTTACTACCCCCGGAATCCTACTATCTTTGAGCATCTTACATTCTCATAAATAGGCATGGTTCTGGTGCCAATGTCAAACTCTAAGGACATCCTCCCTGCCCGCTTCCCAGCACATAACACAGTTTCACACAGGCACGTCTCTGGCCCAGGCAGACACGCTCGCCGTACACCTTGGTTTTCTCACCTTTCATGTCTGCTCCTGTGATTGCACCAAGAAAAGACAGCTCCCATCGCTCAACACTCTCACCCCGCCTCAGGATGAGGCTACAGAACCACGGCCTCTTCATCCTGCCCTGGCCACAACGCAAAGTCATCTCCCAGTGGCTTCAGTACAGCCTAGTGAACTCCAGAGTTTACTTATTTTTTCTTTTATGATGAAGTATTTTATATATGCAAATATAGGTAACCCAGAGGTGAAGCGTTCAGAAAAATATCCACTTGTACCCAGCTCAAGAAAGAGCACATTCGAAGCCTCTGATGCCCTGTGTATTCCTCTCCCCTCCTCAGAAGAATCCCTGTCCTGAATTTGTGCTGGCCCTTCCCTGGCTCTTCCTATGGGCAAACTTCCCCTTGTCTTTACATAACCAACGCTGCTGCCTCACGAGTGCCAGAATAGCACAGCACGCCTCGTGGGAGCCTCAGGAGCAGTCAGGGGCTTGCAGATCCCAAAGGGTCAGGGAACTGCCTCCAAGGGGACTGGCCCTGCAGCTCCATGCTGGCAAGACTGGAAAGATGGCAGGAGTCTGACTGCAGCTGGGCTGGGCCTCAGTCTTGGACCCCAATATTACAGCAAGGAAGACGTTGAGAAAACAAAATGGAGTTATTCCTTAAGCCCTCCACACCCTGGGTCTTTGTGGCATGAGTAAGCAACAGGTTCCAAACGGACCACGGGTGACCATCAGGAACCACAAAAGAATGGCTCACGGAAATGCCCGGTGATGCTGGGAGAGGGTACTCCACAGGAGAAGCAGCTGGGGGCCAGGTCCCCGGGGCGAGTGCCTTTGGGGTCCCTGAGAGGAGGGAGCCCATGAGGCTGCAGCCAGGGTCAGCCAGCCTGTAATGAGGGGTAGAGTCGCAGCCTCTAACTGTAGTGCAGACTTGGAGCCAGACCACCAGGGTCTGAAGGCTCGCCGTACCAGTCACCTGCAGTGTGGCCTTGGGAAAGTCACAAACTCCTGTGCCTCAATGTCCTGTGACAGGAGGTGTCCCAAGAGCGAACGGCTAATACACGTACAATGGCGGGGAAGCCCTGTGGTAAGCAGCAACTATCTTTTTCTCTTGTGGGACTTCCCATGTTTTATTTTGTCAAATAAGAAAATAAAAAGCAAAAGTATCCACTTTTCCTATAATATTATAAAAAAATGAAAAGTAGGAAGAATATAACTTCAGAACAAAGGACAACCCTTTAGCTTGCACTAGCAATTTCTTATTGCTCTTGGGGCCTTGTGCTCGAGTTCTCTAAATGGAGACGTGCTGGCCTCTTCTGTATGGTGTAATTGGTGACACTCCGACTCACAGGTGATGCCAAGAGGAGCTCACCAGAGGGTAACAAGGGCTGGAAGGCAGCAGAGCGGGATAAGTATGAGATTCAGAACCAGACACACTGTGGTTGAAATCCCACCACTCACTAGCTGTGTGGCACTGGGCTAGTTCCTTAACCTCTCTGAGCCCATTTGCTCACATGTAAAGTAGGGTTACCTGCTCCAAGATTTTGCTGTGAGAGTGAGTGAAATAATGTACACAAAGCCTATGGCATCTACTTGATGCTTGGTAACTGTGGCTTTTCTCCCCTAATCTGGGCCCCTCATGCCTCCCCAGCTTCCGGTTCATGAGCTAATTGCTCCCTGGAGAGCAGGGACCTTGTCTCGTTCTTTCTGGCTCCCTCGCAGAGCCCGATTATGGTGACCTCCACAAACCATGTGTGCACCAAGCCCACACCAGAGGCAGGCATGAGGCCATGACTGGGTGCTTCCCATTCTCTTGGCTCTAAAGCCCCTTCATTCCATCTTCCTTCTGTTCCAACCTAGGTCAGCCCCACTTCACCCCAGCAGAGCACATGTTTCTTTGGTCCTGAGCTATTTTCAGGGAAGAACAGCTCCTCACAGGCCCAAGTTCACCACATGCCAGAGGAAATCTGATGACCTACGGATGCCTGTGGAGGTCAGGTGCATTCTTGCTGAAAACAGGAGTCTTGTGACCCAAGAAATGGAAATGGCACCATTACCAGTAGGGTAGGACATTGCTCTGGACATTTACCTAGTTACCAGGGAGCAAGATTCCCCACTTGTTTCCCTGCAGTTAACTTCCTTATCTTCAGTGTTCCTATTGGAAGTCCTACCTGATATCTAGCTTCAGTCTTTCATGCTGCATATATCAGATTGGCCACACTGTTTCCCGCATGCCTTGTAGCTTCCATGTGTTATCTCTGCAAGTGTTAAGAGGAAGGGATGTGCTAGGCTCCTGCTGTATATGTGACAATGGAATATCTGCTCACGGTCTCTGCAGGACACACTTTGGGAAGAAGCCTTAGAGATCCCGGCTTGGGGAATATGCCACGGGGCAGGCCAGGGGACAGTGCCAGGCCATAAGCCTTTCCCTGTTGGGATAAACAATCTTTCTCTCAGGAGAACAGGCAGTCCAACTGTTGGCTGGCAAGAAGAGTTTCCTGACAAAATAAATGCTTCTGCTCTTAATCCGATCCCAGTCTGCACTGTGGCAGCCTGTTGCTGAGCTAAATCATTTCCTCTCCTGCCCTGATGTCTAGAAAATCCCTGAGCCTGTTGGTCCTATTTGATTGACATTCATCTGGGTCTTTAGCTTCTTCGATCTCCTCCCCAAATTGGTCCCTCAGTTCTCAGAGTCTCTCTCTTCCTCTCTTTTTGAATACTGGGCTCCGTCCCGCCACCACTCCATGTCAGGAGCTGGGCCGGAACAGAAACATCTGAAAGACTGCCTCGTCTCCCTGCCCAACACCTGCTAGCCCACGGGGCGGACGAGACTTTGCCAGAGCCCCTGTATGGCAAGCATGTTGTTCAGGTCCCTGAGCTGTGTCTCAACAACATGCTGGGGACCTGAAGAACATGCTTACCATACCCGGGGCTCATCACATGAAGCACGTGGCCTGTACTTTCTAAACATTCCCTAGTCATATCTGAATTTCTAGACCTTAAATCTTGTTTTGAGTTCTCCCTCTCTGCCTTCGGAAATCCAGCTTTAACATAACTAGCATATATGTGGTCCTTACTAGATGCTGGACACCTTTCCAGGCATTAGCACATTGAATCCTCCCAAACACCCTAAGAAGTAAGTGCTATGCCCATTTTACAGATGAGTGAACTCAAGGTTGGAAAGTCTATGGAATTTCACCAAAGTCATAGAGTTTGTGAGTGGCCAAGCCAGGACCCGAACCTAGATTTGAATTATCTGGTTTATGCTTTCAACTGCTACACATTAAAGTGCTTCCCTGGAGTTCTGAATTTATCTTCTAGTCCAGGGAACTCCTTTACCACTTCCTCACCCTTCTCTCTCTCTCTCCAAACCAGAAAGGAATCCACAAAACCATTTGGTGCTCATTCCTCCACATCTGGGGAGGGAAGGAGCCTTAACTATTTTTAAGTTCTTCAGTGATAAGTAAACATGAATATCCTGTTCATCAGGATAGTTTCTCCTTATAAATTAGTAAATTCGTGCTAATACGATATGTCAGTCTCTTGTGAGTTTGTTTCTGATGAGTCAGTTCCCCTCATTCCTGAGGAATCTGAGGACTCACGGCAGCCTAATTGATTCTCCAAGACTTCAAAGCTTCAGTATAAACATGGAACATGGTGACCACACCAAGATCCCACCAGGCTGTGTGTCAGTGGCACCTGGGGAGGAGCAAGGTGACACATTCAAACAGGAACAAGGAAGAAGCGGGTTTAAAGCCTCTGCTCCTTTGTTGCCCTCTCTTTGTGTGGGCTCTGGTCTTCACCTCTGCCTGCTTCTACCTTTGTGGCCTTGAACAAGTTGCTCATCTTCTCTGAGGATTTCCTCAGCTATAAAATGGACACAGTGATTCTTGCCCTTCTGACTGTTTACAAGGTCAGAAGCTGAGGATCCTTGTGGTGAGAATCAAGTAAACAAAAGGACAGAAGGCGTTCTGTAACTCGGAAAATGCAGTGTCGATGCCAGTTGTTAAAACCTTCATCATTCCTATCATTTCCGTCCTTGGGGTGCAAGAAATTGCATCCAAGCCCAGGATAAATGCTCGGAGCTGCCAGCATGGAGGAAGGAAGTGGGGGCCATGTTGTTTCCTGTGGCAACCCAGGGGGCGCGTCCCAGTGTCCAGGCTGCACTGCCCAAGATGAACGGAGAAGAGGGACAATGAGAGGAGATCCTCTGCAGGATTATGAGTGGGGTGAAATTCTTCTCCTTTTTGAAACTGTCTTATTTCAAAATAATAATAATAATAATAATAAAATATAATATTTTTACAATAAGTGAAATGTAGAAAGAAAGAAAAAAAAACAGTGCACAGGCCTACAGAGGGCTTCCCCTCCCATGCTCTTTTGCTCCAATGCTTCATTTCACCGGAGGGTCAACATTCGCAGCCCCCCACCTGCCATGTGTTTTGCTTTGTAATTGTCCCGGGGCTCCCCATGAGCAGGTCCCATCCCTGGCCATGCAGGATGCCTTCTTACGGAATCCCTGGCAGAGGGCCTTGGGGATGAGACAGTGCACCTGCTCATGCTATGGATGGGGAAGCTGGGGCCCGGAGAACGGGGGATGCCTTGTCTAAGTCAGTGTGGTGGAAGCACCAGATTCTTCTGGAAGCCCAAGTGCTGCCCCGGCCTGCCTTCCCCTCGGCTGCCTTCCAAATCCCAAGCTTCTAGGTCATGCAACACTTTGTCTTACTCCCCTCGCTCTTTGAAGGAAATAACGTAAACAGTGGTGCATTTCCCGGATGCAGTGCCTTGAATCTGCTTCGGTCAGCAAACCACAGAAGAAGCAGGATGTACTAGGCCCCTGCTTGTGTATCCAGTGCCTGCTTGTCAGCCTCCCCCACTTCCCCACCATCTCCCCTTTCCCCTGGCTTCCCCACTCCTTAGTTGCCCTCACCAGAACCAAAGAAGTTTAGTCTAAGATGAAAGTTTACTAGCCTACAAAATAGTTCATTTTGTTTGTTCTTATCAGTCTACCCAGCTACTTAGGTCATAAATCAAATACTTTACAAGCCCCTGAGCTAACTAGGATTGCAATGCATTGTGGGCTGCAACAAAATGCAGCAAAACAACCCTAAAAAAAACCACCTACAAGCCCCTACCCAACAATTGATAGGCATCATCCGGGAAGATGGTAACCCCACAGTACTCAGCCTATGAGGGGCCAGGGAGAGACCTGTGCACTAGGGGGTCAATGGCTTGTTGAAACTGTGCTGGGTGTGCCAGCTCATCAGATACCCGATTTTCCAAGACCGTCATTAAAAGTCTCACTTTCGCTGCTCTCCGGGTCTCTGAGTCCATTCTTTGGGTTTGGACAGGTGGGCTTGTTTTTGCTTTGAGCGGCGGTGTATAAAAGTTCTGTTTCCCAGAGCTGGTCTGGGCCAGGGGGCGATTCTTGCCGCTGAGGAGGTGGAAAAGCCACTGAGTCCCCTCCCAGAGTGAGACAAACCCTTTGCAGTGGCTGGGTCACCAGCGAGGGTGGCGTGGAACACAAACAGTGCAGCTCCCGGCCTGCCAGGGAGATGGATGGTGCCTTCAAAGCGAAGAAGGAGCCAGGGATGCCTGTGCTGATGAGAGCTGCCCATCAGGGAAGGCGGCATAGGCTGGCAGCTCTTCCAACCAGCAGCTCTTGGTCCAGAGCCAGACCCAGCAGAGCCCAGTCAAAGGCACCCTGAAAGGCCAGCTGGTCAGTCTCTTGCCTCCTCAATTTCCTCCTGGGGTCAGTGGGCCCTGGAGAGGTGCCTAAACGAACTCCAGCCAGTTTCTTAGGGAAATGAGAGGAGAATAAGAAGGTATCAGACCATAACTGTTTAGATATTATAGAATATCAAACTAAAGTTAGACCAGGACGTAAAGAAATTCCCCTGAATTTCTTTACTACCTGATGGAAAGAGGCTGTTTGTGGATGGGCCATCCCGAGTGATAGATAGTAAAAGACACAATGTCTAGGCTGTCATTGATGGAAACAAACAAACCTTATGAGAAAAAGGTAGATTACCCAACAACTGGTCAGCCCAAACCTGTGAATTATATGCTCTTAACCAAGCCCTGAAGCTCGTGTAAGGCCAAGAAGGCACTGTATATGCTCATTCCAGATATGCCTGTGGAGTAGTACACACCTTTGGAAAGATCTGGACAAAGTGGGGCCTAATAAATAGCAGGTGGAAATAATTGGTATATGGGAAACTGGTCAAACAAGTCTTAAAAAGCCTCCTGCTTCCAGCAGAGGTAGCCATAGTTCATGTAAACGGCCATCAGAAAGGAAACACTGTAGAAGCTGTAGGGAACAGGCTTGTGGATAAAGCTGCTAAGCAAGCCTCCCTGAAGGAAAAAGTTAAACTCTTTGGCCTAATCCCAGATATCCCTAAGGTGCTATTAAAACCCCAATTTTCTAAAGAGGAGGAGGAAGAGCTGCGCAAGATAGGGCCAAACTGAGAATGGGAGGTGGGTGCTCCCTGACAGGACCGAAATGATAAGCAAACTCATAAGGACAGAACTGATATCCACACCCCGTAAGGGAAGTCACTAGGGTCTCCAGGCCATGTGTGATGCAATACTCAAGAATTATGGGTGTATTGGGATTTATACCCTTGTTAAACAAGTGTGTGGGTGTTATGTGACCTGCCAGAGAATAAACAAAAAGGTGGTTAGAAAACAGACTACCGGAGGGAGACCTGCTGGGTTAAGGCCATTTCAAAGCATTCAAGTAGATTTTACAGAAATGTCCAAAACAGGGAGAGTAAAGTATCTGCTGGTAATGGTAGACCACCTCTCCAGAGTGGAGGCCTTCCCCTCCCAGCTGCCACTGCCGGAGATGTGGTCAAAATAATCTTAGAACAAATCATACCCAGATTTGGCATGGTAGAAAATATTGATTCAGACAATGGGAGCCACTTTACTTGAGGGTGCTAAGGGGAATCATGGAAAGTCTCCCTGCTGGAGACAGCAACACACTCCAGTCTTTCTTCATAGGCAGCGGTCCTTCCTGTTTTGCTTTTTTAATCGTAACAAAAGAAATCTCTAAAAACCTCCTTTCTTAAGCCTTTCCATGGTTGCTCAAAGGCAGTAAAAAGTCTTAAGAAAGCCGTATCTGATCAAATCACTCTTGCTATAGATTATTTCCTCATTTTTGGTTTGATGAAACAAATTAAAAACCCTTTTTGTCACACATCAGGTACATCAGGCACAAAATCATTTTTATGGTCATGTAATTGGGCAAAAGATAAGTGAATAGGTAAAGACCTTTCAGAAGAGAAAATAAAACAAAAGCACAGGAAATAGTGGGATTAGAAAAATCTCTACTCCTACAGAGGTTACTCTCCCTGGAAGTGAGAAAAGGAGATCCAAAAAGATTCCAACAAGAAGCTTCCAGTAAATGAAATAAGAACACATTTCCCAGGAAACTGGATAAAACTGCATTACTGAATACCCTGGGCTAGAGAAAGCTTAGATGTTCCTTGTGGCATCTTTCACTTGTTCTGGAAGTATTATCTTTAGTTAGGTGTATTTCCTTAACTAATAAAGCCTAGCATTGTTGTTGTTGCTGTTTCTGTCCCTAAAAATATTCTCTGGGCCACTCCTCTCTTCAGTTTGGTTGCTCTGGTGCATTTACCTGATGGCACCTGGAGCCCACACTCAGCCTCAAGGGGCAGGGTAAAGGGGCAGGGAAGAGAGGCCAGGCCTTTTGAGGCCCTATGCACTCTCAGTCACCCACTGGCTGTGGCTGGGGACGTGGGAAGCAGCTGTTCACCTCCCTGCCTCACCTTCACTTCCCATAGTTGACAACACCTGCCTTCTGCTACCCTCCTGCCCTGGTGGTTACAGGCTGCAACTGACAAGCACCTGGTTCAAAACCTAGCACTGCTCTTCACCAGCTACATGGCCCCTGGTCAAGGCATTTGTTGTCTCTGATCCTCAGTTTCCTTGGCTATAAAATGGCAATAATATTTCACCAGCTTCTATTGGGGTTAAACAAGATAATTCTTGCATAGCACATGGCAAGCACTCAGGACATGGTGGGTAGTATTTGCTTCCTCTCCCTCATGGGTGGGAGACACAAAACAGACACAGAGTTAGCAGGACCTCTCCTCCAATCATCTCTAAACATGCTGCTGACAAAAAGTGGTATGCCTTAATGAGCAGCTCTTTGAGGGCAGCCCAGCACAGCATCTCCGACAGGTTTCCCAAGCACCCTCTGGCGACAGCCTAGGTCAGATGAAGGGGCCAGTCTCAGAGGATGGCTCAAGGCCTCAAGGCCTAGCAGGGAAAATTACAAAAGGAAATTGGCCTGGGCAAATAGTTGACTCCAAACAGGAGTTTCACATCCCAGCTGAGGAGAGTCCTCTGAACAGAAAGTCAAAAGTCAATGACAAGACAAAACCTTCCTAATACTCTCTGGGATATTTTAATACCCACCCCCCGCCCCCCCCCCGCCAAAGTCTCAAAGTACTTTGACTTCTATTTCGTTTTTTACGCCTCCTGAATCTGGCGAGGAAGACACATACGGGACAAAAATGCACAGGGTGGTAAAGTGACAGGTCACACAGTTCCTTAGGGCAGATTCCTGTAGCTCCAGGTCGGAATTCGGCCCTCTTCCTGGGCATGGAGCCCAGGCTGGCTGGATTCAGCTCTAACTACACAGCTCCTCAGCCACTCATGAGCACACCTGCTCTCAAAGCCCAAACCACAGCAGCAAGCCCCCTCTCCCCAGGATGCTCCTCTGTGCAGGTGCGCTCCATCCCGCCCCAGAGCCCAGTCTTCAAGCCCCAGGATTCCCGCCCCCCACCTTGCCCCTCCAGCAGGCAAGATGCTCCCGCCACTGCAGGGGACTTGTGGGGATTTTCACCCCATCCCAACCTCTCCAAAGTCCTCTCCCAACCAACCAGTGAACCCTGAAGGAGACAAAGAAAACTTCCCTTAACCTCCCCTGCCGCCATTGCCTTCCTGGGGCGGGAGGCGGAGACCCGGGGCTTGGGGCCAGGCAGGCAGGGTGGGCCTGCTCCACAGGGCCTCTGGGGAAAGCCGAGGGCTTTTCTGCCCTTTTCCAGGGAGAGGACGCAGCTGTACCGCCCGAACGACTCACGCTGCCACTCTAAGCCACTAGTGGGTGGTGCCGGTTTCTCAGCAGCCTGGACGCCACTCCTGGAGCAGGCACATGAGGCCGCGGCGCCCCAGCCCAGCTGTTTGAAGACTAAACTGTATCGATTGAGAATTTAATTGCTCCGTAATCGCTGGGTAAACACTGGCTGGTCCATTGATCATGCTTCAGGCCCCATCACAGCCTATGGAAAGAGGCAGGAGAGGCGGAGATGCTCCAGCTATGCTGATGCAGGGCTCTCCCCGCAGCGTTCTCGGAAGAGCGCCCCTTCCTCCAGGGTACCCCACGTGGAGGCCTCGGCAGAGCCCCTGCCGTGCTGCTGACGACGCGAGCCACGTGGGCCACCAGGGCGGGTGGCCCAGGAGGGACTGGTTAGGGTAGGAGGCCCTGTAAAGGGGCGCAGTACGCCTCGCCCAAGTGGGAAATGCAGACTACAAAATCTTTTTTTTTTTTTTTTTTTTGATTGGCGGGAGGATGTAAAACCCAACGCAGACAAAAATAAAACATTGGGAGGCTGCACACTAAAATACTAACATCAGTTAATTCCACATGATGAAGTCCCATTTATATTTTCTTCTTTATATTTTGTATTTTCCACATTTCCAACAACTAGTGTGTATGACTTATAATCAGAGAAAATACATGTTATTTAAGATCCGGTGAAATGGCTGGGAGGATTTCTCTTGAGCGCTTAAAAAAAAATTCTAGCAGCAACTCTGTGAAAAGACGTTGTGTGTCGGAGTTGGACCTGGGTTCACTGTCCAGTTCCAGAAACAATTAGCAGTGGTCTCTCGGTCAAGACACCTAACTTCCCTCCATCCTGGGTTCCTTATCTGTAAATGGGAATAACACCTATCTCACAGAATTACATGAGATAAAAATATCAAGAGTGCCCAGCACGATGTCCCTGGCACACTCAATAAATGATATGTTCAATATGTCTTCCCTCTTGGAGTAAGGATGGGGTGGTTGAAAAGGAAGAAACAAGGACCAGCAGTGAGTCAGTTCAGTCAGCAGAGGCTCAGAGTGCCCCTTACACCCCTACCCAGATCCCTTCTCGCTCTGGAGGCCTAGGGATTGTCTTGTTTCCTGCCTACCACCTCCCCGTCCTGAGCCCCGCCTCGCCCTCCTGAGCCCCGCCTCCGCTCCTGAGCCCCACCTTCCCCTCCCGAACTCCACCTCCCCGTCCTGAGCCCCGCCTCGCCCTCCTGAGCCCCACCTTCCCCTCCCGAACCCACCTCCCCGTCCTGAGCCCCACCTCTCCCTCTTGAGCCCCGCCTCCCCTTCCTGAGCCCCGCCTCCCCCTCCTGAGCCCCGCCTCCCCTCCTGAACTCCACCTCTCCCTCTTGAGCCCCACCTTCCCCTCCCGAACTCCACCTCCCCTTCCTGAGCCCCGCCTCCCCTTCCTGAGCCCCGCCTCCCCTTCCTGAGCCCCGCCTCCCCCTCCTGAGCCCCGCCTCCCCCTCCTGAGCCCCGCCTCCCCTCCCGAACTCCACCTCTCCTTCCTGAGCCCCGCCTCCCTCTCTTGAGCCCCGCCTCCCCTTCCTGAGCCCCGCCTCCCCTCCTGAGCCCCACCTCCCCCTCCCGAACTCCACTCCCGCTCCTGAGGCCCGCCTCCCCTCCTGAGCCCCACCTCTGCTGCCTGAGCCCCGCCTCCCCATCCTGAGCCCCGCCTCCCCATCCTGAGCCCCGCCTCCCCTCCTGAGCCCCGCCTCCCGGTCCTGAACTCCACCTCCCCTCCTAAGCGCACCTCCCCCTCCTGAGCCCCGCCTCCCCTCCCGAACTCCACCCCTCCTTCCTGAGCCCCACCTCCCCTTCCTGAGCCCCACCTCCCCTTCCTGAGCCCCACCTCTCCTTGAGCCCTCCTCTCCCTTCTGAAACCAGCCTCCTTCTCCTGAGCCCCATCCTCTCCCACAGCCGCCTCTTCCCATTACTCTAATAGAAGCCCATCGTCCTCATCTTGGCCCCATTATCACCCTTGAGACAAATGGGCTCTATGCTGGGAGGCAGCTGGCCAGCTACTGGGTCATTGTTCTGAATGCCGCTGAGAGCCTGAAAGGGAAGGGAGCCCGCAGGATCGAAAGTAGGGCTGCAATTACTGGCCTATTCAGCGCCCCAGAATAAAGCCCTGTCATTAGCTGGCAGCAGGGAGGCGGTCCGTAGGGGCAAAGACCAGGGGGCGATCTTTTCTGGGGAGAAAGAGCCTGACACGCAGTTGCTGCTCCCTGGCTGGCTGCTGGGAGGAGGCACCATCCCCAGCTCCCACCTGAGGGCCTAATTACCCTGGCAGACATAGATTGCCTTCCTAGGGGGGTGTGGGGAACCAGGGCAGAGCAGAACCCATAATAACTCTATCTGGTCATCCAGCTTCGCAGGGCTTTGCCAGCGCCATAGCTGCTCCACTGTATCCCAGATCGCTGACGCCCACCCTTCAGCCTCCCTCTGCAGACACCCACACTTCCAGATGTGCTCAATTTCAGGGGTTCCTGCTCCTGGGAGAATCACTCCCTGTCGGGCTCCCAGCCCCAAGACAGTTTCCCTGACACCAGCCCCCAGCTGCTCCTCTGCAGGTGGCTGGGGAAGGAAGGCTCTCCTGGCCTCGGTAGGGCTGAGGCTTCTCTGCCTCTTCAGGAGGGGTGAGGCTCTCTTCTGGCCCTGGGTCTTTCTGGGAGGGAGCCGACTTTCCTCTGGGCTGAGCAGCATCTCTACATCTCTGATCAGCCAGAGGAGCAGCCACTGCAGTGCCCCAGGGAAGGCACTTGCTCAGCCCTGGAGCTGGAGTGGGGGCCGGCCTTAGCCAGACTGCAGAGGAGGATGGCAAGCAACATCCTGTGGCTGGCTGAGTCCGCACACCAAAGGCCCTGACACCTGATTCACTGACTTTGGATTCCTTACTGGGGTCTCCTAGAGAGGCCAACGGCTGATACTAGAAATCCTCAGAAGGCCATGATTCCTACTGGCTGAGCTAGTGGGAAACCGGACAGACAGGAAAGAAGCCAGACTGACAGGGGAGGAGCCAGACTGATGGAGGAGGAGCCTGGCTTGTCTCAGAGCTCGAGTCCATACCAGATCTCCTGAGAGGGCTGTGTGACCTACCCGCCTGTGCCAGCCCCACAGGCTGGCCTCTGACTGTGACACATTCCACTAGAGAAGCTTGCTAGGAAGTTGTGGCTATGCTCTGCAGGTGGGACAGCTGGGCTAGGGGAAGGGATGAGGTTTGGTGAAGGAATCGTTGATAGGGTTGGGAGCAGGGATGCTGAGAGTCTGATCAGGGAAAACTTTATCTTAGGATACAATTCCCCCAAGAAGCCAAGAGCAAACGCATACACTGTTGGACTGTCCAGAAAACATCCAGAGGGACTTCTCTCAGAGAAGCCAAGAAAGCCACATCAGACAGAGAGACAGACAGACAAAAACAGGCTCTAGGAAACTACAAATCAGACAGACAGACAGGACAACTTGGAGTAACTGGGAACTAGAGACAGACAGCAGCTGAAGCCCTGGAACATCTTGGGGGGCAAGCCTCCCTGTCCCCACCCAGGGGAGGGCCCGCATAGGCAGGGTGTATAGGCCCCTCCACGAACCAACATTCAAGAGAATCTCCCACCTCCCACACTCCCTCCCCAGAGCACCCCCCGTCCCTAACCTCAAAGCCCACACCTCCCAGGGGGAGGTGAACAACAAACCTCTTGGAAACTAAGATCATGGGTTTCCTATCATACACCTCCAACCCTGGAAAATAACCCAGCCCCTTGAGAGCGCAGCACCCCTCCCCTGCCCCACGTCTACCTACGTGCTGGCGTGCTGCTGGGGCGGCCTCTCTCCCACTCCTTCCCACCTGGAGTTAGGGCTGCAGGTGGGCACCACACAGGCAGCAGGGGAGTACTGGTGCGTGAGCGAGCATGCAGGCTGAGAGCGGATGGGAGGAGAGACCACAGGAAACCCAAGGGACCGTCTCTGCTGCCCGCCCCTGCTGCCCGCCCCTGCCAGGCCTGGGCTTCTCAAGGGTGTTCTCCATCCTCACTGAAGCCTGGTGCTTGGTTAGTATCCATAAAGTGCTTACTGAATTGAGTTGAATTGATGGAGTTGGAGGCAGGCCAGACAGTTTTTCTCTCTTCTCCCCCGCCACCAAGGAAGGCAGTTTCCAGGAGGGAGACTCGGGCCATGTGTCTGAACAGTGAGGCCTCATGGGAAGGGGCCAGGGCAGTCAGGGTCTTCCTCTACCTCGTCCTGGTGTCTTCCACATCTCCACACTCTCCTCTTTCCTTCCCCCTCCACTGTTCCATTCTCCCGTTTCTCTTCTTCCTTCTAATTTCCAGGAGAGCAGTTTTCCTTTTGAGGGTATCCTAATGTCCCACCGCATGGGGAATTTCTCAAGGGTCCAAGTTGGCCTTATGTGCCTTTATGTCCCCAGGCCTGGCCCAAAACTTG
Organism: Trachypithecus francoisi; assembly: GCF_009764315.1. Lineage (NCBI taxonomy): Eukaryota > Metazoa > Chordata > Mammalia > Primates > Cercopithecidae > Trachypithecus > Trachypithecus francoisi. The sequence continues at coordinate 131,972,164 of NW_022681456.1, forward strand.
TCCCAGAGGACACAGAAAACATTAGCCTCCCATCTTCCACACGGTTGGCTTCAGTAACTCCCATCCCTCCCTCGGCCCTGGATTGAAGGACCCGCTGGGCTGTGTGGCCTCTCTCAGAGTCCTCCTCAGAGCCCCGCCTCTGTCTCTGACCTCTGCTGGCTCCCCTATAAGGGAAAATGAACAGCAATGCCTTTCATGGGGTGGTTGTCCGTGCCCCAAGGTCACTAGCCACCGCTTCTGATCACTGTCTAGTTATTTTTCAGAGGATAAAGGGGGAAAGATCACAGAATCATTGCATCTTAAACCTGAAAATGGTGAGCATGAGAAGTCCGATGCCCTAAGCTTCCCGTGGCTGCGCTGGTCCTCGCTCTGTGACTGTGGACAAGTCTCTGGCTCCTCTGACCCTTACTCTCCTCTCATCCTTCAGGGACAAGAAGGCCCGCCCAGTCTGGCCCCACTGAGCAGCTCAGAGGCTCGATGGGATGATAGGAGAATGCCACTTTTGAGATAGACCAAGCCCTTCACTATCCAGGTGAGGAAACTGAGGCCCACGGGAGTGGAGTAACTTGCCCAACTTCACTCCATAACAGGAGACGGACAGACTGGGCAAATTTCAGGCCAGAATCCAAGTGGAGTAAAGAACAAGTCAAGAAAAGAGAAATGTGCAGAATGGAGACAGACAAACTGGTGGAAAAGAGAAAAGAGTGAGAGAGGCTGACAGAACACACAGATCGGGGGCGGGCGGGGAGCACAACATGGGCACAGAAGAGGAGAAACCAGAAACACAAGAGCAGAGAGACAGACGCAGATGCGGAGGGCGAAGGCTGATCCCAGGACGGAGACGGAGCACCAGGAAGGGGGACAGGGAGGCAGAGGGCGGTAGGAGAACCCAGGAAAAAACAGAGGAGAAAGCTTAGGACTGTGGCTCTAAAACCTGACTCCTCAACACTCCCACTCCATCCCAATGCTGTCAACTAACGTAGCCAGGGCTGAGAGATCCTGACAATTAAAGACAGGCACCTGGGCTGACTGGAAGAAGAGAAACCAGAAAGAAAAGTATAAATCCTTGATGGAAGAGGAAGGCTGGGCACTATGCATGGGCTGAGTGCACACCACTGTGTGCCAGGCACCCTCCCATGTGAGAGACATGAATATCTCCAATCAAACCAATTGTCCTGGCTGCTTACGAAAATCAGATTTTACATGGGCTCTTCAGAAGAAAGGAGCATACATTTGGGGTGTGATCGCTAGGGCATAATGACCTTAAACGTTGGGAATGGCTCATGTGGGGTCCAGAGGGAGCAGAGAGAAAATGACGTCTGAGGAAGGAGGTGAAAGCAAACAAACGACCCCACATGAGACTCAAGAGGAGGAGGCCCAAGAGCTAGTGCAGGGGTATGTGCTTTGTTGCAACAGGAAGGAAGTGGGGGTGCAGAGCGGAGGAAGGGGTCACAGTTCCCACCTGTGGGAGGCCAGGTCAGAGCAGGCCGGCTTCTGCTCGGCGTCGGCGGCTGGGCAGCAGAACTGGTGCAGCACGGTCTCATTCCTGCGGGCAGAGCAGAGGGAGATCAGAGCGCCTGAGACAGGCTGGGTCCCCACCCTGCCTGATACTAAAGCATTTCTGCCCTGAAACCCTGCTGCCCCCGTCCCTGCCCTTCCGAGCCCCTGCGTAAAAATCAGGCAGCCAATCACTGCCCCGGGCAAGACTGCAGCATTGATTCTCTGTCCATCGGAGTCCTCTTCAATCACCCAATAGGCTCAATTCAAATGCCACCTCCTGTGTGAAGCCTCCTTAGCCTCCCTGGCAACTCACCCTTCCTACTTCCGCACGCCCTCCCTGCAGCAGGCTCTTTCATGTGCATGTACCAAATGTCCTGCTCTGTGATCACAGTTTGTTCTTTATGACCCTGTTCTCCACCATGGTCCTGCAAGGTAGAACTAAGTCTATTTCTCTAGGATGCACAGAATTGCATGCAGTGAATACTTTTAAGCTGATCATATACAAAGTTACAAAACATTCATACAGGGACGTTAGTGTTGCCAGCTAAAAATCCAAGGAGTGGTGCCTGATGAGGCACTTGGTGTAGATAAAAAAGTCAACCCAGGAGGCCGGGATCGGGGTTCTAGTCCCAGCCCTCCAGTTCGCCAGCTGTGTCACACGTGGCTCACCTTTTCTGGGCTGCAGCTGACTTACTAATGAAACGAGGGAGGTGAACTAGCGAAGTGGCTCTCAGCCTTAGCTGCATATTAGAATCACAAGGAGATTTTTAAAACAGTTCATGCCTGGGCCCTTCCCTTCCCCGCAAGGACTCTGATTTACGTGGTCTGGCATGAGTCCAGGGCACCAGGACTTTTTAACAAACTCCCAGGGTGATTCTAAAGGCGGCCAGGATTGAGAGGCACTGGACTAGAGGATTTCCAAGGTCCCGTCCACCTCTAAAATGCTGTGATTCCAATATCCACTTTGAGCCAACCTGGGATTCAGTATTGAAATTACTTTTGGATAAAGATACACCGAGCCATTGCCTTCTCTTCCTTAATAAGCAGTTGCTGTCCTGGGCATTATTGAGTCAGAGAATGTCAAACCTGGAAGGGCCCCCAGAGATCATCTGAAAGGGATTTTCAAAATTCCTTCAGCTTCAGAACACTTTGTCCAAACCAAATCTTTACCGGAAGCCTATTTTGTAAAACAACAAAAGTAGAATAGCTCCATGGCTGGGGGAGGGGCATCTGCACCACTTCCCAGACCTCCTAGCCCCGAATGTGGTAGCCACCTCCCAGGCACCTGTTGGGGGCCCACTGGGTCTGAGAGTGTAGACAAGAAATGCTGAACTTGGCTATCTGCATGGAAGAAAGAACACTAGAGCCTATCTTAATTTTTGTTTGTTTGTTTGTTTAGAGACAGGGCTTTGTTGCCCAGGCTGGAGTGCAGTGGTGTGATCATAGCTCAGTGTAACCTTGGCCTTCTGGGCTCAAGCAATCCTCCTGTCTCAGCTACAGGCATGTGCCACCAGGCTCAGCTAATTTTTAAAAATTTCGCAGAGACAGAGGTCTCACTATGTTGCCCAGCCTGGTCTCGAACTCCTGGCCTCAGGCAATCCTCCCGTCTTGGCCTCCCAAAGCACTGGGATTACCAGCATGAGTCATCACACCTGTCTGAGCCAACCTTTAATTTGACAAAAAATAAATTCCAGAAAGGTTATGTGTTTAAATGGGAGAAATTAAATGGGAAAAAAATCAGAAGGAAGCTTAGGAATATAGCTGATGTGTTGAGATTTTAAAAACAAAACAGGAAACTGAAAAGCCATTAAAAAAAGATAAACAAGGCCGGGCGCGGTGGCTCAAGCCTGTAATCCCAGCACTATTTTACAGCAAAATACATTTCTTTTATATACTGGCCTTGTAAATATGTCTCGGAAACGGCCCTGGAAAGCTGTCTCTTGTGGGGAAAATCTACGTTCTGTAGAGAATCCTCTTCCTATTCCAGGTCTTTTTCCCTGATCCAGGAGAAAATCAGTTAAGAGTCTAGCACCTTTTTAAGTCTGATAAGAAAAACTTACAATCTATTCTCTTTGAAGCCTGTACCTGGAGGCTTCATCTGCATAATAAGAACGTTGGTCTTCACACCGCCTCATTTTAACCCAGACACTCCCTTCTACTGATTCCACGTCTTTCGATAATAACGACTCTTTCAACCAATTGTCAATCAGAAAATCTCTGAATCTACCTATGGCCTGGAAGCTCTCACTGTATTTCAAGTTGTCCCACCTTTCCAGATTGAACCAATGTACACCGTGGTTCACTCTCACTTACTTACTTACATAAGTCACTGGTGTCTCATGTCCCCCTAAAACGTATATAACAAAGCTGCAGCCCAACCGCCTTGGGCACATGTTCTTAGGACCTCTTGAGACTGTGCCTCAGGCCATGGTCACTCGTATTTGGCTCAGAATAAATCTCTTCAAACGTTTTACAGAGTTTGGCTCTTTTCTTTTTTTTTTTTGAGACGGAGTCTTGCTCTGTCGCCCGGGCTGGAGTGCAGTGGCCGGATCTCAGCTCACTGCAAGCTCCGCCTCCTGGGTTTACGCCATTCTCCTGCCTCAGCCTCCCGAGTAGCTGGGACTACAGGCGCCAGCCACCTCGCCCGGCTAGCTTTTTGTATTTTTTTAGTAGAGACAGGGTTTCACCGTGTTAGCCAGGGTGGTCTCAAACTCCTGACCTCGTGATCCGCCCGTCTCAGCCTCCCAAAGTGCTGGGATTACAGGCTTGAGCCACCGCGCCCGGCCAGTTTGGCTCTTTTCTTCAACAGAAGCATTGTTTTTAGTGTGGTGGTGGGGAAGTGGGGGGAGAATGCAAACAGCTCAAGTCCTCATCAATCAGGAAACGGTTGAACAAACTGTAATACCTTCAACCCTACCATGGAATGACGCCACCTACTAAAAAAGAACTAGTTAGCACTGTATCCCTCAGTCTGGATGGATTTCCACAGCATATTATTAAATGAGAAAAGCAAGTTGCAGAGAAATCTATAAAGAGTGATCCCAATTTTATAAAATAAAAAATGACTCCTCTCACCAAATGCAAATTCTTTGCATGTACACTCTATTTATATATGAATGCAAACTAAACTATTAACACTGGCTACCTCAGCAGATGAGAGCAGGGGAAAAAGACAGAGGTAGGAAAAGGAAAATTGATGCTTAGGGTAAAATGTTGACGGACAGTGTTAAATATAAATTCCCATGTGTGATATTACCGTATATCCATTAAAACTCAATATGAAATTCCCATGTGTGATATTACCGTAAATCTGTTAAAACTGAATGTGAACCTGAATAAGAGCTGGAAAATGTCAGAAACCAACACAAATATTGATGTCATTTCACAGAACAGATCATGGGCAATTTTCATCTTGGACTTCTGTTCATTTAATGTATTTTTTGTTACAGATTATATATAATCAGTAGGTCATAGACTAATAATTGATGCAACAAATATAAATTTTTTAAAGGGCAATAAAGCAAATAATTGAACCTGAGCCCTCATTTTACAAATGCGGAAACTGAAGCTGAGTGGAGAAGGGACTTATCTGCAGTGGTTCCCTGGCCAAAATTCCGGGTCAGTCTTCCAGCCCGAGGTTCACTCCTGGGGCAAGTCAAAGACTTTAGAGAACTGTCTGAAACCTAAACATCTTTCGATAGCACCCAGGCTTCCTGGCCTGAAGAAAAGAGGAAAACGAATGAGGAGATGGAGCAGGAGCAAGAAGGGCCCACAGCCCAGATCATGCAGGGCAGGTGGACCCAGGTGCGCAGTACAGTGGAGAGCCTACACCCCCAGTTCCAGGCCTCCAGCTGCTCCTGGGTCCAGGGCAGGTTTGGAATTCCTGACAAAAGCCATCAAGAGCATAGGCAAAGAGGCATGGCTTGTTCACTACCCACAGCGCTGACATTTCAGGAAGGAAAGCTCACCCACACGGTCATAGGCTGGCACAGTGGTGCCTGGGGGGACTGTTCTGATCCTGCCTGTTTCCCAGAGGCTTCCTCCCAAGGTTGGGAGCCACTCCTCTGTCCAGACACTGAGGGCAGGCACCTGCTGCTTCTCCCAGGTCCCCAGACTCAGCTGTAGTGACACATGTGATAGGTAACTGAATGTCTTTCAGCAAGAAGCCCAAGTCCTTCAGCACCTGGGGCTTGGGCTGGCTGTGCTGTTGGGGCTTCTGCTGCCACTGGGGGACAGTTCAGCCAAGAGGGGAGCTTGTCTTCCAGTTCTGCCTCTGAGCTCCTCCGTCCACCTCCTGTTCCTTGGGTCTCCTCAGCCTAGGCCAGAATGCTTCTTGTCTTCTTTCCGGGTTTAGCTCATGCTAAATTGTAAGTCCTGCCCTGCCTGCCTCTGACCAGCCTGGCCACCCACCCTGCCTAAGGTCATGGTCTAAGTTTCCTGACCTGGGCATGTTTTAGCTTAAGTGTCCTAAGGTCACTCAGCTAGTTAGTAGCAAGCCTAAGCCCCAGGCAGGCTCCTGTCAAGGATCATACCCACCACTCTTCTTCAAAGGGTTTTTGGCCAGTGGGCATTCATGTACTCATTTACCAAGGCTGGGCAGGGAGTGCCTAGTGCCTAGATCAGGGCCTGGTATAATGATGGCACTCAATGCTTTAGTATGCAAAGAACCATCACTGCAGTCCCTGCCTCAGGGAGTCCACCAGCTAAGAGAATGCCCTGGTCTGTTTGTGCTGCTCTAAGACAATACCTGAGGCTGAATGACTTGCAAAGAAAAGAGGTTTATTTGGCTCATGGTTCTGCAGGCTGAACAAGAGGCATGGCTCCAGCATCTGCTTCTGGTGAGGCCTCAGGCTGCTTCCATTCATGGCGGAGGGGTAAGGGGAGCCAGTGTGTGCAGAGATGACATAGCAAGAGAGGAAGCAAAAGAGAGAGGGGAGGGAGGTGCCAGCTCTCAGGGGAACTAACAGAGCAAGAACTCACTCACCCCCAACTCCGCAGAGAGGGTGCTAACCTATTCATGAGGAAGCCACTTCCATGACCCAGATACCTCAAGTTAGGCCCCACCTCCAACTCTGGGACTGAATTTCCACACGAGGTTTGGAGGGGACGAACATTCAAACCATAGCGGAGAACATTTACATCCAGAAAGGCCCAAGCTCCTGTTTGGCTGTAGCTGGAAAGGAGCCACCCTGAGACTGTGGGTAGAGGGATCCTGGCCTAGGTCATCCTCTGACGCCGCCCCCAAGCTTCTTCCTGAATCCTCAGTCTTCAGGCCACAGCCTTCCCGTCTTTCTCTGCCCTGCTCTCTTCCCACCTCCCTGAAACACTACCAGCATAGCAGATGGACACGGGACACCAGGGGCTGGCAAGGTGAGCAGGGGACAGGAGGGGAGGGACAGGATCTCTTGGTGATACCAACCTGAGATTGTTGCCAGGATGTCCCATCAGAATCTGTCCCCCTGGGAGGCAGGGGACCGTGGGCACAACCTGCTTCTGTCCACAGAGCAAGGCTTTCTCACCTCAGGAGGGCTGGCTTGAGGTTCTGCCACCACCCTCACACCCCAGCGAAGCTTTTGGGGGTCCATGCCAGGTGCACCAGGTCTCCACAAGTGGGTCACAATTCCTGTGTGCGTTCATTTAAGTCCCTTATCTCTCAAAGCCTCAGTTTTCTTGCCAGTAAAGCTAGGATGATAGTAGCTCCTGCACCTTGCAGGGCTTTTAGGAGAGCAAATACAACAGTGCATGGCAAGGCACATCCTAAAGGCAAAGGCCACACAAAAGCACCTTTTATTCATTCGCCTTCCTGACCCAGCTCTTTTATTTCATCTGTGCAAATGACAGAAGGAATTTCCTCCTCAGATAATGCTTCTTGCATCCTTGAAATCAACCAGTGCTGCATTTTGTGAGCACCAAGAGGCAGAAAATGTCTCCTCAATATAGCAAGAACCAGCTGTTCTCAGAACCTGCTTCCCAGGGGCTCCACACTCAACACGCTCAACTCTCTGTGCCCGATTTGTCACCAGGGCAGACGGTGGCATGCAGCATCTCTGCATCCCTATTTCATCGCGGTGGAAACTGAGGCCTAGTGCAGGGTGAGACAGGGTCCCAGCAGGTTGAGCAAATCCCTGAGATGCGGGGCCTTTAGGGAGAGGGGCCGGGACCCATCGCTGCTGGGGAAGTAAAGAAAGGAGAGAGGTCCCCATAGGCCCAAGTGCAATCACCACACTTGGTGGGGGCAGCAGGGGGAACCATTCAAGTGCCTTAGGCCTTGGAACGATACAGCCCCCAATCCACCTCACAGCATGAGCCTGGGAGGGGCATTCTCAGAGCCCCTGTGGTGCACAGTCTGGGGGTATCAATCACAGTGTAGTTGTGGGAACCACAGCCCAAGGCTGTGACCCTGGGAGTTCTGCGGCTGAAGGGGGCTGAAGGAAATGGACAACGGAAGGACCCCTAGGAAAAAGGAACATGGCCATTCTCAGTCTTTGGCTTTTTCTCTCCCAAAAGCCAAGAACTGAGACTGGGCCATGTTCCTGGAGGGAAGCTTTCTTGAGGGAAGCTTACAGAATCCGAGCCAAAGGCTTCTTCCAGGGCCAATGGCTTGAAGCAGAATTCAGTCCCCTGTGGCTTTAGCAATCCCAACTCCCCCATACTGATGAGTACTGATGGGGAAGCTGGACTGCTGGATGGATGTGGTAAAACCTAAACATGAGATAGTCTGTGGGCCCAGAATGAGGTTTTTATGTGTTGGGTATCCCCGATCATGCTGTGAGGCTGGGATGGGCAGGAGCTTGCAGCACTCTGGGAATGAGACTGGAGCAGGGCAGGAGGCTGTGTTCCTTGGCCATCAAGGAGCAGCTGGCTCAGGGGATTCCAAGGCATCTCCCAAGCAAGATGGGAGTCAAAGGCCTGCACAGGAGGCAGCGTAGACCTGAAGGAAGAGGGGAAGCTAGGGGTCAGTCAGGAAAGAACCCTGTTTCTTTCTTTTCTTTTCTTTTCTTTTCTTTTCTTTTTTTGAAACAGGATCTCACTCCATTGCCCAGTCTGGAGTGCAGTGGCGCGATCTCAGCTCACTGCAACCTCCAACCTCCAACCTCCCAGGCTCAAGCAATCCTCCCAAGTAGCTGGGACCACAGGCATGTGCCACCACACCTAGATAATTTCTTTTTGACTTTTTTGTAGAGACAGGCTTTCATCATGTTGCCCAGGCTGGTCTCGAACTCCTGGGCTCCCGTGATCCATCCGCCTTGACCTCCCAAAGTGCTGTGATTACAGGCATGAGCCACCGCACTGGGTCTCCTTGTTTCTTAAAGAACCAGGAAGATAGCGAGCAGCGCTGCCAGAGGAGCGACAGCCAGGGCCAGCTGGCCAGATGGGAAGGAGCATTAAGTGCGGCAAGGGGCTGAGAAAGTCGCAGCCAGAGCCAGGCTCACAGGATTACAGGAGGCTGTGCACTCTCACTTCTGACATCTATATTTAGTTTGAGACTCAGGATTCCACTGCACGGCCATAAAAATAGTTGAGTCGTTTAGAAGAACTGATGAGGAGTGCAGTACCACAGTGGGAGAAGCAGGCGAGGGCTTGAGCAGGGGGGCTCCCAGCAGGAGAATAAAGGAGGCCAAGCTGGAAACCCCGGGGGCAACTCCGAAGGCGGATCACCCTCCCTTCACCACGCTAAGGACAGCAGACTGAATCTCCAGCCTTCAGAAGGAAACAGCCAGGGAACCTCTCTAAAGGAGCTGCCTTAAGCTCCAGGAAAAGGGAGAAATCATCAAACTGTTTCTGGTCACCTGCCCCATCCTGGTACCACCATCACTACTGCTGGTGGGGCCTGAAGACTGGATTTCTTTTTTTCCACTTTCTCTTAATTTTCTTGCCTCCTCCAAAGAGCCTTTTCTATTTAAACTTGATAAATAGGAAGAAAAGAAACCCTTATTTTTCAGAAATCTCTAATTCCTGGGGTGGGGAGGAGGAGGGGATAGCCAAGACAACTTTGAAAAACAACAACAAGTTGTAGGACTTCACTGGGTGGTTTCAAGACTGAAAATAAAGCTACCAAAATTAAGACAGTGCAGTGGTGGCATAAGAATAGACATACAGCCTGTAATCCCAGCACTTTGGGAGGCCGAGACGGGCGGATCACGAGGTCAGGAGATCGAGACCATCCTGGCTAACGCAGTGAAACCCCGTCTCTACTAAAAAATACAAAAAACTAGCCGGGCGAGGTGGCGGCGCCTGTAGTCCCAGCTACTCGGGAGGCTGAGGCAGGAGAATGGCGTGAACCTGGGAGGCGGAGCTTGCAGTGAGCTGAGATCCGGCCACTGCACTCCAGCCTTTGCGACAGAGCAAGACTCCGTCTCAAAAAAAAAAAAAAAATAGACATACAGATTGACTGAACAAAAAGAGAAGCTAGAAATAGATCCATACATATATCACCAATTGACCCTTGGTAAAATTACAAGGTCATTCAAAAAGGAATGATAAACTTTTTTTTTTTATTATACTTTAAGTTCTAGGGTACATGTACATAACGTGCAGGTTTGTTACATATGTATATTTGTGCCATGTTGGTGTGCTGCACCCATCAACTCGTCAGCACCCATCAATTCGTCATTTATATCATGTATAACTCCCCAATGCAATCCCTCCCCCCTCCCCCCTCCCCCCTCCCCATGATAGGCCCCAGTGTGTGATGTTCCCCTTCCCGAGTCCAAGTGATCTCATTGTTCAGTTCCCACCTATGAGTGAGAACATGCGGTGTTTGGTTTTCTCTTCTTGTGATAGTTTGCTAAGAATGATGGTTTCCAGCTGCATCCATGTCCCTACAAAGGACGCAAACTCATCCTTTTTGATGGCTGCATAGTATTCCATGGTGTATATGTGCCACATTTTTTTAATCCAGTCTGTCACAGATGGACATTTGGGTTGATTCCAAGCCTGTGCTATTGTGAATAGTGCCGCAATAAACATACGTGTGCATGTGTCTTTGTAGTAGAGTAATTTATAATCCTTTGGGTATATATCCAGTAGTGGGATGGCTGGGTCATATGGTACATCTAGTTCTAGATCCTTGAGGAATCGCCATACTGTTTTCCATAATGGTTGAACTAGTTTACAATCCCACCAACAGTGTAAAAGTGTTCCTATTTCTCCACATCCTCTCCAACACCTGTTGTTTCCTGACTTTTTTATGATTGCCATTCTAACTGGTGTGAGATGGTATCTCATTGTGGTTTTGATTTGCATTTCTCTGATGGCGAGTGATGATGAGCATTTTTTCCTGTGTCTGTTGGCTGTATGGATGTCTTCTTTTGAGAAATGTCTGTTCATATCCTTTCCCCACTTTTTGATGGGGTTGTTTGTTTTTTTCTTGTATAGGAATGATAAACTTTTTAACAGATAGTGCTGAAACAACTGGATGTCCAGATGCAAAAAAATAGACTTCAATCCATGCCTTATACCATACATAAAAATTTTAAAAATAGATCATAGACTTAACAGGTAAAATCATAACACATCTCAAAGAAAATACAGAAGATAATATGTGGCTTTAGGATATGCAAAGATTCCTTCATAGGACCAGAAAGCACAAACCGTGAAATAAAAAAGTTGCTAAGTTAGACTTCATCAAAATGAAAAGAGTACATCAATTTTTCTCTTTGTAAGATACTGTTAAAAAAAATGGGGCCGGGCGCGGTGGCTCAAGCCTGTAATCCCAGCACTTTGGGAGGCCGAGACGGGCGGATCACGAGGTCAGGAGATCGAGACCATCCTGGCTAACACGGTGAAACCTCGTCTCTACTAAAAAATACAAAAAACTAGCCGGGCGAGGTGGTGGGCACCTGTAGTCCCAGCTACTCGGGAGGCTGAGGCAGGAGAATGGCGTGAACCCGGGAGGCGGAGCTTGCAGTGAGCTGAGAGCCGGCCACTGCACACTCCAGCCTGGGTGGCAGAGCAAGACTCCGTCTCAAAAAAAAAAAAAAAAAAAAAAAAAAAGAAAAATGAAGAACCACTACAAGTCAATAATAAAAAGACAAACAACCTGATAGGAAAATGTACAAGAGATTTGAACAGACACTTCTCCAAAGGAAATATACTAAGGACAAACAAGCACATGAAAAGATGTTCAACATCACTAGTCACTAGGGAACTGCCAATTAAAACCACAAGGAGATACTATTACACACGCGCTAGAATGCATAAAATTTGTGTCTGACAAAACCAAGTGTTGACAAGGGTGTGGAGCACCTGGAACTCTCATATGCCTCTGAAAGGAAGCCAAAATAGCGCCACACTTTGGAAAACAGTCTTGCAGTTTCTTCTAAAGTTAAACATACATTTATCAGATGCCCTTCCAATTGCATTCCTAGGTATTTACCCAAGATAAACAAAAAGTTATACTGATACAAAACTATTCATGTATGTAAAAAACCACCCAGAAGCAATGTAAATGTCCACTGACTGGCAAATGGATAAATAAATTGTGATATGTCCATACGATGTAATACTATTCAGCGATAAAAAGGAACAAGCTTAGTGACACATCAACCAACATGGATGAATTTCATAAACGCTGTATTAAATGAAGGAAGGTGGACACAAAAGACTCCACATTGTATGATTCCACTTACATAATATTCTAGAAAAGGCACAACTATATTGACAGAAAGAGGTAAGTTTCAGCAATGCAGGAAGGAAGGGATTAACTGTAAAAGGGAACAAAGGGTCACCTGGGTGATGAAAATGTTCTGTATCTTGATTGAGATAGTTGTTACACAAGTGTAATGTTTCAAAACTCATCAAGTTATACAGGTAAAATGGCTGAATTTTATTGTATCTAATTTTAGCTTAATCCAACTGATTTTTAAAAAGAAAAAGATCAAAATCTTTTCCTCTCCCTTCTCATTTCTTGCTACTTTATCAGGAGGCTTTAGAACAATTTCCTTTCTAATTTCCCTCCACTCATTGCCCCCAGATCACCTAATGATTAACCACCTCCTTCCAAGCAGCAGAAAAAGACACTATATTTTTCTTTCCTTTCAACTGCTAGATTATATTTTCAGAGACTAAATGGTTCATCACTGAGCCAAAGAAGTCCAGGGGGCCAGAAACTGCGACGAGAAAATCGGGGGTGGGGATGGTTGAATGGGGGAAATTTGAGACCTGGGCCTAAGGGCTGAGAGTCCTTAGAAAGTGTGATAGAAACAGCTCTGTGCTGGAGATGCAGACCCAGCCCCCACGCTATGCTCACCTTTGGGAGGGTCAGGTCACGGTAAACAAGGCTCCTACACCTGCCTTATTTATTTTACTGAACTGTGGGGGATTCATATTCAAGTAAGACTTGAATATGAAACTACCTTGAGAGAAACATAATAAACTCTGCACAAATGCAAAATCTTATAATGAATATTACTGATGATATTAGTCTCTGCTACTGAGAAACTCAGCAACCACAATTCTCTTGCAAATAGAGCCCCACCAGGATGCCATCTTGACTTTCTTCTTTCTGGTCCCTGTTTTCTTCTCCAGGCCTGGGGGCTGTGGAGGGAGAGGTAGATCTCCTTTGCTCACTGGTGCCATCTACCACTGCACAGTCTTCCACAGAGAGCTTTGGGAAGATCTTAATAAGGCAAGCAATTACAGCTGTTCCAGAAGCCGGGGCAAAAGGCTATAGAAAACATTGGCCTGTTGGTACGCAGACCCAGGTTGGCCAACCAGCTTCAGTGTTCTGCCCCAAGCCTGCCAGAGGATGTAATCTCCACAGGGACCTCCTGCTGTCCAGGACCTGCTTCCCTTTGATTCTCTGCTCCCTTTCCTTTGGGGGAGCTTTGAAGGTCTTCTAGTCCATGCCTCTGCCATCAAGGAAAAGAAGGATAACAGAGTCCTAGGGAAACAGTGACCTGCCTCTTTATTATTCAGTGAGGTTTTTCCTGAAAACACACTGTACGTTTTTCAGATGTTCATACAAAGAGTATGAATTTGGTCTTGCAGTGACCCAGTGTTTTTTCTCTTGTACTCCAAAGAGCCCCAGTGCCCCACCGGCTGCTGCAGGGACCATATTAAGGTTAAGAGGAAAATGGAGAAGGCAGAGCATAGAACCTTCCATTCAACTAACACAGCTCTGATTTGGTTAGTTTTCTGTCTTAGGGATATCTGTTAGGTTTAATTTTGAAAAAAATAGGTTTCCTTTTTTAAGAAACAGTTGAGAAAAAACATGCTTCTAACCCGAAGCCCTCCTGCTGCAACTACTGAAGCCAGCTCTGCCGGTCCAGTGTGCTGGCCTTAGAGAGGCGCTGCCTGCCCCTCCCTGCAAGGGCCCGCCGGAGTCCTCCTTTCGGTGAAGCCTGCAGGAATCCTTCCTGAGGAATCCTACCTAACTGCACTTATACAACAGGACTTCTTTAAAGGACTATATAAGGACGAAATGAGTTAAAACACTTCTAAAGCTCTTACAACAGAACACGGCTTAATACATGGTAGGTGTCATGAATGTGTCCTACTTCTGATGCCTTTGATCTCAAGGAAGAGGTGTTTACCTTCTCTCCAAGCCCTATCGATCTTTATCCCCTTTCCTCCCGCACTGGTCTTCAATGTCATTACTTTCATAGGCCCTTTTTCTTCAGCATATAAACATGCTCAAATCTCTCATCCTAAAACCATGATTATTCCCTACAACTCTGCTCCCCTGGTTACAACTCTCTTTCTTTCCACAGTCTTCCAAAAAAAGTTGTCTGCTTGTGTGAGCTTCCTTTCACCTTGATCTTTTGCCAACTTGCTGTCATCTGGGTTCTTCCCCCAGAAGCCTAGCAGAATTTAATCTAGGGAGGTCCCTAGTGATCTCTTAGTTGCCCAATCTAAGAACTTCTCAGTGTCTAACTGATTTCACTTTTCTGTAGTATACGTTGGCCCAAATCTCCTATTTGAAACACTCCCCTCCCTTGACTTTCAGAGAAGTGATCTGCCCCGGTTTTCCTAGTACTTTTTTTGCATGGTGATGAGAGGAAATCAGCCTCCATGCTGGGAGGAGGCCCAAATGACTCCATGGAGAGGGGTGCATGGAAAGGAACCAACAGCCAGCCCCAGCTTGACAGCTGCTTGATGACCATCCTGATAACGAACCTCCAGCCTCCAAGCCCCTCTAGCAGATACGATGCAGAACAGAAAAAAGCTGTCCCCAATAAGCTCTGCCAAAACTACAGATTTCTGAGCAAAACGGAGATGTGTCTTGTTCTTCTGAGTTTTGAGGCAGCTCTCACAGCATGTTGGTTATCTGCCTCTGGTCCTAGGAGTACGCCTGCATGTAGCGGAGAGGGAGCCACGGAGTACTTTGGGGAAGGAATTTCATGGAGGCCCTTTCTCGAACCACAGGAGAGAGCACAGTTTCACGGAGAGGCAGTAGGCCTTCCCAGATCTAAGGATCTAGGAAGACCTGCATGGCATCCTTGCCTTTCCAAGAGACGACTGTGGAATCACAGGCCGATTGTCTGATCTTCTTCAGCCTTGGTCTCCTGAACTGTAAAAGGGAGGTCACACAAGAAATGACCTCATCAGGTTGTTGCGAAGGTCAAACAAGATACCTGTGTTCTGCTTAGCACAATACCTAGCACAGAGTAGGTACACACACACAAAAATGCCTGTACTAGGCCGTGCACTGATATGGGGTAGGCAGGAGCTGTCTGGAGTTCAACGTCCATCTTTGCTATTTTTCTGTTATATCTTTGCCTGCCTGAGCCTCAGTTTCCTTACCTATAAAATAGGATACTGAAAGCATCTATCTCAAAGGCTTATTGTGATGGGTAAATGAGCTAACAGATCTAAAATGCTTAGATCTGAGCCTGGTCCAATTCGTATGCCCTCACTGTCCCAGACCCGATGACTGCACACTCCAAAGCCTCACAGTGTTATGGGGACAGCAAAGCCTGTATCCATACCACCATGTTATGATTAGGAAACAGGCTAAAGGTGATGGCCATCTCAGCCTGTGATCCCAGGCTTCTCCGAAATCCAGACATCCAGAATCTGCCCAGCCTTCAGAGTCCAGTGCCAAAGACATTTCTCCCATAAAGCCTTCCCTTGTTTGTTTTGTGCTCACCCCCAACCCTGCTGGCCTCTGCCCAGCCTAGGCGGGAAGTGCCCCCCCGAGCTCCTTCAGCAGCTTCCCTGAGACACATTTACTGGATGTGGAATGCAACATCTATTTTTTCCACGCTGTATCACTGATATACATGTTGTATCTCCCTATACTAGAATGAGTTTTCCAGAGCCATGCCTGTGACCAATTCATCCTACATCCAGTACAGAACATAGCCTGGCACATGGCTTAGAGCAGAAATGGTTTGTTGACTGAATGTGTGAATAAATCCCCATTCCTAAGGGGGCTGGAGAGAAAGAGGGGATTAAGCATGCACATATATGAAACATGCACATGCCTGGAAACAAACGCACAATACATGCTAGAAACACAGACCTACTCACCAGTATCAACACACGCTCAAGGCAGTATAACATCTCTATAGTTAATCCTCATTTCACAGATGAGGACGCTCAGAGAGTCTAAGATATTTGCTCAATATCACAGCCTCGGCATCTACTTGACAGTCCTGGGGGAGCTTAACTCAGAATAGGAAACCCAGTCTGTAACTTGAGCATGCCAGGGGGCCCTAGCTTCCTTTTCGGCCATGCTCACCCTGCCACTCAGCCCAGCCCCAGAACAGTGAGAGCTTCCTGTCAGTCCTCGAGCTCCATGCCACTCTCTCTCTTCCTGCCCAGTAGGGTGGCACTGTCAGAAATGCCAGAGCCATTTAGTTGCCCAGTTCGGGGCCTAGTTCTCTGAACTCCAGCAGACTTTGCAGGGAGCCAAGAGGGCTCCTACTGCCAGGCGTGGCAGCACAGCATGAATTGCAGAGCTGGGCCTGTGGCCATATCCTGCCAGCTTCCCTCACAAGAGATCTCTGCATTACCTGGCAGATGGGTGCCTGGCAGCTGGACAAAGCCAGCTTGAGAGGACGGATGAAGGCCATTGGGCCTCTGTCAGGCTCTGAGGCTGCTCCGTACCAAGTCCCGTCTCACAGCGCCAGGGTAGCATGCCTCCACAGCGTTCCTAATCCCCGCTGAGTCAGCGTGGGCACGCGGTGTTTCTCCAGGAATGGTGAAGGCAAGTCCTGACCAATAGCAACACTGCGTTTATGCATGTTTCTGATTTAAAAAACAGTTCTGAACATCCTGAGAGTAATCCCATGGAAAAATATTATACTAATGATAATTAATGTCATTATTATTATTAATGCCATTTGAGGCTAAGGGAGGTTTGACAACCTCCCGAGGACTCACAGCTCTGACGTCTTTTGCTGCACACTGCTTCTGGCATCCATTCTCACGGCACCCCTTGACCCCAGGCATCTGCAGAGGAGGTGGCCTCTGGGCTGTGAGTGGAAGAGCCTTGATCTTGCCCTTCATAGCACAGTCAGACTCTTGAAGTTTTTTTTTTTTTTTTTTGAGATGGAGTCTGGCTCTGTCGCCCAGGCTGGAGTGCAGTGGCCGGATCTCAGCTCACTGCAAGCTCCGCCTCCCGGGTTTACGCCATTCTCCTGCCTCAACCTCCCGAGTAGCTGGGACTATAGGCGCCTGCCACCTCGCCCGGCTTTTTTTGTATTTTTTAGTAGAGACGGGGTTTCATGGTGTTAGCCAGGGTGGTCTCGATCTCCTGACCTCGTGATCCGCCCGTCTCGGCCTCCCAAAGTGCTGGGATTACAGGCTTGAGCCACCGCGCCCGGCCGACTCTTGAAGTTTGACAGAAACATCAAAACCTACCCAGCCAATCCCCAATCCCAGAGCTTCAACCGACCTTCTAGCATAGACTGCTCAGGTACCCCCATCACATACCCACAAAAACAGCTGTTTGCTTCTGGTGAATCTGCTAAACCCAAATACTCAACATATTCACACACATCTGCTTGGATGCACAAAGATATGTACACACAACGTACACCTGTACCTCTTGGTGGACACACGCATACACGCATGCTTCACTTCATGCACTCACTCAGAGCTCTTACAACAATGCACATAGGTCCTAAATAAACTCCCCAAACCTGCGCACACAACATCCTGGATTTGTAAATGCATAGACACATACACACATACGTATTCTCACACACAACCCTGCCTGTGCACACGTGCGCATGCATACAGGCGCACATGCAGAGCTGAGAACAAGGATGTTTTGTCCACGATGTGAACCCTCCTGACAATATGGACCAGGCAGGGATGCGATGTCCCATGGGGACATGTAAACCATTCATCTTGTAGCTACACGTGGGTGATACTCTGCCAGTCATCAAGCCCAGTCCTGCCAGGCTGGGCACTGAGATGAGTGGGCCACGGGCCAAATTCAGAGCTGCAGCAACATGAACAACTGTCCTATGGGCATGACGCCACCAGCCTTTCTGTTCCTGAACAATGGTCTCTGTCCCAGATTAGGCTTTGCACTTCCCACAGCCCAGGGGACTCCTCTTAGAGTGAGGACAGCTATGCCAGGGTGTCAGAGGCTCACACACGAATCCCGAAGATGCCACTTTAGCTGTGTGACCTTGGGTGGATCACCTTAACCTCTTTGAGCCTCAGTTACTGCCTCTGTGAAGCAGGGATTGTAATTCCTTCCCATCAGCATCATGTGGATAAATGAGATAACAAATACACAGAAATGTCGAGCACACAGCAGAAATCAGGTACATGGATGTTGAAAGGAAGGTTGGATAAATGAATGCATACCAAATGAGTGTGCACTGCACTCCAGGGCTTCCTGCTGAACTGCTCTCCCTTCTCTGCCCTCGAACCCCTAGGCTCTGTTTTCTGTTGTGGATCACATCATTCCACTGCTCAAAGGCCCCCCCCAACCTTGCCTTCCCATCAACCTCCTTCCCCACAAACTCCCTCAGAAGGCCCACTGTGACGCCATGTCCTCTCCCTGTCTTTCTCCTCCCTCTTGCTTCCCTCTGGCCCCCCCTTCCCTTCCTCTGTTCTTTGAATGCATGCTTTTCTTTCAGCCCCACGGCCTTCATATGGAATGCTTTCCCCTGAGGTCTTCACATGCTTGGTTTTCTTTCATCTCTCTGCTCAGATGCCATCCCCTAAGTGAGGACTTCTCTTCAGAGCTATCCTCCCCCAAGCCACCCCCGTATTTTTCTTCTAGTCCTTGGGAATTTCTGTTATACGCATGTGAATTTTCTTGTTAAATATCTGCCTTCTCCTCTTGAATGGGAGCTCCACGGCGGCAGGGGCTTTGTTTGACTTGTTCACTGCGAATCCCTGAGCCTACAGCAGAGCCTGACATGCCACAGGTGCTCAACAAATACTTGTAAAACGAATGCAAACATATGACTCTTGCCCTTGAGGAACCTCAACAAAATTTCCCATCCCTAAATGACAATGCCACGCTCAGCTCCCCTCCTCTCCACTCTCCTGTACAGCCCAGCTCATCACATTTTAATTTTCTCCCTAGCCTCAGCCAGCCTAATTACTCACAGCACCGGTGTGAACGCTGGTGTATGCGATGGTAAGTGAGTGTGCCCAGGCTGACATATCCTAATGGTTTTCTAGCAGGGAGCTGCGTCAGAACCTCCTGAGAGCCTCGTTGCAAGCATTTGTGGCTGTCTTCTTTCCCCTAGCCCCTGCTGAACAACAGTCTCTAGCACTGAGGCTGGGCCATGTGGATTTGGAAAAAACTTCTCCTGGGGATTTGGATGCATGTTACTGCAGTTGTCTGCGGGGTGGCCATGGAGAGCAGAGGCTGGCAGCACTGCCTGCCAGGGTCACACTGGCTGAGGGTGAATCTGCACAAGCAACCTCGTGTTGCCTGGAATGCAGAATGGAGCCCAGCTCAGAAAGGTGCTATTAGGACACGTTGAGAGAAAGTTTGTAAAGTGCTTCATAGCGTGCCTCACTCATAGTCAGCGTTCGCTTTCGTTAAATGATGGCTTTCCTCCGGGAGTGATGCAGTCATTCTCAGTTTCCCTACAGGAGTTAGGACAGGGCCTTTGCCATGGTGGACGGTCAGCACGTGTAGTTAGCTGACATGCTGCTGAAGCATACTATCACTTCTCCCATCTTAAAGAACAATCCTTTCTCTTGAACCCACTTCGTCCCTCCAGCTGTCACCCCATTTCTTTGCTTCTCTTTATAGCAAAACTCATCAGCGTTTTCTACACTCACTTTCTGTAATTCCTCCCATTCTGGCATCTTTTACACATTTTATTAGGGAAATTTCAAACATATATCTTGCCAGTCTTCTATTTCCCAACTTTTTTGCTACAGTATTATAAAGCAAGCCCCAGAAATATCATGTCACCCACAATGTATCCCTCTAATAGGTAAGAACTTAAAAAAAAATACGAGTATCTTCATCATTCCTAACTAAATTAACAATTCTCTAACATCACCTAATACTTCATCTATGTTCAAATTCCCCTGTCTTAAAAATGTCTAGTTCCAATTGCTTTGTCTAAATCAAGCCTGATCAAGGGTCCACATGTTCTATTTGGTTGATTTGTCTCTCAAGTCTCTTCTCCCTTCTCTCTCAAACCCACTAATCAAGCCTCCAAATCCACTGCACTCCCAAGACCATGCTTTTCAAGGTCACCAATTATCTGAATGTTGCTAAAGCTAATGGACAATTCTCAGTCTGCATCCTCCACGTTTCAGCAGTTGTGGAAACGCTCTTTGCCAGAACACTACATGCTTCTCCTGGCTGTTCTCCTTCCTCTGGGTGCTCCCTCTCAGCTCCCATGCCCACCTGTTAGCATTGTGTGCACTGCAGATCTGCCTTGGGCCTCTTTTGTCTTCTGTTCTCACCCCTTGGTAGCGTGGCCCAGTCTCAAGGCTTTAAAAGCATCCCAAAGTTACACCTCCAGCCCATTCGAAATGCCTACTGCACATCTCCTCTCAAATATCTAAGAGCTGTCTCAAACGCCATCTGTCAAATGCTCAAACCCTCCTCATCCCCCATGGACTTCTCCATCCCATCCTTCTAATAACTTTGGCCCCAAACCTTGAACTCATCCTCAGCTCCTCTTTGTCTCACACCCCACACCGATCCCTCAGGAAGCACTGTTGTTTTGGCTACAGATTATACTTTCATTGCTACTACCCTGGTCCAAGCTACTAGCATCTCTTACCTGGGCTGTGTGACAACCTTCTACCTGAACTCCCTGCTTCTGTCTTTCTTTCCTCTTCAGTCTATTCTCAAACAAGCATCCAAAGTTCCTTTTAAGCACCCTCTGCTCAAAGGCATCCACTGGTTCCTAGTTTTTCTGAAGGTAAAAGCCAAACAATTCCTAATAGACTCCAATGCCCTCAACAAGAAACAGTGGCATTTTTGGCAGGAAAAGTCTTCACTGTGTGGTCTGTCCCATGCACTGAAGGATGTTTGACGTGGCCCTTACCCACTGCATGCCATAGAGCAAACACCTCCCTCACCCAAGCCCCACCAGTTATTGTGGCAACTAAAATGTCCCCACACATTTCCAAATGCTCCCTGGTGGACCTGGAAATCCCAGCTGAGAATCTCTTACAAGATCTGCTATACCCCTGCACCGTCCTACCCTCCCATACCCCACCAGTCTCTCCGACTTTGCCTCAGATGCCTCTCCCTGTGCTCTCTGGGCCCTTGTCTTACTTGAACAACCTGGCAGGGTACCACCTTGGCCTCTATGCTAGCTGTTCGTTCTGCCAGGGACGCCCATCCCCAGACAGCCGCAGAACTCCCTCCCTCCCCTCCTTCAGGACCTTGCTCAGGTGCTCTCTCCCCAGGGTACCCAGTTTGAAAGTGCAGATTGCTTTACTCCGGCTCTCTTCTCTGCTTTTTCTCCGGAGCACTTATCCCATCAGATGCACTGTAAGTTTTCACTAATGACCTTGTTTGTCTGTAAGCTTCATGAAGGAATTTGGGAGTTTTTTTGTTCACTGCTATACCCCAGGGCCTAGAATAGTAACTGGCACACAGCAGACAATATTTGTTAAGTGAAAGGAAGAATACGGATGCCAAGAAAATATATACTTACAGAGAGAAGGAAACAAGCTTTTCTAAGCCACAAGAATAAAGAATTAATTTTGTTCTTAGCAAGGACTGGTGTGTGCTCAGCCTGGGGTGGAAAGTAAGGGGCAAGGCTCTAAGAACATCTATTTATTTATCAGATCGGTTCGGGAAGGCTTCCTGAAATTGGTGGGGTTACAGGACTCACCTTCAGCTGGTTTTGAGCCAGATGATAGCACCCTGATGGTTCCCCCAAGCTTGATGACTGCTGACAACAAAGGGAGCCCGGGAAACAAAAGCGAGCCAAGCTGGAGTTTTCAGACTGAGAAGCACACCCACGGAGTCGTATTTGGGCCGCACCTGACCCATGTCTGTAAGAGGCTGCAGCAGCACGTCAGCCTGAGGGGCAAGTTCAAATGGAGCTGCACAATAATACCTGCTTCCTCCCCTCTCTGGCCCTGGGAAAGCCCACCTTAAATAATTACTTGCCTTCCAAAACTCTCAGCAGACAGCAAAAAGGACCTAGCTTCACAGCCACACAGTGGAATATTTTGCAGCTATTAAAAAAGAATGCGGCAGCTCTTTTTATATTTAATAAGGAAAGATCACTAAGATGCATTATTAAGGAACAAAACTCATGGTGCAGAACAGCGCATAGCATACTAGTATCTCTGTAAAAAGAAATACACATTTTGCTTGAATGTACATATAGCTGGAAAGACATTGTTTGGATGAACGGAGGCAAGATGGTGCACTTCCGGGTTCTTCATCCCCCCCCCCCAACTTTTCCCGCGGGCGCGAAAATGCAGCCGGCGACCCGGGAAGGTGCAGACCAACTAGGCATGCGCCAGGTGATGTCAATCCGAAGAGACCAAGATTTACCTGGTCGCACCTGCGGAACGCCCCCTGACACGCCGGTGCCCCGCCTATTGCCCTCCCACTCCTAGAAAAGCCGCTCCGGACGAATACCACGCACGGACTTCCCAGCTTCCCCACTGCGGTGGGGACTGTCGGAACTCCCTCCGAGAGCTCCACGGGCGACTCTGGGGGCCTCATTTGCCGGAGGCCGACAGACCTCTCCTTACCCACCTTCTTCCCCTGAAGCTAGGTGACCAAATAAACTTGCAGTTTTGCTCCTACACTTGCCTAGTTGCTGGTTCTTTTGTGCCCGCTCTGGTGGTCTTAGAAAAACAAATCAGTTGGTGCCGAACCCGGGAGGAGACCCCTCCTCAGGGCCCCCAGGGTCTGGGGAGCCTCCTCCTCCTCCTCGTTCCACGCCACAGACGGACCAGGACCTGAGACCCGCTTCCCTCACTCTCACGGCCTCTCTGGGGTAAGTGCCCTTGTCTCCTCTTTACCTCCCTCGGCCAAAATCCTGCGCAGGTCCGAGGTCCATTTGGAGCTCTTCCCCACACCTTAGGTGACCAAAATAAACTTGCAGTTTTGCTCCTACACTTGCCTACTCGCTGGTTCTTTTGTGCCCACTCTGGTGGTCTTAGAAAAACAAATCAGACATGAGAAATAATAGTGGTTGCTGGAAGGTGTAGGGGCGGGGAGGAATTTGAGTGGTTAGGAAACAAGAATGGGGGAGATGCTTTTCACTGCAAACTCTTTTCTTTTAAATCTTGTACTAGGTCAATGTATTATCTATTTGAAAAGAGTGAATCAAACGACTCTGGAGGCTGAATTGGGAAGATTGCCTGAGGCCAGGAGTTCGAGACCAGCCTGGGCAACACAGGGAGACCTCCATCTCTACAAAAACAAACAAAAAAATGAGTCAGGTGTCACGATGCATGCCTGTAGTCCTAGCTACTTGGGAGACGGAGGTGGGAGGATCACTTGACCCCAAGAGTTCGAGGCTGCAGAGAGCAGTGACTGTGCCACTGTACTCCAGTCTGGGTGACAGAGTCACCATCTCTTAAAAAAAGGAAATGGTGAATTACATTAAAAGCAAATTATATTAGCAATTTTGTGTGTAAGTTAAAAGCCACTTGCACAAGTAGAGGTGGCTAGAAGCCAGAGTCCTTCAAGTGAAAGAGCCTGAGGCTTTAGCTGACCTCATGTGTGCTAGGTCCCATCTATGGCTGGGGCGGAGAAAGCCAGTGGGTCCCTAGCCACCATCCAAAGCTAGGCAGGGAGTGAGGGAGGGCCTCCCTGTGCCCAAAGCTGGTCTGGCCACAGCCCCTGCACTGCAGGGCTCACTCTCAGCTCCTGTGCTCTGGGAGAGCAGTGATCCAGGTGAGGCAGAGCCACCCGCAGAGCCATGAGGAGCAGGAAGTGCCAGCATCAGGTGCGATCTCCTGAAAGTAGACGGGGGAGGGGCGTCAGTGGACCCGAAGGCAAGGGAAGGGAAGGATGGCTATCTGCCTTCAAATATTCAGGGAAGTCAAACAGGGAAGGAGTACTGTTCAGAACCCGTTAGAAGACGCGGGGTCAGGGTGAGGAGTGGTGAGGCCTCTCACCTTCATAAAGCACTTTCTGCCACTAGAAAGGCCCCAGAATAACAGCAACTACCACGCGTTGAGCCCTCACTGAGTGCCAGGCACTTGGCTTGCCTGACGCTTTACAGGCATTACCCCTGAATTTTCCTAGCAATCCCAGGAGGGCGGTACTATTCGTATTCCTTAGTTCAGGAACGGGAAACGCGAGGCTGTCACTGCTTGAGATCACACAGCTAGTAAACGACCGAACCGAGATTCAAACCCAGGGCCCTATCGGAACTATTCTGCTGCACCGTAGGCTGAGAAGACGACCTACACCCCTGGGAATTCTAAGACTGTGATTCGATAAAATACAAATATAAACATGCCAAGGCTAAGATAAGGCTGGGAGTTTTAAATGTATTTTTTTGCCGAGGTGTCTTGGGTACAAGGAAGACCAGGAAAGGTGGATTCTGAGTAGAATTTGAACCTGGGTGTCACCGTCCTCATCCCCGACCCCTCCTAGCCGCCCCCGCCTCAATGTCCCCTTCTTCTCCAAGGGAGTCTACTCACACCATCACACTAGCCTGGACTGTGGCCCACGGAGGCCGAGGAGGGGCGCACATCCAGCGTCCAGCAGCCAGCCCGAAGGCCGGGGGAGCCCCCGGGCCCCGTTGCTCCCCGGGTTGGCGGCAGCACGAGCAGCAGCGGCGGCGGGCGGTGCCGAAGCCTCGAAGCCCCTTCCGCGCCCCCTCGGGCTGGGAACGCGGGAGGCGGCGGCGCCCTGCGCGGGGAGGCCCCGGACGCCGTGGGCTGGCGGCTGTGCGCAGCCAGGCTGCGTGGGCGTGGGGGCGGGCGTGGGGGGTGCGGGGCGCGGGGGCGCCACGGCGCTGGGAGGCGGGGGCACCCGGGCGGCGCTTCCCTCAGCGGGTGACTCAGCAGCCGCCTTCCTCAGCCGGGCGGGGCGGGGGCGGGGCGGCGGGGGGCGCGCGGCTTTCCCGCGCCGGGGTGCGGGTCCTCGCCGCCGCCCCCGCGAGGAAGTGCGAGGCTGGACGCTGGGAGGGGGCGCGTGGGCCGGGAGATTCCTTCTCGTCTGCCTGCTGCTAGCCAGCCCGCCCACGCAGCCGAGAGCCCGACTCCATGTTCCGTCCCCACGGAGGAGCCCTGGGAGCGCGCACAGAGGAAAGGCTTTTCCCAGGCTGGCCCGGCCAAGGTCGGGGGCGGAGGGACTGAGGGACACCCCAGCGAGGCCGGCTGCACCCGAGTCCTCCCCTCCTGCTGCTCCCGGGTTTTACGCATGCATGGTCGGAGGAGGCCGCCTGCAGATTTCTAGGGTCTTAGATGTGGAAGTCCTTGCAGAATTTACCTCATTCTGCCCCAAGGCCCCCGGGCGTCTGCCATCTTTTGTTCTTGAAAGGGAGAGAGCCCCCTATCCTGAGCCAGCTGGAGCGCTCTTTCTGTGGCTCTCGTCATTTAGAAGCCTTTTTTCATATCTAAGCTCGGTCCTTCCTGCTGCGGTAGCCCCCAGACAGCTCTGCTTTGCCGGCCTTGGCGACCTGGTAGAAGGGGGAAGAGGGAGGCCCAAAAATGTCCCCATTGAGCAGGAGGGGAAATCGAGGTCCAGAGAAGGGGAGGGATTTGCCTCAAGCTTATAGTTGGGGGTGTGTGAAAAAGGTGCTGACCTCAGTACTCAGGAGTTCTGGCTTCTGGGTCAGAGTCCAGCTGCTTGAAAAGATAATATTCCTCCCTGGTGCTGCCCAGCGCAGTGCCTCTACCTGTCTCTGGAAATCCCTTTGGCCTTCTCTGATGGGTTCTTATCATGCGTTAAGTAGCACCAAGAATGTCAGAGATGCCAGATGATGCCCATTTGGAAGCATCCAGGGTAAAGACCAGGCTATGCACAGGAAGCACAGAGGCTAGACCCAAACAGGAAATTCCCACCCGCTTTGCAGAGTTTTTGTTGCTGCTGTTTTTAAATAATCATTGGTTGATTTGATGCATTGAATGAAAATTGTGGTAGACAGGAATCATTCATCAAGGAAGAAATTGTGGAACTCCCTTGTCTCTCTGCCTGCGATGGGGAGTGCATTCCTGATTGGAGGCAAGTGGTTGGCTGGTTTGACCTGATGCATCCCAAGTCCTGAGAGATCATTGGCGCCAGGCCCTGGCCTCAGCTAGGCGGAGATATCCTGCAGGGAAAATCACACGACAGCTTTCTGTGTGTCTCGCCGCCCTGTACCTGAGCTTCCAAACACTATACCTCCATAGAATTCCAGTGACACGGCCCCTGTACCTGTCGCCTTCCACACAGCCTTCTTCCCAGGAGCTCAGTCCTCGGGGACCTGGTCTCCTGCATGCTCCAGACAGAGTGGGCATGGAGACGCGGTAGATTTGCCCCATTTTACAGAGGGGAAGACCCAGGAGGACCTGGCTAGCCAATGGAGATGAAACACTTCACGCAGAGAAAGGAAAAGGAACCGGGAGTGCTGATGGTGTGACCAGGCCAGGGTTCACTGGGAGATACTGAGATAAAGCTAGGCTGATCTTTGCTGTGAAGCCTGTGCATCTTTAGTATAGTGTGGGTTGTCCTCCAGCTCCCCCAGCCCAAGTCAGTAACACACAGTTGTCCATGCAGAGTCATGCCCACTCAGGTCCACAAACGCCTCCACGCCACTTGCTCACCCTCTTGTCACAGTATTGACACTTCCCTGAACAGAGCTGATCCTGCCTGATTGAGAAATAGGAGTAAGGGGCCTGGAACCTGGGTGCTGCTGGTTCATGATCCCAGAATCCAGCTCTTCCCGCTCTTTTCCCCCAGAGATATGGCCACAATGCAAGCCTCCTTTCCCTCCTGCCTTCTTAGGCCCGTTGCCCATTTCTCACTCCACCTGCTGACAGGGCCGTGCTTGTGTGTGTGCACACGCATGTGTGATGAAACTCTCTCTGCAGAGTTTACGTTCTTAATGCAGCTTCCTGGGCTGACAGACTGGTCAGAGGCTGGGGGCAGAAGGAGGAGAGGGCTCTCCTTGCTCATAGCTAGGATTGGGGTCGGTTCTGTTTATTGCCAGGGGCAGTACTGCCCTCACCTCTCATCCCTCTCACACCCCAACCAGCCTGAAGAGCTTGAAGAGCTGAGCCTCTGAGTCCAGCTTTCCACATGGGCTCAGCCGCAGGACAGTGAGCTGTGCTGTTGGGCCCAAGCACAGGGGTCCTCCCTTCTGCCCAACTCTTCCTCAGCCCCGATACCACAACCCACCTCCACTCAACAATCTATGAGCCTGCCTGGGCCCTACAGATGGAGAGTTTATTTATTCAACCAGTATTTATCATGCACCTTCTAGGTGTTGAGTTTGACTCTCATCTCCTATCCCCTTCAGGCTCGTGCGACACCAACCTCTGCTGCCTGCCAGCTCTTCCTGCCCACATCTTCCTGCCCCATAGCAAACCCCAACAGAGTCATGTGACATTTCACCATCCAAAAAATTATTTTAAGATCCTAGAAAGGAGCAAACAAGTTTATCACACATCATCATGCTCTTTAACTTCTTGCTTTATGACTTCCACACGTGAAGTTCACTGGGAAAGTATCCCTTCCACAGCCCAAAGACTTACTATTCCATGACAAGTCAGTGGAAGTGCCCTGTGTCCCTCCCCTTTCCTTATCAGGGCCAAACAAGGCAATTCCAATTCTCTGCAAAATTTAGTTGAGCTAAAAATACATTTAGACTCTGAACTGCCTCCCTCATGAGCCCTTCAGCTCCTTAGCACTCTCCTTCCCTGGCCCTTAGTTAACCAGTGCTACCACAGTACCCTCCCCTCTTACCAAACCCTGCTCTGGGAAATTGCTCAAATAAACTCTTTCCACTCAAGTCTGAAAGGCTGATAAGGCTACATGTGTTGATTTTTCCCCCTTCCTAGGAAAATTTGCATTTAAACAAGGAGGATAACCTTCAAGTGCCCAAAGTCATCTCTGGCTGTGGAATTATTAGCATAGTTGAGATATTCTGGAAGGCCGAGGGACCTCCCTGGGGTTACGGGACTAGCTGTAAGTTTAGCCTCCCCACCCGTGAAGCAGCCCTGACTGGCTCTTTTGGTCCATCATCACATAATGTTGAGAGCAGTGGATGAAGAGTTAAGAGAATCTGAGCTCTAAACCTAGTTCTGCCACTAACTAGTTTGGAAGCAACAGTCACTTTCTTCTCAGGCCTTAGTTTTCTCATTTGCCAAATGAGAGTTTGAACAGGTTACCTGGAAGAATCCTTCTAGCTCTGATATTTGGTTAACTCCCCAAAGGGGCTAGGAGACCCTGGCCCAGCTCCTAAAAACCTCTAGGCCCTGAAGCTGTGGCTTAGAGGGAATGGTCTGATGCCAGCACAGAGCATGGGGCCCTTCTCTGGGCAGGGACTTGGACAGGCTGCCCACATGACCTCTGTCCATAGCAGCCTACCTGCCAGGGAGAAAAGGTGCTGCTCAGCACACACACACATCTTGAAGAGTGACATAACCCTCCCAGATCCCTTATTCCAACCAAAGAGCAACAACTAAATAGTCTGCCCTCCACTCCCACCCCAGCACACACACACACCAGCAGCCTTTGCCTATGGTAGCCTCATAGTCACAGACACCCTGGGAGAGAATTTTAGAAGGCCACCATCTTTTCTTTTTCATTTGTTTTCATTTTCCTGGAAGATATGTCATGTAAGAAAAGTCTTTTAGAGAAGAAAACCCACAAACGCCCATCGGGCTTCTTAGTCCCTCCCTGCTGTTCTTTTCAGCTTTCTGACCTCATAGTCCTGAAGAGATACAGGTCTACCTTCCATCCCTAGGAAGGAGGAACTTGGAGAAATTGATTCAGCCTCCATTCCGAAGAAGTGGGAAGCACTTCCTGGGTTCAGATGCCATTTTCTCACTCTCCACTTTTGTCGTTGGCGAGTTGGTGTACCTTCTCCTAGATGAGACTGTCATTTTCCTAATTAGGAAATGGGGTGATTGCTTTTACCATGGGGCATCAGGTGATAACTCAGATCTCTTTGATATACTTAAGAGAAGTGCAAATAATCTTAAAATGCAAGAGAAGAGGTTTTAGTTGGGCTTAAAGAAGCCTTTGCCAGCTGGGAAGTTGTGAGGCAGCATTACAAATAACAGAGGGATGATGGATTTGTGCTGCTGGTTGCTTTTCAAGGTAAGCTCAACATTCCTGTGTCTGGAATGGCTTGAGTGCATATGGGCCAGAGTTAGAATGTAAATGAGAAAAGAGCATATGTAGAAAGGTGGCCTGGCAGTGTAGAAGAAACCCTGACCCTGCATTCTGGTCTGTCACTGTCATCTGACAATGGGTGAACCTCTTATCTTTCTGGGACCCCGGTTTCTTTTTCTTCTTCTTTTTCTTTTTTTGGGAGGATGGAGTCTCGCTCTGTCACCCAGACTGGAGTGCAATGGCACAATCTCAGCTCACTGCCAACCTCAGCCTCCTGGATTCAAGTGATTCTCCTGCCTCAGCCTCCCCAGTAGCTGGGACTACTATGGGCCACCATCCCTGGCTAATTTTGTATTTTTAGTAGAGACAGGGTTTCACCATGTTGGCCAGGCTGGTCTCAAACTCCTGACCTCAACTGATCTGCCCATCTTGGTTTCTTTATCTGTAGAAACACTGCAATGTGTTGAGCACTTACTATGTGCCCCAAACAGTACTAAATAAATGATATGTAATTTTTAAAACTTTACAACAAGTCTTTAAGGTGGATATTTTCCTCATTTTATAAGTGGAAAAACAGAGGCCAAAAGAAAGTAAACAGTGAAGGCGAGGTCTCACAGCTGTGGAGGTACCAAGATTTCTCCCCAGTTGTGCCTGACCGAAGCTCATGTTCTCAAGTACCTCGATCTTGAACCCATGTGATCCAGTGGTTACCTGAAATTCCTTTCAGCCTGAAAGATTTAGCTTTGCCCTTGCCTGACTCCTGATTCCCTTTCTTTTTTGCTTTTCTTTTTTTTTTTTTTTAGACGGAGTTCCACTCTGTTGCCCAGGCTGGAGTGCAGCCGCACGATCTCGGCTCACTGCAAGCTCTGTCTCCTGGGATCACGCCATTCTCCTGCCTCAGCCTCCTGAGTAGCTGGGACTACAGGAGCCCACCACCATGCACAGCTAACTTTTTTTTTTTTTTTTTACTTGAGACGGGGTTTCACCATGTTAGCCAGGATGGTCTCCATCTCCCAAACTCGTGACCAACCTGCGTCGGCCTCCCCAAGTGCTGGGATTACAGACGTGAACCACCACACCCGGCCCTGATTCCCTTTCTTTTTGTTAATGCCCTCATTGACTGAAATAAAGATGACCACTCCTTTCTTCCATGGAAATAAGCAACCCTTTGGAGCCTTTGTGGGAACCTGCACTTTGTGCTTTTCCAGAAGCAGAGGAGGAAGTTGCTGCAGTGACCCAGGCCTTGGAAACCCTGCCAGATGGCCTCACATTTGAGAATCTGCTAGGTGCAGTGAGTGTGTCCTCAGGGCCTCTTACTAAGAACTCGTTACTAAGCTGCTGTTGCCCTGTGCCCAGGGCCACTGAGACATGCTTAGGCTCCAGTGAAAAAAAAACTGTTCAGGCTTTCCAACAAGGCAGCTTGTCTAAAAATCTTTACATGGGATGGAAATTCAGGAGTTGAGTCTCTTTCCAGATTGCTAGCCCAGATGTTTGTCCCAGCCCTTCCCTCTTTTTCAATGTTACCCTCCCTTCCATTCCCTCTCCATCCAGCCCTGACCCCGGCTGCCTTTTCTCATAAGTGACCTTTGAAACTCAGGCTGCACAGAGATTTGCTGAATCAGCGGGACCAACTGTTGTTTCTCTTGCTTGGTTTTGGGCCAGCGGGAAAATGTGCCAGGATGCCTTTGTGAGGACCTATGGCATTCGCTGTGTGGGTCTGGGGGGAGATGGGGAGTGAAGGAAGAGGGAGCTGGTGTGGAACACTGCATGGAGGCTAGTAAGGAGGAGTGAGACAATCAGGGTTCCCAGAGACCAGGGGGTGACTTGCTTCTCTTAAATGCATTATTTTTGGATGAAAAGAAGGGAAGAGCAGTGACCTAGGCCCTCAGAAAGGCAAAGGGCAGCAAATCTTTGCAAGTGGCCACTCTATGCCAGCTTCTAGATATAAACAAAAAGATGCACACTCCCTCCTCCCGGTGAGCCTTCATCCTGGCCCCATTTCTTAGACTAGAAACTATCTCTCCCTTCTGGGGATAGGGGAAGAACAAGAGGACAGGCAGATTGATGAGCATGGGCCATACGATGCCTCCTCAGCAACCAGGCCTTCTGGGCACAAGGTAAACAAGGTCCCTGTGTGTTTAGACTGTCCTCACCTAGTGACAGGGTTTAGCCCTTTGGGGAGGGGCTTAGGATGAGTGGGGAGCTGTAGCATTAGAGGCTAGAATGAAATGGACATGCAAAATAGGTACTTCACGGATTGAATTTTCTGCTTCTGTTTCCTTTCCAGCTGTCCTTGCCTCTTACTATTCTGACATAAACCTTTGACTTCAATGAAGAAAACCTGCTCTTTGGCTCTTAACATGATTTGTATACTCACCTTTTTTACCTTGTGCTGTTCTGATAGAGGATTGCTCTAGGCAGCTGCAATATGCTTACACTTGTTTAGATGTTTCTAGATACGTTCTCATTTATTTTGAGCCAGGACCATTTGCTTCTTTCCAATCTTTCCACAACACTGAGTGCAGGGTTTTGAATAGACTGGACACTTGATACATCTAGTTGACTGATAGACCTTCACACTTTCTTAATAGCTTCCAGGATGGGTCAGTCATGAGCGATCATCTTCAAGCAACTCTGACTCAATAGGAGCAGAGACCCCAGTTCCCATCAGCATCTTAGACAAATCAGGCTAAAAACACATCCAGAACTCTTCAAGCCATCCCAGCCTCCAGTCAGTATGAGAACAGGGAGCTCAAAAGATACTCAAGATTGATTTCATGCTTAAAGGATGAGGGTAGAGAGAAAAGAGATTTCCCTGTGTAGCTTAAGTGGAAGAAGGATAGAAGGAAGAGAAGATGGGAGAGAGAAAGTGTTTGAGGGAGAGGTAGAAGGGGAGAAGAGAAGGAAAGAAAAAGGGAGGAAAGTAGTGAGGGAGAGGAGGGATGTGAAAGGAAGAAGCAATGTAACAGAGAGAAGACAGGAGTTGTGGAGCCCTTCAGACTTCCTAGTCACATTGAGGTGGGGATTTGGAGTAGGAGCTGAATTTGAATTGGGATGCAAGAATTTATCCTCCAGCAATCATCTGCCTGTGGCCTTGGAGACATGGACAAGCCCTGTCATCCATGGACAGTAAATGCATGACTGGTAGGTGGGCAAATGTGCTCAGAAGCCACTGAAGCCAGCAGCTTCAGATGAGTTCATGTGCTTCCATGGCAAGAGGATTTGTCAAGTCAAGTTGAGGTCCTGGCACCAACCAGGAAAGGGATAATAATAAATTCTGTAGATGTCGTGAGCCTTGATTGAAAAAATAAAGAGGAGCAAGCTATATTTGCTGCTTTCATTAAGAGGCAAAAGCAGTGGGGGTCAGAGCTTAGCAAGAATCAAGAAGCATGCAGAGAAAGAATTTTAACCCTTCAAATGTTTTCCTTCCATAATATCTCTGCATTCACTCACCCACACATTGCTGCCTTTTTGGACTGACCTCCAAGACCACTACCTTTGTGTCTCCCTCAGCTGAAGGAGGGAGAGAGGCCAGATTATGTATTAATGCAGATAAGATGGCAATTAAATGATTCATTATTTTTCAATCCCAGTTCTCTATGGCTTCTGCCTCTCCTGGAATTGGGTAGGAAGAGGAGTTCTGGGGATAAAAGTCAAACTGTGTGAGGATATAATGCATCTATCAGAGTGCGTGGCCCTGGAAACCCTCACCCACTCTTCAGCCACCTCACTGGGGCCGCGTTCTCACTGAAATGAGGCCAGAGGAGGAATGAGGGAAGATTCACAGGAAACCCATGTTCGGAAGACCCACTGTGCCATCTCTTCCTCCCGCTTCAGCACTCCCAGTAGAGAACCAGTTCTGCAGGGAGCTCCCCAGGAGCAATACCAGGGAGGGGGCTGCTGGCTCTGCTCTCCTCCTCCTGACCTCTCCCTATCCATGGAGATCTCTCTCTGCCTGCTGGCTCCATCTTGTCTCTCATCATGGACAACTATGGGCAGAGGAGAACAAACATACAAAACAGGCCATGGGCAGAAAGCAGGGTAGAACCAAACATGTCATTAGCAATGGTGATTCCTTCCTGAGGCTCTGTGGGGAAATTTGGGTTGAAGTTGGGCCACTGTGGGGAAAGAAATGAGTGGTGCAGAAGATATTCAACCAGCCAAGATTACCATGTTTTCACATTCAAGGAAAGAGAGCTACAGGGAGGAGGGGAGGCAGGCACATCTGTGGTCTCTATGTTTCTGGGTGTGCAGGCTTGGGGAGCAGGAGAAAAAGCTGGAGGATCTGGAGAAAGTAAGGTGCTACTGTTAAGTGCCTGGGGCAAATTTCTAAGTGAAGGATTCCAATAACTTCCACTCTGCCCCACCATGCTAATTATTTCTTATTTTTGTTCTGCTCCTTTGGGAAGCAAAAGCAGGACAAGTGAGAAGGAAAGATGAGGATGTCACAGTTCCTCTCCAGAATTGACATATGGGGCTGGACAGGAGCCCAGATGATTCCTAAACCCCAGGATTCCTAGCAGGGCCAACTGAATGAAAGGGTTTGGGTTCCATAGGCCACTCTGAAGGCCATGGCAATGTCTTTGTCCAAGAAAAATAATCTTTCCTCAACTCTTCTTGGCCACACAGTGCCCTGAAGAGATGCAAAGAAAGTGGAGATGCGGTGGGAGAGAAAGGAGACACCAAAAGTCATGAGGAGAGAAATCATAATGACCAGGTAGCTGTGGTTGCCCTCAGGGAAGGGGACTGGAAAAATTCATCCCCTTATGTGGGGGAGAAGATCGCTTAGTATCTTGGAACAATGTTGCCTTTTGCTGAGCCTTGGGCATTGAGGGAAAACTGACTTTCTGCTTTTTATGCCAGATAAGGAAAAATAAAAATAAAAATGAATTTTAAGCCTTCAAATGTTTTCCTGAGGGAAGTACAAAGGGGTTTTGAAGGAGTTGGGGTAGAAAACTGTGCCTTCTTGGGACTTGAATCAAATGTTTTAAATCTGCCAAGCCAGATCATGTTAGACCTTCACCTCCTAGATCCCGTGGTTTTGATCAACATACTCTGTGAGCTACCCTGGCCTAACCCAACTTCTCTAACTCTACCACAGATGGGAAGAGAAAATGAGTTTTGAAGGATTACAGCAAATATTCACAAGCATCTCCCAGACTTAATGCAACTGGATGAAGATGAGATTCTCAGCTCTACTTTCCCCCTCCGCATTCCCTTTAGCATCACCATCGTCAGGGTCGGGTGCTGACCACGTATATTTTCCCTTGAACTGTTCTTTATTTAGTTCTCCGTCACTTGTCTAATCAGAGAAAAGAAGCTGACATGGCCACAGCCTTTCCAGTACAGAGGAGAAAACATCTCGGACACTTTCACATCTTCTTCCCATATTCCTATTTCACGGACCTCGTGAGTGAAGAAAGAGCTTGAAGTCCTAGGAACTGAGAGGTTAACATTTCTCTCAGGACCCAAGACAGTATTTCAGTGATCACCAGATAACCAGGGAAAATAGGGTTTGCAGTTGCTGGCCTTAGCAGGGAGATTTAAACGGGCATGACATCTGAATACCAACTCCATCTGCCAACTGTCCCTCATGTCATTGTTCCCTTTCAACAATGGCCAAACACCTCGTATGAAAAACCCTCCTTGAGTTGGAAGAAAAAGCTGTAGCCAGACTGAGCCCTCAAACCATGCCTGAGTCCTCCACTGGTTTGATGGGATATTCCCTTACACCCCTTCGGCTCTGCGGGAATTCAGAACAAGGGTGCCCACTCAGGTCAGAGAAGAGAAAGCTTCCCCAAATGAGCCACTCCTAGCTGTGACTCCCACTTCACCAGCTAAAGAGCCACATTTTCTCTTCCTCTGCCTGCAGCTCCCGGTTTCCCACATCACTCCTGCTTTTCAGGTTTGTCCCTGGCCTCCTGAATGCCCCTCTACCCTGGTCCTACTCTTCCTGGGCCCCAGCCTTTTCAAAGCTCTTCACATGCCTCTTTCCAAGTCTTCAGCTTTTCTCGCATCTCAGTCTCCATTCAAATACTTTTACTACCCAAACTTCCTTCCAAATTTTTTCTCACTTAAAAAGATTCCTTCAATGGTTCTCTTTTCTACAGTTTAATCTTCACTCGAACTTCATCCCAGCCTAACCCCCTTTAAATGCTCTCAGTTTCCATTATCACCAATCACTTAACACCCACCTCCTTCCTCCTTTGCCCCTACTAATTGTCTGGTTACTCCTTTTTCCTCCAACATTCCCCAAAATCTTCTCAAGCACGGATATCGTTCCCTCATTTACCCAAAATCTCCTTTACACACTCCTGGTCCCTTCAGGCCACATCACTCCCGTCCTTTAGACTCCTACGCACCCAACGTCCGCGTCTCTCCCGCACACCCACTTGCTTCCCTTGCTCCCACCACAACAGAGCCCATCTCCTCTCCCCGCTCACTCAGGTCTCCTGCTCAGGACGCCCTTGCCGAGGGCGGAGGGGGATTTGTGCTGAAGGAGGGCTCCGGCAGCAGCGCAGCAACTCGGGGGACGCTCCTTCTCCTTGTCAGTCACGGCGCCCTGTGTCCCCAGATGCTTGTGGGGCGACTGAGGTGTGTGAGCCCTGCTGCCAGGGCCCCGCTGAGGCTGCTCCAGGAGCTGTCCGTGGTGCTGAAGCGACGGCAGCTCGGGCGCGGGCTGCGGCGCGGCTGCTGAGCGCTGTCCCTGGTCCTGGAGAGGTTCCTGGGCCCTGGCGGCGGCGGGGGAAGCGGCGGCCGGAGCGGCCGGCAGCGGGGCCGATGACGGGGGGACCAGCCCGGGCGGAGGCTGGGCTTGCAGCAGCTGCTGGTGCTCCCACAGGCTGCGGTTCTCAGCGCTCAGCTCGTCCAGCCGCCGCTCCAGCTCGTCGATACGCTCTCGCTGGGTGTGGATGAGGCTCTGCTGGTTCTGCACGATGGCCGTGAGCTCCTTGAGGTAGAGCACGGCACGCACCGGGTTCTCCAGCAGGCTCTCCATGCCGCCCGCCGCCGCCTGCGCCCTGCCTGCGCCTGGGCGGGGAGCGCGAGGGCGCGGGAGCCCAACAGCCCAGTAGTCGGCTCGCCTCTCTCTCCCACCGGCCCAGCCTCCCTCCCCCCGCCGGCGCCGCGTCACCGCCACCCCGACCTTCACACCCGCATCGCGGGGCGGGGCGGCGGCGCAAGGCCCCACCCCCACCCCACCCTCTACCTCCAGGCCTCCCCAGCTCCCTGCCTCTTGGCGTCGTAGGAGGCTCTGCTGCCTGCAGGGCAGAGAGGAGAGGGAGGAGGCCAGCGAGAGGGAGCCTGTGTCGGGGCGTGGGAGGAAAGCAAGATAACGCAGGCGACCCGAAAAGGACGGTGAATCTGACTGGCCAGACTGGAAAGTAGGCGCAGGGGAAGCAGCGATACTGGGAAGGTGCGGTGGGACCTGTAGGAGAAGAGAAACAGAAAAGAAAGGAAGAGAAGGGGAGAGGCTGTCAGAGAGGAAGCAGAAAAAGGGAAGGTGGAGCAAAGAAGAGAAATGTGCTGGAGGAGAGGAAGGCATGGGGCCCTGAAGGGACGTGCATTCTTTTTTCCCAGGACTAGGCCTTCCAGAGGCTGGGGTTCATCTAGCTACCCGCTGAGGAGAGGCCACCCTCGCCTCTTTTGCTCGCAGCAATCTGTTCTGCGGGGGAATTCCCTGGAACCCAAGGATCCTGGGGCTCTAAGGGACCCTAAAGAGCATCTGGTCCTGCTCCTTCCTTCATCCATGACTAAACTTGGGATGGGAAGGCTGTTCATGCTGGGTTTTTTCTGGGAGTGAGACCTAAAGACAATTTTGGCAGTTCCTGATAGAAACACTAAATAAACCAGATCCTCTGTGGCAAGGAGCTAACGCTTCCAGAAGCTTCTGAATAGATCATTCTATTTGACAAACAAATGCACACTATTACCAAACACTGGGCTAGATGGTGGTAAGAGAAGCATGACTAGAATGGAATCTTAGGCTTTTTGAAGCTTATAAATAAGTGGGTGAAATTGGTTTTATATATTATATATAAAATATATATAAATTATAAATAATTAACTTTGACGTATGGTGGTGGTGGTGAGTAATCAGGTAGAGGTTTGCCCAGAGTGCTATAGGAGCCAGCAGCTTGGAGATCCAGGAAGGCTTCTTGGAGGAAGTGACCCTTGATGTGGGAAGGGTTTTCCAGAAAGGGAAGGCAGCATGAGGAAAAGCTCAGAGACATTAATCAGCATTGATTGAATCATTCATTACTGTCTACAATAATCACATGTAAAACACCCACTAGGTGCAAAGTAATGTACCAGAATCTATGCAAGCCACATCTAGCATAGAAAATAAGTTATCGTTTCTATAATCAAGTTGATTCCAATCTCATAGAGTAGATATGCCATGCATATGAATAAGTAAAACACAAGTCAAGATTTCTGTAAGAGCTCTTCAAGCCAAGGGCCATAGAGTTCAGGGGAGGGAGAGGATTCATTTGCCTGTGTTGATCTGATAAGTTCTGACAGAGGTGTTCTTCACGTTGGGCCATGAAGAATGGGAAATATTTCAACAGGTAGACAGAGCAGGGGGCCAGAGATGAGAAAGATGCATCAGGCAGCAGGGAAAAAACTAATGAATGCAAATAGAGCACTTGGTTTAAATTAATTCGGCAGGGAAATGACCCTTTCTTTTTCTTTTATTTTCTTTTCCTTTTTTTTTTTTTCTTTCAGACAGGGTCTTATCTGTCACCCAGGCTGGGGTGCAGTGGCAGGAACATAGCTTACTCCATCCTTGACCTCCTGGGATCAAGCAATCCTCTAGCCTCAGCTTCCTGAGTAGGTGGGACTACAGATGCATACCAACATGCCCAGTGAAGGAAATGAGTTGTTCTTTCCTCTTTTATAGGAATGGGATGGAAAGAAGGAAGGGCTATGGTTGCTCTTCACATGTTTGTTGTTGTGCTGTTCCGTTCTTCACACACATGTCCATCAGGCTCCCTATCAACCTTCCATTCCTCCAGGGTAGGCATATTTATGGGTACCATGTGCCCAGTGAGCTGGGCCACCCCCCTCCACCACGTGGTGCCAGACTTGAATGACCTTATGAGAACGAACTTGTGCTCTGCAAATATATTGGTTTATCTGCATTTGTGATGTGTTTTTATTTTGCTTTTCTCCCATTTATCTGCCTAGCAAACTTCCTTTTGTAAAGAATGAATAAAGGAAGCTTATCCACAGCTGAGCTCATGGTTAGGGGAAACAGCACACAGGAGGATGCTTTGGTAGTGACCAGCATTCCAGCTAAAGAATGGAGGTTGGGGGATGAAACAAGGGCGCACAAAAACTAAAACTATTTTTTTCTGAATTTTCTTTGTTTGCCTAGTTGATTTGCTGTCCAAGAATTGGGTGCTTGGACAGCAAATTAGAGGCCAATACGATAAGTGAAACAGCCTGCAGCGTAATTATCCATTGGGATTGTTGAAAATGCAGATTTCTGGGCCCTATGTCAGTCCTGCTGTATTGGAATCACTAGGAATGGGGACCAATAATTTTTATTTTAAAAACTTTTCCTCATTAGAAAAACAACTTTGTTGACTATAATTTATATCCAATGATATGCTCCCATTTTAAGTGCACAGTTCAATGAATTTTGACAAATATTCATGCCCTATTTTAGTCAGTTCCTCTCATCCTCAGCTCCAGTTAACCACTGACTTGCTGTCTGCCAATATATGTTAGTTTTGTCTGCTGTGGAATTTCACATAAAAATTGTACAGTATACACCACTTCGTGTCTTTCTTTTTAAACTTTTTATTATTTTAAAAATTACTATGATTATTTTTATTTTAATTGTTTCTGGGGGAACAGGTGGTGTTTGGTTCCATAGATAAATTCTTGTGTGGTGATTTCTGAGATTTTGGTGCACCCATTACCTGAGCAGTGGACACTGTACCTAATGTGTAGTCTATTATCTCTTACCCCACTCCCTTCTCCCAAGTCTCCAAAGTCCGTTGCATCATTCTTAAGGCTTTGAGTCCTCATAGCTTAGCTCCCACTTATCTGTGAAAACATATGATATTTGGTTTTCCATTCCTGAATTACTTCACTTAGAATAATGATCTCCCACTCCATCCACATAGCTGCCAATGCCACTTTTTCATTCCTTTTAAAATCCACTCATTGATTGATGGGCATTTGGGCTGGTTCCATATTTTTGCAATTGTGAATTTTACTGCTATAAACATATGTGTACAAGTGTCTTTTTTTTTTTTCATATAATTTCTTTTCCTCTGGATGAATAGCCAGGAGTGGGATTGCTGGATCAATAGTAGATCTACCTTTAGTTCTTTAAGGAATCTCCATCCTGTTTTGCATAGTGGTAGTACTAGCTTACATTCCCACCAGCAGTATAAAAGTGTTTCCTTTTCACCAAATTCCTGCCAACATCTATCATTTTTTTATTTTTTAGTTACGGCCATTCTTGCAGGAGTTAGGTGGTATTACATTGTGTGGTGTTTTTTGTTTGTTTGTTTTTTGTTTATTTATTTTTTTGAGATGAAGTCTTGTTCTGTCACCCAGGCTGGAGTGCAGTGGCTTGATTCAGCTCACTGCAACCTCCGCCTCCTGGGTTCACCTGCCTCAGCCTCTGAAGTTCAAGTGATTCTCCTGCCTCATCCTCCCAAGTAGCTGGGACTACAGGAGTGTGCTACCATGCCTGGCAATTTTTGTGTTTTTAGTAGAGATGGGGGTTTCACCATGTGGGTCTGGAACTCCTGACCTCAGGTGATCCACCTGACTAGGCTTTCCAAAGTGCTGGAATTACAGGTGTGAGCCACAATGCCTGGCCAGCATTGTGGTTTTGATTTGCATTTCCCTTATCATTAGTGATGTTGAGCACTTTTTTCATGTTTGTTGGCCATTTGTATATATTCTTTTGAGAATTGTTATTCATGTCCTCAGCCCACTTTTTGATGGGATTATTTGTTTTTTCTTGCTGATTTGTTTGAGTTCCTTGTAGATTCTGGATATTAGACCTGTATTGGATGCATAGTTGTGAAAATTTCCTCCCACTCTGTGGGTTGTCTATTTACTCTGCTGATTATTTCTTCTTCTTCTTCTTCTTCTTCTTCTTCTTCTCTTCTTCTTCTTCTTCTCTTCTTCTTCTTTTCTTTTTTCTTTTTTCTTTTTTTGAGACGGAGTCTCGCTCTCTTGCTCAGGCTGGAGTGCAGTGGCGTGATCTCGGATCAGGGTAAGCTCCGCCTCCCAGGTTCACGCCATTCTCCTGCCTCAGCCTCCCGAGTAGCTGGGACTACAGGCGCCTGCCACCATGCCCGGCTAATTTTTTTGTATTTTCAGCAGACACAGGGTTTCACCGTGTTAGCCAGGATAGTCTCCATCTCCTGACCTCGTGATCCGCCCGTCTCGGCCTCCCAAAGTGCTGGGATTACAGGCATGAGTCACCACGCCCGGCCTGATTATTTCTTTTGCTGTGCAGAAGCTTTCCAGTTTAGTTAAGTCCTTCTGTTTATCTCTGTTGCATTTGCTTTTCTTGGTCATGAGGTTCTTGGTCATGAACTCTTTGCCTAAGCCAATGTCTAGAAGAGTTTTTCCAATGTTATCTTTTAGAATTTTTATGACTTCAGGTCTTAGATTTAAGTATTTGATTCATCTTGAATTGATTTTTGTATAAAGTGAAAGATGAGAATGCAGATTTATTCTTCTACATGGAGCTAGTCAATTATCCCAGCACCATTTGTTGAATAGGGTGTCCTTTCCCTACTTTATGTTCTTGTTTGCTTTGTCAAAGATCAGTTGGTTGTAAGTATTTGGCTTTATTTCTGGGGTCACTGTTCTGTTCCATTGGTCTATGTGCCTATTTTTATACTGGTACCATGCTGTTTTGGTGACAATAGCCTGGTAGTATAGTTTGAAGTCAGGTAATGTGATGCCTCCAGATTTGTTCTTTTTCTTTAGTCTTGGTTTGGCTATGTGGGCTCTTTTGTTCCATATGAATTTAAGGCATTTTTTTTTCTAGTTCTGTGAAGAATGATAATGGTATTTTGATGAGAATTGCATTGAACTTATAGATTGCTTTTGGCAGTATGGTCATTTTCACAATATTGATTCTATTCATCCATGAGCACGGGGTGTGTTTGCATTTGTTTGTGTCATCTATGATTTCTTTCAGCAATGTTTTGTAGTTCTCCTTGTAGAGATCTTTCACCTCTTTGGTTAGGTATATTCCTAAGTATTTTATTTTACTTTTTGCAGTTATTGTAAAAGGGGTTAAGTTATTGCTTTGTTTCTCAGCTTGCTTGCTGTTGGTGTATAGCAGTGCTACTGATTTGTGTACATTGATTTTGTATCCTGAAACTTTTCTTAATTCATTTATCAGATCCTGGAGCTTTTTGGGTGAGTGTTTAGGGTGTTCTAGGTATACAATCATATCATCAACAAACAGGAATGGTTTGACTTCATCATTACCAATTTGGACGTGCTGTATTTCTTTCTCTTGTCTGATTGCTCTGGCTAGGACTTCCAGTACTATGTTGAATCGAAGTGGTGAAAGTGGGCGTCCTTATGTTGTTCCAGTTCTCAGGGGGAATGCTTTCAGCTTTTCCCCCTTCAGTATAATGTTGGCTGTGGGTTTGTCATAGGTGGCTTTTATTACCTTAAGGTATTCTTTCCTCTATGTAGATTTTGCTGAGGAGTTTAATCATAAAGCGATGGTGAATTTTGTCAAATGCTTTTTCTGTGTCTATTGAGATGATCATGTGATTTAAAAAAAATTCTGTTTACGTGGTGTATCACATTTATTGACTTGTGGATGTTAAACCATCCCTGTATCCCTGGTATGAAACCCACTTGATCATGGTGGATTATCTTTTTGATATGCTGTTGGATTTGCTTGGCTAGTATTTTGTTGAGGATTTTTGTATTTATGTTCATCAGGGACATTGGTCTATAGTTTTCTTTTTTTGTTATGTTCTTTCCTAGTTTTGATATTAGGGTGATACTGGCTTCATGGAATGATTTAAGGAGGATTCCCTCTCTATCTTTTGGAATAATTTCAGTAGAATTGTTGAGAATTCTTCTTTGAATGTCTGATAGAATTCAGTTGTGAATCCATCTGGTCCTGGACTTTTTTTTTGGTTTGGCAATTTTTAAATTACGATTTCAATCTCACTGCTTGTTATTGGTCTGTTCAGAGTTTCTATTTCTTCCTGGTTTAATCTAGGAAGGTTGTATATTTCCAGGAATTTATCTGTCTCCTCTAGGTTTTCTAGTTTAGCTTGCAAAGGTGTTCATAGTAGCATTGAATGATTCTTTGTATTTCTGTTTTATAGGTTGTAGTATCTCCTGTTTCATTTCTAATTGAGCTTATTAGGATCTTCTCCTTCTTTTCTTGGTTAATCTCACTAATGATCTATCAATTTTGTTTATCTTTTCAAAGAGCCAGCTTTTGGTTTTCCTTATCTTTTTTATTTTTTTTGTTTCAATTTCATTTAATTCTCCTGAGATCTTTGTTATTTCTTTTCTTCTGCTAGGGTTTAGGTTCGGTTTGTTCTTGTTGCTGTAGTTCCCTGAGGTGAGACCTTAGACTGTGTATCTTTCAGGCTTTTTTAAATGTAGGACTGTAATGCTATGAAGCTTCCTCTTTTTAAAAACTTTTTTATTTTTATTGTTTGGAGACAGAGTTTCACTCTTGTTGCCCAGGCTGGAGTGTAACGGCAAGAACTCAGCTCACCACAACCTCCACCTCTAGGGTTCAAGCAATTCTTCTGCCTTGGCCTCCCAAGTAGCTGGGATTACAGGCATGCACCACCACGCCCAGCTAATTTTGTATTTTTAGTAGAGACAGGGTTTCCCCATGTTGGTCAAGCTGGTCTCGAACTCCCAACCTCAGGTGATCTGCCTGCCTTGGCCGAAGTTTCCTCTTAGCACTGTTTTTGCTGTATCCCAGAGGTTTTGATAGGTTGTGTCACTATTATCATTCAGTTCAAAGAATTTTTAAATTTCCATCTTGATTTCATTGTTGACTCAAAGGTCGTTCAGGAACCAATTATTTAATTTCCAAGCATTGCATGGTTTTGAGAGTTCCTTTGGAGTTCATTTTCAATTTTACTTCACTGTGGTCTGAGAGAGTACTTGATATAATTTTGATTTTCTTAAATTTATTGCAACTTGTTTTGTGGCCTATCATATGATCTGTCTTGGAGAATGTTCCATGTGCTGATGAATGTTTTTAGGGTACAGTTTAAGTCCATTGTTTCCTTGTTGGCTTTCTGTCTTGATGACCTGTCTAGAGCTGTCAGTGGAGTACTGAAGGCCCCCACTATCATTGTGTTGCCTTCTATCTCATTTCTTTGGGCTAGTAGTAATTGTTTTACAAATTTTGAAGCTCCAGTGTTAGGTGCATGTATATTTAGGATTGTAATATTTTCCTGTTGGACTAGTCCTTTTATCATCCTATAACGTCCCTCATTGTCTTTTTTAACTGTTGTTACATTAAAATCTGTTTTGTCTGATATAAAATAGCTACTCCTGCTCACTTTTGGTATCCATTTGCATGGAATATCTTTTTCCATCCTTTTACCTTAAGTTTATCTGAGTCCTTTTGTGTTAGGTGAGTCTCTTGAAGACAGCAGAAACTTGGTTGGTGAATTATCATCCATTCTGCCATTCTGTATCTTTTAAGAGGAGCATTTGAGCCATTTACCTTCAATGTTAGTATTGAGATTTGAGGTACTATTCTGTTCATTGTGCTAGCTGTTGCCTGAATACCTTGTTTTTTTGTTGTTTTCTTGTTTTATGGGCCCCATGAGATTTATGCTTTAAGGAGGTTCTATTTTTGTGTATTTCAAGGTTTTGTTTAAAGATTTATAACTACTTTTAGTAGTTCTTGTAGTGCTGGTCTGGTAGTACTGAATTCTGTCAGTATTTGTTTGTCAGAAAAAGACTTTATCTTTCCTTCATTTATGATGCTTAATTTCACTGGATACAAAATTCTTGATGGATAATTATTTTGTTTAAGGAGGCTAAAGATAGGATCTCTATCCCTCCTAGCTTGTAGAGTTTCTGCTGGGAAGTCTGCTATTAATTTGACAGGCTTTCCTTTATTGGTTACCTGATACTTTTGCCTCACATCTCTTAAGATCCCTTTTTTCTTTTTGACTTTAGAAACCTCATGACTATGTGCCTAGGTGATGATCTTTTGGTGATGAACTTCCCAGGTGTTCTTCGAGCTTCTTGTATTTAATGTCTAGATCTCTAGCAAGGCCGAGGAAGTTTTCTCCAATTATTCCCTCAAATACGTTTTCCAAACTTTCAGATTTCTCTTCTTCCTCAGGAACACCAATTAGTCTTATGTTTGGTCGTTTAACATAATACCAAACTTCTTGGAGGCTTTGTTCATTTTTAAAACTCCTTTTTCTTTGTCTTTGTCAAATTGGATTAATTCAAAAGCCTTGTCTTTGAGCTCTGAAGTTCTTTCTTCTACTTGTTTGATTCTATTGTTGAAACTTTCCAGTGTGTTTTGCATTTCTCTAAGTGTGTCATTCATTTCTGGAAGTTGTGATTGCTTTTTTATTATCAGATCTATTTCTTTGGAGATTTTTTCATCCATATCCTGTATTTTTTTTTAAGTTTCTTTAAGTTGATTTTCACCTTTCTCTGATACCTCCTTGAGTAGCTTAACAATTGACCTTCTGAATTCTTTTTCTGACAATTGAGAGATTTTTTTCTTGGTTTGGATCCATTGCTGATGAGCTAGTGTGACCTTTTTTTTTTTTTTTTTTTTTTTGAGACGGAGTCTTGCTCTGCCACCCAGGCTGTAG
Organism: Trachypithecus francoisi; assembly: GCF_009764315.1. NCBI lineage: Eukaryota > Metazoa > Chordata > Mammalia > Primates > Cercopithecidae > Trachypithecus > Trachypithecus francoisi. The sequence goes on from NW_022681456.1 coordinate 132,017,140, forward strand.
TGCAGTGGCCGGCTCTCAGCTCACTGCAAGCTCCGCCTCCCGGGTTCACGCCATTCTCCTGTCTCAGCCTCCTGAGTAGCTGGGACTACAGGCGCCCGCCTCGTCGCCCGGCTAGTTTTTTGTATTTTGTAGTAGAGACAGGGTTTCACCATATTAGCCAGGATGGTCTCGATCTCCTGACCTCGTGATCCGCCCGTCTCGGCCTCCCAAAGTGCTGGGATTACAGGCTTGAGCCACCGCGCCCGGCCTAGTGTGACCTTTTGAGGGTGTTATAGAACCTTGTTTTGTTATACTACCAGAATTGTTTTTCTGGTTCTTTCTTATTTGGGTAGACTATGTCAGAGGAAAGATTTGGGGTTCAAGGGCCGCTGTTCAGATTCTTTTGTCCCACGGGTGATCCCTTGTTGTGGTGCTCTCCCCCTTCCTCTAGAGATGCGGCTTCCTGAAAGCTGGACTGCAGTGATTGTTATTGCTTTTCTCGGTCTAGCCACCCAGTGGGACTACCAGGCTCTGGGCTGTTACTGGGGAGTGTCCACAAAGAGTCCTGTGATGAGATTCATCTTCAGGTCTCTCAGCTGTGGATACCAGCACCTGCTCAGGTGGAGGTAGCAGGGGAGTGAAGTAGACTCTGTCAGAGTCCTTGGTTGTAGTTGTGTTTAGTGCACTGGTTTTCTTGAATGCTGGTTATACTAGCAATGATGTTGTTATATGGACAGACTCAGGGCCTCTGGGGAGCCAAGATGTTACAGGCAGTGGAATTAGCTGTTGTTTTCTCCTTTTTTTGGAGCAGTGTTGTTCTGTTATGAGTTGCTGTAATGGCTTGAGTTGGTTGGCCTCCAGCAAGGAGGTGGTGCTTTCAAGAGAGCATTAACTATGGTAGTATAGGGGTGGATACAGGCTTGCCCTAAGGTCACCTGGATAAGTATTTGGGTTTCTCAGGTGGTGAGCAGGGCCATAGAGCTCCCATGAGTTCAAGTCTTTTGTCTTCAGCTGCCAGGGCTGGTAAAGAAACACTATCAGGTTGGGGCAGTGTTAGGCATGTCTGAGCTCAGACTCTCCTAGGGCAGGGCTTGCTGCGGCCACTGTGGGGGATGGGGGGTTGTTCTCAGGTCAGTGGAGTTATGTCCAAGAGGGATTATGGCTGCCTCTGCTGCTTCACACAGGTCCCAGGGAAGTGGGGGAAAGCCAGCAGCCTCCCAAAGTGCTGGGATTACAGGTGTGAACCACCATGCCTGGCCATGTTTTTCTTTTTTGCTCAGCATAATACTTTTGAGGTTCATCCATTCTGTTATAGCTATCATTCATTTGTTCCTTTTATTTTAGAGTTGTATTCACAGTAGATGTACCGTAATTCATGTCATCACCTGTTTGTGGACATTTTGGTTGTTTCCGGATTCTGGATATTTTGAATAAAGCTGCTATGATTATGAATGGACAAGTTTTTGTGTGGACATACCTTTTAACATGTTTCATTTGTTTTATTAAGAGTAAAAATACAGAATTGAAATTGCTAGATCATATAAAAGTATGTGTTTAATGGAATAAGAAACTGCTACATGGCTTTCCGAAGTGATGGTATTTATTCTTCTTTTCTCAAGCAACGTATGAGAGATTCAGATGTTTCACATCCTTGCGAACACTTGGTGTTTTCATCCCTTTTTTTTTTTTTTTTTTTCTGAGACGGAGTCTTGCTCTGCCGCCCAGGCTGGAGTGCAGTGGCCGGTTCTCAGCTCACTGCAAGCTCCGCCTCCCAGGTTTATGCCATTCTCCTGCCTCAGCCTCCCGAGTAGCTGGGACTACAGGCGCCCGGCTCGTCGCCCGGCTAGTTTTTTGTATTTTTTAGGAGAGACGGGGTTTCACCATATTAGCCAGGATGGTCTCGATCTCCTGACCTCGTGATCCACCCGTCTTGGCCTCCCAAAGTGCTGGGATTACAGGCTTGAGCCACCGCACCCGGCCTTCATCCCATTTTTATTTCATCCATTTGAGTGGTGAGTAGTTGTATCCCAACGTGGTTTTAGTAAGTGTTTTCCTCCTGGCTAATGCTGTTGAGCATCTTCTCATGGGTTTATTGGCCATTTGTGTATCTTCTTTGCCCACAGCTTCTACTGAATTGTTTGTCTTTTTGTTTTTGAGTTGTAAGACTTCTTTATATATTCTGGAAAGCAGTCTTTGTCACATGTATGTATTGCAAATATTTTCTCCTAGTCAGTGGCTTGCCTTTTCATTTTCTGAATATTATCTGTTGAAAAGCAAAGGTTTTTATTTTGATGGAAAACTTACCAATTTTTCTTCTATGATTCATGTTCTTTGTGTCCTGTCAAAAATCCTTTGCCTATCCCAAGGTCATAAACATGTTCTCCTATATTCCTTCTGGAGATTTTATAGCTTGTGCTTTTATGTTTAGGCCTATGATCTATTTCGCATTGATTTGTGTGTTCAGTATGACGCGTTAAGATTCATTTCTTGGCCGGGGGTGGTGGCTCAAGCCTGTAATCCCAGCACTTTGGGAGGCCAAGAGGCCAAGACGGGCGGATCACGAGGTCAGGAGATCGAGACCATCCTGACTAACATGGTGAAACCCTGTCTCTACTAAAAATACAGAAAATTAGAGCCAGGCTTAGCATGACATTAAACAGCAAATAAAAATACCACGACAAGTCAAGCGAGAGAGAACACAAAGAAAGGAAAACACTACATATTTGAGCACCTTCGATGACACTTTTTCCTGCTTTTTTTTTTTTTTGAGACGGAGTCTCGCTCTGTGGCCCAGGCTAGATTGCAGTGGCACGATCTCGGCTCACTGCAACCTCCGCTTCCCAGGTTCACACCATTCTCCTGCCTCAGCCTCCCGAGTAGCTGGGGCTACAGGCGCCCGACACCTCGCCCGGCTAGTTTTTTGTATTTTTTAGTAGAGACGGGGTTTCACCGTGTTAGCCAGGATGGTCTCGATCTCCTGACCTCGTGATCCACCCGCCTCGGCCTCCCAAAGTGCTGGGATTACAGGCGTGAGCCACCGCGCCCGGCCTTTTTCCTGCTCTTTGAACAGAAGCGCTGCATTTTCATTTTGCACTGGGTCTCATATGTTATGCAGCTGGTCCTGGTGTTAGGTACCCCGGACGCACGACAAACGAAACAGATTCGTTCCCCACAGAGCTTATTAGTCTAGTGAGAGAAACACACTCAATTGAATTGTCCCAGAAATACATCATTCTAATAAGATAAGTCTATGAACAAAGCTTAGAGCATTCCTAATCTTGCCTCTGATCAGGGCAGACTTCTCGGAGGAAGTGAAATTTGAACTGAGCTGTGAAGAATGAGCAGGCATTGGTGAGGTAAAGAAGAGAGAAGGAGTGTTGCAAACACAGGGCAGTCTGTGCAAAGGCCCTGAGACACAAGGAGCCTGTGGCTCAAAGACAACCGTCTGGTTGGGGCATGGCTCTTCTTATAGATAACATTAAGGAACAAATAATTACATTAAAAGTTATGGGATGCCATTAAGGATTTGAATAAGAGAGTCTTGCAATCACATCTGTGTTTTCTAAGGGCCTGACAGTGGTTGGTATGTGGAGTACAGCCTGAAGGGAGTAAGACTTGTTAGAAAGGAGGCTATTGGCTGGGTGTGGTGGCTCATGCCTATAATCCCAGCACTTTGGGAGGCTAAGGTGGGAGGATTACTTGAGGCCAGGAGTTAGAGATCAGCCTGGCCAACATGGTGAAACCCTGTCTCTACTAAAAATACAAAAATTAGTGGGTTGTGGTGGTGAGCACCTATAATCCCAGCTGCTTGGGAGGCTGAGGAAGGATAATTGCTTGAACCTGGGAGGCGGAGCTGCAGTGAGCCCAGATTGCGCCACTGCACTCCAGCCTGGGTGACAGAGACTTCCTTTCCAAAAGAAAAACAAAAAAGGAAGGAAGGAAAGAAGGAAGGAAGGAAGGGGGCTATTGCGGTAATGCAGGTGAGAGCCCATGGTGGCTTAGGCAGTGGTGGAGATGGAGGAATTGATTGGGTTCAATAAATAGGAGGAAATGCGATGGATTAGGTGGGAGTAGGGAAACAGAGGAGAAGGGGTATCAGGAATGCTGCCTAAGTTTCTGGTCTGTGCCACTGTGTAGTTGGTGAGGTCATCTACTAGAGAATGTGTCCGTGGTAGAGGCCAAGGTCTAAAAGTGGAAGGGGAAGAGTGAGAGAGAAGATTGTAAGCTTACCTTTATGTTCAGTTGAGGTCCTTTTGCAACATACAAGCAGCAGTATGAAGAATTCCATTGATATATTTGTCTGGAGCCCAGAAGTGAGGTTTAAATAAGAAGAAATAAACTCACTCATAAAAATTGTAGACACACAAAAGGCTTGAACAGGAACTTCACAAAATAGATTATCCAAATGACCAATAAGCACATAAGTACTCAACATCATTAGCCATTAGAAAAATACAATTTAAAACCACAATGAGATACCATTTCACACTGGAATAACTAAAATGTTAAAAGACTGACAATGCTAAATGTTCCCAGGATGCAGAACAACCAAAACCCTCATATATTATGGGGGACATGGAAAATCGTACACCTGCTTTGGAAAACAGGCAGTTTCTTCAGAAGTTCAATATATACATACCATACAACTCAGCCATTGCATTTCTATTTACCCAATAGAAACAAAATCATTTGTCTACTGAAATATTTGCAAAATGATGTTCATTGCAGCTCTAGAGGTTCTAACCCTCAACGGAAACAACCCAATGTGCCTGGATTGTGACTAGATGACAAATGCTGGCCCATCTATACAATGGAATATTGCTCTTCAATAGGAACAACTACCGGTCCATGTAACAACATGATGAGTGAAAAAAGTCAGATATAAAAGAGAACATATGTATGATGCAATTTATATGACACTCTAGAATAGGCAAGACTAATCCTTAGTGACGAAATCAGATCTGAGGTTGCCTGGGGCAGAGATGGGGGTGACTGATGGCAAGGAGGTGTGGGGAGGGTTGTGAATTCTGGAGAGTGATGGAGCTGCTCCGCATCTCAATTGTGATGTGGTTACACATCTGTATGCATTTGTCAAAACTCACAGAACTACACTCTAAAACATATAAATTTTACTGCATGTATATTTTATCTTAATTAAAAATGTAAAAAAATGGAAGATATGGATTTAGGTAAGATTGACTAAGTGATGAGGATAGAGTTGGGTTACAAGAGAACTGCTGCCTCCGTCTTGCATGGGAGAGAACTAAAGTGGCTTCCCCAGGATCACACAGCTACTATGTAGCATAGCCGGGGCTCAAAACCAGAGCCATCTGATCAGAAGGCCCATATTCTTTGCCTCCCATTGACCAAGCCCAGGCCCATGGCTGAGCATGACGGCCAAGCAGGGAGGAGGGCCAGCTCCTCTTCAAGGAGGAAAACAGTGTGCCGTTCTCTGTGTATGTAAATGACGTTCTGTTCCTCACCCATCACCCATCACACAGGTACTTAGGTTGCAAGGTGTGGGGACCGCCATGGTGATGATGGCTCTCCCCACCAGTCCTCAGCGGGAATACCAGCACGATTCCAGGCCACGGTAAGGGATTCTTTCTGGGCTCCCAGACACCCAGAGGGTCACGATGAGATCTGCTCCAGAGGAGAAATCATACCCTGCCCCAAACTACCAGGGATCTTGACACTGACATAGCTCTTTACACTTTCCAACTCCAGAAGTATTAACTGGAAACAACTACATTTTCCAGCCCTGAGCTCGTGGACCAGCTCCAGATCTTGGGATCCGATCTCTCCCTACGACTGTTACAACTGCCTCAAGATGGCTCACTCTGCCTCCCATCCCATCCCACTCCTAATCGTTCCCCACACTGCTACAAGAGGGGCTTCCTCATACCTTATACAAAAACTAACTCAGATAGATTAAACACTTAAATGTAAAACCCCAAACCATAAAAATCCTAGAAGAAAATCTAGGCAATACCATTCAGAACATAGGCATGGGCAAAGATTTTATGATGAAATTGCCAAAAGCAATTGCAACAAAAGCTAAAATTGACTAACGGGACCTCATTAAACTAAAGAGCTTCTGAACAACAGAAGAAACTATCATCAGAGAGCACAGGTAACCTACAGAATGGGAGAAAATTTTCACAATCTATTCATCTGATAAAGGTCTAATATCCAGAATTTACGAGGAACTTAAACAAATTTACAAGAAAAAAACCAACCCCATCAAAAAGTGGGCAAAGACATGAAGACATGAACAGACACTTCTCAAAAGAAGACATTGGCCGGGTGCGGTGGCTCAAGCCTGTAATCCCAGCACTTTGGGAGGCCGAGACAGGCGGATCACGAAGTCAGGAGATCGAGACCATCCTGGCTAACACGGTGAAACCCTGTCTCTACTAAAAAAATACAAAAAACCAGCCAGGCGAGGTGGCGGGTGCCTGTAGTCCCAGCTACTCGCGAGGCTGAGGCAGGAGAATGGCGTAAACCCGGGAGGCGGTGCTTGCAGTGAGCTGAGATCCGGCCACTGCACTCCAGCCCGGGCGACAGAGCGAGACTCTGTCTCAACAAAAAAAAAAAAAAAAAAAAAAAAAAAAGTGACATTTATGCGGCCAATAAACATATGAGAAAAAACTCAACATGACTGATCATTAGAGAAATGCAAATCAAAACCACAGTGAGATATCACTTACGTCAGTCAGAATGGCAATTATTAAAAAGTCAAGAAACACAGATGCTGGGGAGGCTGTGGAGAAATCTGAATGCTTTTGTACTGCTGGTGGGAATGTAAATTAGTTCAACCATGGTGGAAGACAGTGTGGCCATTCCTCAAGGGTCCAGAACCAGAAATACCATTTGACCCAGGAATCCCATTACTGGATATATACCCAAAGGAATAGAAATCATTCTTTTATAAAGACACATGCACACGTATGCTTATTGCAGGACTATTCACAATAGCAAAGACATGGAACCAACCCAAATGTCCATCAGTGATAGACTGGATAAAGAAAATGTGGTACATATACACCATGGAATACTATGCAACCACAAAAAGGAATGAGATCATGTCCTTTGCAGGGACATGGATAAAGCTGGAAAGCATCATCCTCAGCAAACTAACTCAGGAACAGAAAACCAAACACTGCACATTCTCACTCATAAGTGGAAGCTGAACAATGACAGCACATGGACACAGGAAGGGGAACATCACACAGCAGGGCCTGTTATGGGGGTGAGGGGAGGGAGAGCATCAGGACAAACAGCTAATGCATGTGGGGCTTAATTCCTGGGTGACAGGTTGACAGGTGCAGCAAACCACCATGGCACACATTTACCTATGTAACAAGCCTACACGTTCTGCACATGTATCCTAGAACTTAAAATAAAATAAAATAAACCCAGGGAGGTAAAGACGAGAGGGAGAGAGGGGAAACAGAAACAAGAAAGGACAGTGCCAGAAGAGGGAGTCAGGCAGAAGAGGGAAGGGAGGGAGAGGAGGAGTGCACAGGAGAGCTGGACAGAGGAAGGCCTGGCAGGGCCACCATGGTTCTCCGGCTCTTCTTTGCCTGGCCAATGCCCAGAGGACCCTGCTCCCCTGGGAGCCGGGACCACACCTGCCCTTCTGTGTGTCAGCCAAGGGCAACTGGCATCCAGCAAGTGGCAGCTCCCTCATCATCCTGTCTGATCCGAATTCAACCCGCTTTCAGCCACGTGACCATGGTGGCTCCTCCCCAGGGTGGAGGTCTGTCCTGAGGCTGTCTGCACTTCCCAATGGAGCTGGCTTTGAACCCACAGCTCTTGGCTCCCTTTCCATTCCCTAGAAGGCTGGCTGCCCCTAGGGATGCTTTTGTACCAAGCCACTTTCTCCAACTGGGGACTAGCATCAGGAGAACTCCCTTCTGTCTCGTAGGTCTGGAATGAAATGACGAGAGTGACCTTGGTCAAGTTTGACTGCTCTGTATCCAGCCATCCTCGTGTATAAAGAGGAGGAAAGGAGAGGCACTTCTGTTGCTACTGACCAGTTACTGAGTGTGGCATTGTGCAGATCACTGCACACACCTAAAGCAACCAGATGTACATCCACAGTCATCAGTGTTTTACAGAACATAGGAATAGAGTCACTGTTCATTCCCCACCTGCATGACTGCATTTTCTATCATAAAGGATGTGTCAAGGAAAAGTGTGTTAGAGTTCTGACTCTAGAGGTCCGCCAGCCAGAAAATGGCCTCCAGCCTCCCAGTCTCTTCTTGCTCATCATCATAACCACCCTCCATCCATGAACCCCCATGGCTCACTTATTTTCTCTGCTAGTACTTAGTGAGCACCTCCTGTGACCTGGGGATGCCCCAGTAAATAAAACAGGCAAGCACACTGGAGAGAAAGAAAGCCTAGGAGGCTGAGGTAGGAGGATCACTTGAGCCCAGGAGCTCAAGACCAGTCTGGGTAACATGGTGAAACCCTGTATCTACAAAAAAAAAAAAAAAAAAAAATGCAATGTGGTGTGCACCTGTAGTCCCAGCTACCTGGGAGGCTGGGGCAGAAGATTCGCTTGACCTGGGAGGCAGAGGTTGCAGTGAGCCGAGATCATGTCACTGCACTCCAGGCTGGGTGACAGAACCTGTGTCAAAAAAACAAAGGAAGAAAGAAGAAGAAGAAAGGAAATAGGGCATGTTGGGGATGGGGATGGAAGTGGGCTGCAATTTCTAAAAGGGTAGCCAGGGAAGTCCTTACTGAGATTTTTAAGTAAAAATCTGAAGGAAGCCAGGGAGTGAGTCAAGCATGTACATGCAGGAAGGGCCCTCTAGGAGGAGAAAGCAGTGAGAGCAAAGGCTGGGAAGCAGACGCAGGCCTGGTGGCTTTGAAGAACAGCAGAGGGCCAGTGTGGCTAAAGCAGAGGGAGTCAGGGCAGTGTGGTAGGAAGTGAAGGCAGGGAGACGGGGGGAGGTGCGGATTGTTGGGGCATCACAGGCTGTGTGACTCCCCATTGCCGTGTGACAAATTCCCACAAATCCAGCAGCTGCAAATACGATCCACTGTCCCCCATTTCTGCGGGTCAGGAGTTGGCACAGCCTAACTGGTCCTCTGTAAAGTGCCATCAAGGTGTCAACCAACACTGGGTTCTCATCTAGGGCTCGGCTGTGTGGATGGCTCTGCTTCCAAGCTCACACGGCAGCTTTCAGTCCATGCAGGCTGCTGGATACAAGACCTCAGCTTCCTGCTGAGCATCGACTGGAGGCGGCTGTTAGCTCCTCGCAGCTGATCCCCTCCATGCGGCAGCTTGCAACCCGGCAGTCTGCTTCTTCAAAGGCGGCAAGAGAGAGAGAGTCCCCAGAAAGACACGTTATTATCTTAACATTTTATGTATTTATTTTTTGAGACAGAGTCTCGCTCTGTCACTGAGGCTGGAGTGCAATGGCACGATCTTGGCTCACTGCCACCTCCACCTCCTGAGTTCAAGGGATTCTCCTGCCTCAGGCTCTTGAGTAGCTGTGATTACAGGCACGCACCACTATGCCCAGCTAATTTTTGTATTTTAGTAGAGGTGGGGTTTTGCCATGTTGGCCAGCCTGGTCTTGAACTCCTGACCTCAGGTGATCCACCCGCCTTGGCCTCCCAAAGTGTTGGGATTACAGGCATGAGCCACTGCGCCCAGCCAGTGATCTTATATAATATGGTCAGTACATGAATCATGTATATACTGCCACCTTCATAAGCAAGCCACAGGTTCTGTTTACAACCAGAGAAGGGGATTATTCAAGGGTGTGAATGGCAGAGGTGGGGGTTGTGAGGGTCACCTTAGTATCTGCCGCCACAGCCTGTCCTCTCATGTCCCTTGTGCATGCGAAGGACATTCACCCCTCTCAAGATCCCTCATCTTCCAGTCCAGAATCTCATCTAAATCGGGTTTAGGTGTAGAACAGATTTCTTTGGATGTTCCTCTGATCTGGAAAACCGAAGATACAAGTTATCTGCCTCCTACATATGCAACACACGATGGTGGGTAACGCTTGAGACATTGCTGTTCAGAAAGAGGTAGCAGGGGAGGGATGAAGGAATGGTGATTCTGAAATCCAGCTGGACAAATGCTGGTGTTCCCTAAATAGGTTTTAAGATGTGGGAATATTCCATGTCTCTTGGCTCTGCCTTCTGGGCTTCTGTCTCTGGTCTTCCTTCTTTTTTCATGAAAGACCCATGTGTTTGCAGCCAAGTAGGTTTTTTTTTTTTTTTTTTGAGACGGTGTCTGGCTCTGTCGCCCAGGCTGGAGTGCAGTGGCCGGATCTCAGCTCACTGCAAGCTCCGCCTCCCGGGTTTACGCCATTCTCCTGCCTCAGCCCCCGGAGTAGCTGGGACTACAGGTGCCCGCCACCTCGCCCAGCTAGTTTTTTGTATTTTTTAAGTAGAGACGGGGTTTCACCGTGTTAGCCAGGATGGTCTCGATCTCCTGACCTCGTGATCCACCCGTATCGGCCTCCCAAAGTGCTGGGATTACAGGCTTGAGCCACCGCGCCCGGCCTGCAGCCAAGTAGTTTTATCAGCCTTCTTCTTGACAGTCGAGTTTGGGGGCTCTGACAGTCTTCTTTCATTTTGCACTCTGTCCCTTCCAGACCAATCTGCCAGCACTCTGGGTGAAACAGCTTTCTCAAACCCTTTGCCTGTCTTCTGTGGGTTTCAGTGGGGCTCACAGTCGATTTGTCAAGAGCCATACCCAGGAATCTGTTAGAGATAAGCTCTTCTCTACCTTTCTACCTTCAGCTCCTGCCAAGATGGCCCCTGGCGTAACTCACTGAGCTTCCCAGAGGCCCTAAGCTTCGGTTGAGAGGTTCTGCATGGTACACCCTTAATCTCTTGCAACAGGCCTCTGTGTGACTCATTGCTACTCCCATCCTTTGATCTTTATGCAGAGTCAACAAAAGACTGTACAGTTACACCCTATGCCACATGCTCAGAAGCCGTTTGTTAATTTCAGCATCTTTTGCCATGTGGGGAGACTAACAATTTTCAAAATCATCAAGTCCTGATTCAATTTTAACAGTTTAAAAACCAGTCTCTTTCTCAATGTATCTCTTCTCTCACACTGTATTATAAGCACTAAGAAGAAACCAGGCAGCACCCTCAACATTTTACTTGGAAATCTCCTCAACTGCATACCCAATGTATCACTTACATGCGTTTTCCACATAACTGCAGGTGACCATTTTTCTAAGCTTTCTGCTCCTACCTAACAAGGATCCCTGTCCTCCAGCTTCTAGTGCTAAAATCCTCACTGCCTCTGAGCAGTGGCGAGTCCTCCGAGCCCAGATATCCAGCAGCAGTCTGTTCACCATAGAGTCTGTCTGTCACCACCTGGACCATTCCTAGGGGACCAGCGCTTTCATCTGAGTGCGGCTTTGAGCTGAGGAGCCACATGATCTGACATGGTTAAGGATGCTCTGGCTTCCCTGTTGAGAACAGACTGAAGGGGCAAAAATGGAAGCAGAAGAGCAGTTAGGGGCTCCTGTGAAACCCCATGGAAGGCAGGGTCCGGGCTGTGTCACTGGACTGACACTAACACCGTTCGCTCGCACTTCTGAAGGTCCCTGGATCTTCCCCAGGGGAGGAGACTCCTTGCCAGCAGGCCTCAGCCCCTCCCCTTCAACTTTACTCAGGACCTGGCCTCCCCTCCTTAAGGTCTCTGGAGCCGAACGCACACTTCAGCCCACTCTCACAGAGAGCTCTTCCTTCGACTGCGTTCTGTCTGTCCACAAAATATCACCAAAGAGTCTTCTGTGAGTGCAGCATGGTGTGAACACTGGGAGTACCAGGAGAAATAAGACAGCTGTGTGCCGGAGAAGCTTGCACCCAGTGGTGGTGATACTGCTGGAGGTAAGACCTCTATGCCAGCACGGAAACAAAGATGGCAGGGGCCCGGGGGAATTCAGGGGTGCAGCTCTGGGGGCATCCGAGGGGCTCCTAAGCCTCAGTATATAAATGACATGTCACGGCCTGCTCCAGGAAACACCTTCTTAAGCGTTGGAGTTTTCTCTGTGCGCCCTATCCCCACCCTACCAAGCCACCGTTGGCCCTGCCTTCAGGAGCCTCTGCTTGGCCTCCCGAATTCCTCTCTTCTCCTTGAAGCCAGAGTGAGGTCCCTCTGGGCAGCCTTTGTGTCTAGAGAGAGCCGTCCAATAGAAACATAAGGTGAGCAACATGCATAATTTTAAAATTTCTAGTAGCTACATTAAACATTTTTAAGTGAAATTAACTTTAATAAGACATTTACTTAACCCAGTATATCCAAAAGATTATCATTTCGACATGCAATCCTATTTTAAAAACGACTAATGAGGTACCTGAAAAAAAAAATTCCCTTTTCATACTAAGTCCTAGAAGGTCTTTATTGTATACTCATAGGACATCTGAGTTTGGATGTTACCTTTTTATTGGAAGTATGGGATCTGTATTTAGATTTCACTGAATTTACACTGAAAAGGTAGGGTCACATATTCAAGTTGTCTCACACATAATTCAATGTTTTCTGGTAACTGGATGGAGTATCAGTTTTTATATTTATCTTTGCATTAGTTAAAAAACAAATTAATGGTTCAGGTCATCAGCCACACATAGGCAGCTTTCTCCATGGTCCAAATAGTTGCCTGAATTCACCCAGACCCTGCTGTCCTCTGCTTTTTCATGCAGACATTCAAACAACTGCCTCCCTTCCTCTCGGCACCCCCACCGCATCACCAGCAGCTTCCGAACCAGTTTCCCTCCTGTCCCCATCTCAGCCTCCCACGACTCACACACACAGCTGGCTTCCCTGGCCCACTTTTCACCTGGTCCTCATAATCTGTGCGTAAACATTAACATACCAGAGAGCCAATCTGCATACTGATTACTTCTGCTCTGGTCAAATCATTGCTTTCAGGATCAGGAGGCTTTCTCCCCACCCAAAACTGGGCCTGAGGAAGTCATGTCTTGTCTTCCTGTCACCCCTCCTGTGGTTGCTTGTCTTATGAGACAAGGGGTGTCTCAGGACAGGGAGGATGCCAGCACTTGGGTGGTAGAGGTTTGGAGAGTGCCTGTTGGGGTGGAAGTGTTGGAGAGTGCCTGTTGGGGTAGAGTGTTGGAGAGTGCCTGGGGGAGGAAGACTTTTCACATATGGCTCATTGTGTCAGGATGATTTCGTTGTTAAATAAGCACCTAAGGGATTATTTCACATTTCATACTTCTAAGTTTTTATAATTTAAATTCCTTCCCCCAGGCGGGTCTTTTTTTTTTTTCTCTCAAGCTTTAGATCTCTGGCTAGAATTGGTTTGATTTGCATAATCCTGCCCCTGAGATTCAGCCCCACCCCTGAGAGCCCCCTCAGAGCCACCCGCGGCCAGGACACCTCTGCTGGCCTCCTCTTCCCCAGCCTTCCCACGTGTGGCAGGCCCCTGGCTCTGGCCTCCCCCTATCTGGAAATGAGCCAGCTGTGCCGCTGCTGACAGTGGCTGAGATAATCCTCCCTGAGCTGTTCCAAGGATTAGTTCTGCTGCCCTGTGCCCAGCTCCCACACAAGTGGGGTTTCGGGGCTGTGGACCCTGTGCCAGGAAAGGAAGGGCGCAGCTCCTGTAATGCCGAGCAGCCGGGGCAGTGGGCACCAGGTTTCAGGCTCCCTTTCTCACCCTACGGAGGGCAGTCCCCTGAGCTCCATTCTCCCCCAAGGCTGCAGAGGGGGCAGGAATTGGGGGTGGCAGGAGAGCCATAAGGTCTCCAGGTGGGTCATTCTGGGCTCAGAGATGGGTGCTGAAGCTCCCATGCCCTCCCTGTGAAAATGGAGTCCTCTCTCACCTGGGAGAGCCAGCTGCTGCCTTGAGAAGGATGCATTTACGGCTTCATGAAGTCTTTCCTGACCCCTGATGCTGCTGACTATAGGTAAGCCTGAGCAAATCCAGGGGAGCCTCGTTTTGGCATGAGAAAGAGATGGCTTCCTCTAAGCCCACTGGCCATGATCCCAGGATTATAACACATTCTGGCTCAAGTCCAGGACTTTGCAGAACACAGGAGATCCTCCACGAGAGGTAGTATAATATAGAGGATATGTGTGCTTATTAAGAGGCTGCAGCCAGGCACGGTGGCTCACACCTGTAATCCCAGCACTTTGGGAGGCCGAGGCGGGTGGATCATGAGGTCAGGAGATCGAGACCATCCTGGCTAACACATTGAAACCCCGTCTCTACTAAAAATACAAAAAGTTAGCCGGTCGTGGTGGCGGCGCCTGTAGTCCCAGCTACTCGGGAGGCTGAGGCAGGAGAATGGCGTGAACCCAGGAGGCACAGCTTGCAGTGAGCTGAGATCTGGCCACTGCACTCCAGCCTGGGTGACAGAGTGAGACTCCATCTCAAAAAAAAAAAAAAAAAAAGAGGCTGCCTGTCTGACCTTGGACAAGTTCTTTTTATTTATTTATTTATTTATTTATTTATTTTTTATTATCTTTGTTTTATAGAGACGAAGTCTCACTATGTTGCTCAGGCTGGTCTCGAACTCCTGACCTCAAGTGATCCTCCCACCTTAGCCTCCCAAAGTGGTGGGATTATAGGCATGAGCCACTGCACCTGGCCGATCTTGGGCAAGTTCTTAAACCCCCCAAAGCCTCATTTTTCTCCTACCGTAAAAGGGAATGATGGTAATATTTTCCCCACCAAATTATTGTAAATATGACACATTGTATATGTATCTTGCACATGATTAAGCTCTAAACACTTGTTAGGAAGCAGGAGTGGCATTTGAAACAAACAGCTCTTTTCCCACAGGTCGGATGCCCTCACAGAATTGAGATTATATATGTAAAGCACCAAGCGCCTAGCCTGGCACAGAGGAGGAGGGCTAAACATGACATCTAGCATGTGGTCAGTGGAATCCAGTATTCCTACCCCACTCTCTAGTCTCCTCTCCACCCCTCTCCCTTTCAGGGGCACCAAACTGCTTGTGGTCTTGCTTATTCCCACTCCCTGCCCAACTGAACATTTTCTCACCTCCTGATCATCAGCAGCAGAAACTGGCTACTCTGCCTCCTGGGTAGACAGCCAGACTGTATTTACCAGCTGCCCCTGCAGTGAGATGTGGCCATCAGAGCCAGCATTGGCCAATGGACTCTGCACAGGAGTGATGCACGCTGCCTCCAGGCTTGTCCCTGAAACCTCCCACGTGTCCTCCGCCTGCTCTTCCCACTTCCAAGGAACACGACAATCATGGAAGACCCAGATTAGCAATGGCAGAGCCATAGATGGGAGGAACCTGGGTCCTTGACCTAAAGTATCACGGATTTGGACGTTTTCCTTTTTTTTTTTTTGATATAGAGTCACGCTCTGTTGTCCGGGCTGGAGTGCAGTGGCCAGATCTCAGCTCACTGCAAGCTCCGCCTCCCGGGTTTACGCCATTCTCCTGCCTCAGCCTCCCGAGTAGCTGGAACTACAGGCGCCCGCCACCTCGCCCGGCTAGTTTTTTGTATTTTTCAGTAGAGATGGGGTTTCACTGTGTTAGCCAGGATGGTCTCGATCTCCTGACTTCGTAATCCACCCGTCTCGGCCTCCCAAAGTGCTGGGATTACAGGCTTGAGCCATCGCGCCTGGCCTGGACGTTTTCTTAGTGAGAAATAAACTTCCATTGTGTTTAAGCCTTTATTTGTTTATAGTTGGTTACAGCAACTGCCTTCTTTTAATTAAAACACTCATGCTGCTTCACGTTGCTGGAATGCTTGTAACCCTGCCCTGCTTCACCAGGGTAACCCCTACTTGGCCTTTAAGTTTATCTCTGCTGTCACACCATCCAGAAGGCCTTCTCCCAGCACCATGACCCCTCCACCAAGGGTTAGGTGTCTCCCGCAGATGCTGCACAGCTGGCTGCCCTTTGCCTATCCTCTCCTTCTTTGTCACAGAATCCTAAGACTCCTGTGCAGTTAGAAGCAGTCGTGTGGTCTAGTGCTGGCCAATAAGATGTAAGAGCAAGTTGCTGGGTGGAGATTCTTAGGAAAGCTTTTTAAAAAGAAAGAGATTGGGCTCCTTTCTGCCTTTTACCATTTTTGTGTATGCTTGCCTTCTTCCCACCTGGGACTCTGACGCAGCACCTGTGAACGGCCACACATATTAGAACTCTTAGGCTGAAACCCACGCTCTCTGGCAGAGTAGAAGGAAGTCCTGGGTTCCTGAAGGCACCATGGAGCCACCACATCAGCCCCATGCTGCCGACCTCCTTTCTCCTGTTGTGTGGAGAATACGAACCCTGGTGCTTGAGCTTGCGGTTGGGTTTCTCTTGGCCACAGTTAAGAAAGTAGTCTTAACTGGATGAGCTCCTCTGTGAGTGCTCCTAGGCACCTGGCTCCCCTCCATGGTGCCTATCAAAACACGCATCTCACTCGCATCATCTGATTATGCGTCTCCTTCCCTGGCTTGCTTGAAGGCACAAGGCAAACAATCAATAATTGTGCTGAGAGAATGGTGACAGGTACACTGTTGTGTTTTCCTCCTCCTGGATCTGAGGAAAGGAAAAGGTTTCCCAGAAGGACACAGAAAAGGCCGGTAGCATCTCCTCCCCATTTCCTCTGTAGGTGAAGCATCAGCTCTGTGATCTCTGAGGTCTTTCAAGCTGTCACTTTTATTGATTCCACCTCATATGCAGTAAATTTCCACACCAAAAAGGAGAAGAAAGTATCAAACATAGCCTCGGATCTCACAGTGGTGAAAGTCAAGGAATACATGCAGGATAAAAACAATTGGTACTTGTAGGGCACTTCTTATGCCACAGCATCATTTTTTTTTTCTCAGACACAATCTGACTCTGCTGTCCAGGCTGGAGTGCGGTGGTGTGACCAAAGCTCACTGCAGCCTTGACTTCCTGGACTCCAGCAATCCTCCTGCCTCAGCCTCCTGAGTAGCTGGGACTACAGGTGCATGCCACCACACTCAGCTAATTTTTTATTTTTTATAGAGACAGGTCTCATTATGTTGCCCAGGCTGGTCTCAAACTCCTAGGCTCAACTGATCCTCCTGCGTCAGCCTCCCAAAGTGTTGGGATTATACTCTGGTTGCTCTTCAGATTGTATAAATCTCTCACCTTTGAGAGCAGTGGTTCTCCCAGCATGTCATTTGAACTCTGAGAACAGACACACTGCCTCCTCAAGTGGGTCCCTGACCCCTATGTAGCCTAGCTGGGAGACATCTCCCAGTAGGGGCCGACAGAAACTTCATATAGGTGGCTGCCCCTCTGGGACGAAGCTTCCAGAGGAAGGATCAGGCAACAATATTTGCTGTTCTGTGATATTTGCTGTTCTGCAGTATCCCCTGGTGATACCCCAGCAAACAGGGTCTGGAGTGGACCTCCAGCAAACACCAACAGGTCTGCAGCTGAGGGACCTGACTGTCAGAAGGAAAACTAACAAACAGAAAGGAATAGCATCAACATCAACAAAAAGGACATCCATGCCAAAACCCCATCTGTAGGTCACCAACATCCAAGACCAAAGGTAGATAAAACCACAAAGATGGGGAGAAACCAGAGCAGAAAAGCTGAAAATTCTAAAAACCGGAGTGCCTCCACCTCTTCTCCTCCAAAAGATTGCAGCTGCTTGCCAGGAATAGAACAAAGCTGGACGGAAGTTGACTTTGATGAGTTGACAGAAGTAGGCTTCAGAAGGTCGATAATAACAAACTTCTCTGAGCTAAAGGAGCATGTTCTAACCTATCGCAAGGAAGCTAAAAACCTTGAAAAAAGGTTAGACGAATGGCTAACTAGAATTTAAACAGTGTAGAGAAGACCTTAAATGACCTGATGGAGCTGAAAACCATGGGACGAGAACTTCGTGACACATGCACAAGCTTCAATAGCCGATTCGATCAAGTGGAAGAAAGAATATCAGTGACTGCAGATCAAATTAATGAAATAAAGTGAGAAGACGAGGTTAGAGAAAAAAACAGTAAAAAGAAATGAACAAAGCCTCCAAGAAACGGGACTATGTGAAAAGATCAAATCTACGTTTCATAGGTATACCTGAAAGTGACGGGGAGAATGGAACCAAGTTGGAAAACACTCTTCAGGATATTATCCAGGAGAACTTCCCCAACCTAGCAAGGCAGGCCAACATTCAAACTCAGCAAATACAGAGAACACCACAAGGATACTCCTTAAGAATAACAACCCCAAGACACATAATTGTCAGATTCACCAAGGTTGAAATGAAGGAAAAAATGTTAAGGGCAGCCAGAGAGAAAGGTCAGGTTACCCACAAAGGGAAGCCCATCAGACTAACAGCGGATCTCTTGGCTGAAACCCTACAAGTCAGAAGAGAGTGGGGGCCAATATTCAAAATTCTTAAAGAAAAGAATTTTCAACCCAGAATTTCATATCCAACCAAACTAAGCTTTATAATGAAGGAGAAATAAAAGCCTTTACAGACAAGCAAATGCTGAGAGATTATGTCACTACCAGGCCTGCCTTACAAGAGCTCCTGAAGGAAGCACTAAACGTGGAAAGGAACAACTGGTACCAGCCACTGCAAAAACATGCCAAATTGTAAAGACCATCGATGCTATGAAGAAACTGCATCAACCAACAGGCAAAATAACCAGCGAACATCATAATGACAGGATCAAATTCACGTATAACAATATTAACCTTAAATGTAAATGGGCTAAATGGCCCAATTAAAAGACACAGACTGGCAAATTGGATAAACGTTCAAGACCCAACAGTGTGCTGTATTCAGGAGACCCATCTCATGTGCAGAGACACACACAGGCTCAAAATAAAGGGATGGAGGAAGATCTACCAAGCAAATGGAAAACAAAACAAAACAAAACAAAAATCAGGGGTTGCAATCCTAGTCTCTGATAAAACAAACTTTAAACCAACAAAGATCAAAAGAGACAAAGAAGGCCATTACATAATGGTAAAGGGATCAATTCAACAAGAAGAGCTAACTATCCTAAATATATATGCACCCAATACAGGGGCATCCAGATTCATAAAGCAAGTCCTTAGAGACCTACAAAGAGACTTAGCCTCCCACACAGTAATAATGGGAGACTTTAACACTCCACTGTCAACATTAGACAGATCAACGAGACAGAAAGTTAACAAGGATATACAGGACTTGAACTCTGCACCAAGCAGATCTAATAAACATCTACAGAACTCTTCACCCCAAATCAACAGAATATACTTTCTTCTCAGCACCACATCACACTTATTCTAAAATTGACCACATAGTTGGAAGTAAAGCACTCCTCAGCAAATGTAAAAGAACAGAAATCACAACAAACTGCCTCAGACCACAGTGCAATCAAATTAGAACTCAGGATTAAGAAACACACTCAAAACTGCACAACTACATGTAAACTCAACAACCTGCTCCTGAATGATACTGGGTAAATAATGAAATGAAGGCAGAAATGAATATGTTCTTTGAAACCAATGAGAACAAAGACACAACATACCAGAATCTCTGGGACACATTTAAAGCAGTGTGTAGAGGGAAATTTATAGCACTAAATGCCCACAAGAGAAAGCAGGAAAGATCTAAAATTGACACCCTAACATCTAAAAGAACTAGAGATCATTAAACATTAACATTAAAAGAACTAGAGAAGCAAGAGCAGACAAATTCAAAGCTTAACAGAAGGCAAGAAATAACTAAGATCAGAGCAGAATTGAAAGAGATGGAGGCACAAAAAACCCTTCAAAAAATCAATGAATCCAGGAGCTGGTTTTTTTTTTTTTTTTTTTTTTTTCTTAAGGCGGAGTCTCGCTCTGTTGCCCGGACTGGAGTGCAGTGGCCGGATCTCAGCTCACTGCAAGCTCCGCCTCCCGGGTTTACGCCATTCTTCTGCCTCAGCCTCCTGAGTAGCTGGGACTACAGGCGTCCGCCACCACGCCCGGCTCGTTTTTTTGTATTTTTAGTAGAGATGGGGTTTCACCGTGTTAGCCAGGATGGTCTCGATCTCCTGACCTCGTGATCCGCCCATCTCGGCCTCCCAAAGTGCTGGGATTACAGGCTTGAGCCACCGCGCCCGGCCTCAGGAGCTGGTTTTTTGAAAAGACCAACAAAATTGATAGACTGCTAGCAAGACTAATAAAGAAGAAAAGAGAGAAGAATCAAATAGACACAATAAAAAATGATAAAGGGGCTATCACCACTGATCCCATAGAAATACAAACTACCATCAGAGAATACTATAAACACCTCTGCAAATAAACTAGGAAATCTAGAAGAAATGGATAAATTCCTGGACACATACACCTTCCCAAGACTAAACCAGGGAGAAGTTGAATCTCTGTATAGACCAACAACAGACTCTGAAATTGAGGCAATAATTAATAGTCTACCAACCAAAAAAAAATACAGGACCAGATGGATTCACAGCCAAATTCCACTAGAGGTACAAAAAGGAGCTGGTACCATTCCTTCTGAAAGTATTCCAATCAATAGAAAAAGAAACAATCCTCCCCAACTCATTTTATGAGGCCAGCATCATCCTGATACCAAAGCCTGGCAGAGACACAACAAAAAAAGAGAATTTTAGACCAATATCCCTGATGAACATTGATGTGAAAATCCTCAATAAAATACTGGCAAACCGAATCCAGTGGCACATCAAAAAGCTTATCCACCAATGATCAAGTCGGCTTCATCCCTAGGATGCAAGGCTGGTTCAACATATGCAAATCAATAAACGTAATCCAGCATGTAAACAGAACCAATGACAAAAACCACATGATCATCTCAATAGATGCAGAAAAGGCCTTCAGCAAAATTCAACAGCCCTTCATGCTAAAAACTCTCAATAAACTAGGTATTGATGGAACATATATCAAAATAATAAGAACTATTTATGACAAACCCATAGCCAATATCATGCTGAATGAGCGAAAACTGGAAGCATTCTCTTAGAATACAGGTACAGGACAAGGATGCCCTCTCTCATCACTCCTATTCAAGATAGTGTTGGAAGTTCTGGCCAGAGCAATCAGGCAAGAGAAAGAAATAAAGGGTATTCAAATAGGAACAGAGGAAGTCAAATTGTCTCTGTTTGCAGATGACATGATTGTATATTTAGAAAACCCCATCGTCTCAGCTCAAAATCTCCTTAAGCTGATAAGGAACTTCAGCAAAGACTCAGGATACAAAATTGATGTGCAAAAATCACAAGCATTCCTATACACCAATAACAGACAGAGAGCCAAATCATGAGTGAACTCCCATTCACAATTGCTACAAAGAGAATAAAATACCTAGGAATCCAACTTACAAGGGATGTGAAGGACCTCTTCAAAGAGAACTACAAACCAGTGCTCAATGAAATAAAAGAGGACACAAACAAATGGAAGAACATTCCATGCTCATGGATAGGAAAAATCAATATCATGAAAATGGCCATACTGCCCAAGGTAATTTATAGATTCAATGCCATCCCTATCAAACTACCAATGACTTTCTTCACAGAATTGGAAAAAACTACTTTAAAGTTCAAATGGAACCAAAAAAGAGGCTGTATTGCCAAGACAATCCTAAGCCAAAAGAACAAAGATGGAGGCATCACGCTACTTGACTTCAAACTATATTACAAGGCTACAGTAACCAAAAAGCATGGTACTGGTACCAAAACAGAGATATAGACCAATGGAACAGAAAGAGGTCTTGGAAATAACACCACACATCTACAACCATTGGATCTTTGACAAAACTGACAAAAACAAAAAATGGGGAAAGGATTCCCTATTTAAGAAATGGTGCTGGGAAAACTGGCTAACCATATGTAGGAAGCTGAAACTGGATCCCTTCCTTACACCTTATACAAAAATTAATTCAAGATGGATTAAAGACTTAAATGTTAGACCTAAAACCATAAAAACCCTAGAAGAAAACCTAGGCAATACCATTCAGGACATAGGCATGGGCAAAGACTTCATGACTAAAACTCCAAAAGCAACGGCAACAAAAGCCAAAATAGACAAATGAGATCTAATTAAGCTGAAGAGCTTCTGCACAGCAAAAGAAACTACCATCAGAGTGAACAGGCAACCTACAGAATGGGAGAAAATTTTTGCAATCTACCCATCTGACAAAGGGCTAATATCCAAAATCTACAAAGAACTTAAACAAATTTACAAGAAAAAAACAAACAGCCCCATCAGAAAGTAGCAAAGGGTATGAACAGACACTTCTCAAAAGAAGACGTTTATGCAGCCAACAAACACATGAAAAAAGGCTCATCATCACTGGTCCATCAGAGAAATGCAAATCAAAACCACAATGAGATACCATCTCATGCCAATTAGAATGGCAATCATTAAAAAGTCAGGAAATAAAATTAGCCAGGCGTGGTGGTAGGCACCTGTAGTCCCAGCTACTTGGGAGGCTGAGGCAGGAGAATGGCGTGAACCCGGGAGGCAGAGCCTGCAGTGAGCCCAGATTGCACCACTGCACTCCAGCCTGGGCGACAGCCAAGACTCTGTCTCAAAAAAAAAAAAAAAAAAAAAAAGTCAGGAAACAACAGATGCTAGAGAGGATGTGGAGAAATAGGAACACTTTTACACTGCTGGTGGGAGTGTAAATTAGTTCAACCATTGTGGAAGACAGTGTGGCGATTCCTCAAGGATCTAGAACCAGAAATACCAATCCCATTACTGGGTATATACCCAAAGGATTATAAATCATGCTACTATAAAGACACATGCACATGTATGTTTATTGTGGCACTATTCACAATAGCAAAGACTTTGAACCAACCCAAATGTCCATCAATGACAGACTGGATTAAGAAAATGTAGTACATATACAACACGGGATACTGTGCAGCCATAAAAAAGGATGAGTTCACGTCCTTCGTAGGGACATGGATGAAGCTGGAAACCATCATTCTGAGCAAACTATCACAAAGATAAAACCAAACACTGCATGTTCTCACTCATAGGTGGGAACTGAACAATGAGATCACTTGGACATGGGGCAGAGAACGTCACACACCAGGGCCTGTCGGGGGGGTGGGGGGCTGCGGGAGGGATAGCATTAGGAGAAATACCTAATGTAAATGATGAGTTGATGGGTACAGCAAACCAACATGGCACATGCATACCTATGTATCCAACCCGCACATTGTGCACATGTACCCTAGAACTTAAAGTATAAAAAAAAGAAAAAGAAAAGAAAAAAAAAGTGTTCACCTTTTACCAAAGTGTTGGGATTATAGGTGTGAGCAACCACGTCTGGTCCTTTTTTCTTTTTTTTAATTGAGGTGAAATTCACATAAATTTGACCATTTTAAAGTGAACAGTCAGTGGCATTCAGTACATTCACAATGCTGTGCAAACAGTATCTCTATGTAGTTCCAAAACATTTTCATCACCTCAAAACGAGACCTTGTACCCATGAAGCAGCCACTTCCCATTTTCCCCTCACCTTAGCCCCTGGAAATCACCAATTGGCTTTTTTTCTCCACTGATTTACATATTCTGTACATTTCCTATACACAGAATTGCATAATAGGTGACCTGTGTCTGGCTTCTTCCACTTAACCTAATGCTTTTGAGGGTCAGCCGTATGGTGCCATGGATCAGCTCTGCGTTCCTTTTCATGACTAATACTCCACTGTATGCCCACACCACAATTTGTGTATTCATTCATTAATCTATGGACACAGGCATCATTTTTAAGCACTTCAAATATGTTAACTCACTGAATCCTCACCACAAAGACAGATTCAGTTATCATATATTGAGAGAATGAAAACTGAGGCCCAGGTAACATGCCTGAGATCACGTGGCTATGAAGCAGAATGAGGACTCCAGCAGAGGCAGTCTAGTCCCAAAGCCCTTCCCTTCCTAGTCACTGGAGGCTCTACTGCCTCTCAGAGAACCACCCAAAGAGCACAGCTCAAGGGTGAAGCTGTCTGGTCTGTCTGGTGAAGCTTCAGATGCTGTTCATTTCAGATAAAGGGAGGCTCCTGGGCTGCAGAGGCTTCGCAGAGGAGGAAGACCCTGTAAGGTCTAACTCAGGGCCGGTCAGGATGCTGTGAACTCACTCTGAACACAGTCACCCATGGGTGTTTATTAAAACTGGCTCTGGGCCGGGTGCGGTGGCTCAAGCCTGTAATCCCAGCACTTTGGGAGGCCGAGACGGGCGGATCACGAGGTCAGGAGATCGAGACCATCCTGGCTAATATGGTGAAACCCCGTCTCTACTAAAAAATACAAAATACTAGCTAGGTGAGGTGGCGGGTGCCTGTAGTTCCAACTACTCGGGAGGCTGAGGCAGGAGAATGGCGTAAACCCAGGAGGCGGAGCTTGCAGTGAGCTGAGATCCGGCCACTGCACTCCAGCCTGGGCGGCAGAGCCAGACTCCGTCTCAAAAAAAAAAAAAAAAAAAAAAAAAACTGGCTCTGGAACTCCCACAGGGAAGGTTCTTATCTTTGCCTGCACAACAGAGAGCCCTCTGGGTAGATTTCGACCTAGGCCTCTTTCAAGTATGTTAGAAACCTCAGCAAGATAAACTATTTTCTGTCTGGCTGTGTCTGTCTATCTGTTTAGAGAGCGGGACATTTCCATCCTCCTCTCTCCAGGCATCCTTGGAAGCCTTTCCCACAAGCAAGACATCTTGGTGAAATTTAATGCTGGAGAGGCAAGTGGTTTTCAGGAGAGGGGAGTGTGTTCCCGGAACTGTAGTACAAAAGCTAGAGGCTGAGTAGGGAACATCTTAAACTAAGTCCTCCGTCTTATTTCCAGTGTTCTTCCTGTAGATCAGGGCTCAGGACACCCTGCTGCATTTTCTTCACTCCTCCAGCAGGAATTCCTAAAGTCCATGTTCATGGATCCTGGGAAATCCAGGAGGCTGGCAAATGCTGGCAAGCCTCAGCAAGACTGCCTCGGACCAACCTTGCAGCCTTAATTCCCTAGGCCCACTCAGCCCAGCTGACCAGCAAAGGCAGGCAGAGCTTCCATGTCCACACATGAGAATGACCTGCAGCTCTTTGTCTAGGCTGAGGTAAAGGATTCCCAATGCAGCTTGAGGGGCTGAGGGTAAAAGTCTTTGCAATTCAGCTCCTAGGAAATCTTTAAAATTAGGCCTGGGATGAGTCTGTCAGTAGATTAGGTAAAGAACTTTTATGAAGTTGAGGGTGAACCATCTGGAGGGTGAACTGGCTGGTGTGGTTCTGGAACTGGGGGTGGTGCCTAGCAGCGCATTTGTGAGAAGACACAGCCAGGCTTGGTATATGATGTGGTGTGTGTATATTCACAGGCATCAAGAAGCATATACACTTTTTTTGTGTGTGTTGAAATAAACCTTACAGATTACAAAGTACTTTTTTTTTTTTTTTCTGAGACAGGGTCTTTCTGTGTCGCCCAGCCTGGAGCACAGTGGCACAATCACAGCTCACTGCAACCTTGACCTCCCAAGCTCAAGTGATCCTCCCACCTCAGCCTCCCATGTAGCTGGGACTACAAGTGTGTGACACCATGCCTGGCTATTTTATTTTTGTAGAGATGGAATCTTACAATATTGCCCAGGCTGATCTCAAACTCCTGGGCTCAAGCAATCCTCCTGCGTCAGCCTACCAAAGTGCTGGGATTACAGGCAAGAGCCACTATGCCCAGCCAGATTACAGAATACTTTGACATCCTTTCTCTGTAGCCCTCAAAAGGAGGCAACGCAAGCACAATTAAATCCCATTACAAATGGGGGCGACTCAAGCTCCATTCATGGCTTGCCCAGGGTCACACAAAGAATGAATGGCAGAGCCCTGAGCCTGTGTGCTCCCCTCTGTGCCAGGCTGCTTTACCCGGGCATGGGTGCACCTTGTGCATGGGACATTTCTCCTTTGTTGTGTCCTGAGTAACTTAAGCCACTCAAATATTGCTCAGGTGGAGTGAGGGGAAAATGTTTTCAGGTTGTATTCGTCAAAACAAAATGCCACACACTGGGTGACTTTAAAATCATACATTTATCCCTCACAGTTCTGGAGGCTTGGAAGTCCAAGTTCAAGATGGCAGTTGGATGGGTTCCTGGTGAGGGCTCTCTTCCTGGTTTGCAGACAGCCACCTTCTCTTTGCATCCTCACTTGGTGGGAAAAGACAGAGGAGAGAAAGAGAGAGAGAGAGAGAGAAATCAGAGAGAGAGCAAGAGGGAGAGAGTGAGACTAGGAGACAATGCTCTCTTTTCTTACCAGATCTATAATGAGGGCCCTACCCCACAACCTCATCTAACTGTAATTACCTACCAAAGGCCCATCTCCACATACCGTCACATTAGGCGTTAGGGTTTCAACATAAGAACTTGGGGAAGACATAAACATTCTGTCTACAACAGGAGTGGAGATCCCTCTCTTCCTTACCTCTGGTAAGGGGACCACACGCTGCAGACAGTGAGACAGTGGCATGTTCTGTTACAATTGGATCCAACTCCCCCAGAAGAGGGGGCAGGGAAGGCGGACAAAACTGGGACAGGGAGAGAGTATTAGGAAGAGAGAAGGGTGGCCAGAGGTAGCAAATAAAATATAAAATGCTTAATTTTGAATCTCAGATAAACAACGAATAATATTTTTTAGCATAAGTATGTCCCAAACTAAGCTTGGGACATATTTATGCTAAGAAATTCTTCGTTGTTTAGCTAAAATTCAAACTAACTGGGCATCCTGTTTTAATCTGGCCACCCTAAAAGGCAAGGGCCAAAAATGCCAGAGTCAAGCCAACGGATTCCAGGAGGGACGACTGCTGGACTTTGGACTGATGCTCTTTATACATACTTAACTGTTTTTAAAAAACCTCTTTTCTTTCTTTTTACCAGCTTTTCACTAGCTTTTTAAAAACTGTGGTAAAACATACATAACCTAAAATTCACCGTCTAAACCATTTTTAAGCATGCAGTTCGGTGGGATTAAGTAGATTCACACTGTTGTGCCGCCATCACCACCATTCATTTCCACCACTCCTCCATCACCCCAGCCTGAAACTCGACCCATTGAACACAAGCTGCCCGGCTCCGCCTTGCTTTCCCCATTCCTGGCGACCACTGCTCTGTCTCTATGAATTTTGACTATTCTAGGCACCTCACAAAAGTGGACTCATACGATATCTGTACTTCTGCGTCTGGCTTCTCTATTTAATTCTTAAAGGGGGGTGGGAACTAAGCAGATCACAAGGGAGCTGCCCACAGAGGTAAAGACAAGGTGAGGTATGCTGAGAGAGGCAGGAAAGAAGGTCAAGGTGTAGGGCTGGAGGGCAGGGGCGGGCCCTGGGCCTGGGCTGGGGATCCTGCCCCGGGGCGCACCCAGGCCGAGGGATGCCCGGAGGAGCCGAGGCTGGCGGACAGCTTGACCCTGAGCTTGAAGGGAAGGCAGCGAGGGGACAAAGGACGGAGGCCTAGGAAGAGGGTCTGCAGAGCAGAAAGCACGGGTAAGGGCGGCCTGGCGCTCGTAAGACAACAGATGGGAGCTGTGTGCACGTCGGGAGCTCGGAGTGCGCGTGAGTTCCGTGCCCAGGCCCACGACTCGGCCCGCCAGGCCAGTGCTCCGGGTCGACGGGGTCCCGGAGCCGCGCTTGGGGAGGGCGCAGCGCAGGGTGCACGGCGGCGTTAGGACCCGGGGGCGCGGGCGGGCTGCTGCCGGCGGGGCTAGGACCCAGCGGCTCCGGCGAAGCGGAAGCGGCGGCGGGAGCTTCCGGGAGGGTGTCGTGTAGGTGAGGAGGCGTCGGGGCGGCGGGAAGTGGGGTAGTGTGGGCATAGCGGGGCGAAGTTGGGGACCGGGAGGGGCTGGAGGGAGGCGGAGGGGAGGCCCAGGACCCTTCCTGGCCGAGAAGCCTGCGCCATGGTTATGTCACGCGGCCGCGGCAGGGTGCTCGGCTCCACTGCGGACGCCGCCGCTGGGCCCCGACCGCCCGGGAGGCGTCTGGGGCTCGCCCCGCAGCCTCCTCCCTGGAGCCGCGCCCTGCACCCGGCCTTGCCCGGCCCTAGCAGGGAAGCCAAGGCCTGTGGGGCGCAGGGACCCGGGCTCTGCGGGATCCCAGTTCCGCCTCCCCACTCCTGCGCCTTCCCGCCCGGGCCGGGTTCTGGGAAGCCTCGTGCGGCTCTTCCGCAGCTGCCGCCCGCCCGGAGCGCCTGGGCCCTCCTAGGGGACCCCACTTCTCTGACATCGCGTTGGGTTCCCGGGGTCTACAGCGAGGCCTGTAACTCGGGGAGAGACCCTGGAGCGGGGTGTGGGAGAACGGTTTGCAGGAAGGGCTCCGAGCACTCCGAAATTATAAACCGTGGTCCCAAAGAGGCGTGCGATGTTTGCATTTTGCTGGGAGTGCGCAGTTTACACTACATTCTGTAAAGCCGTGCTGTCCACTAGAAATATTGTGCGATACACATGTACAAGTTTTGTCGCTTAAGAAGAATTTGAAAAAAACTTGATGAACATGGCATAGATGCAAGAAAAACACCGTTATTATAGAATACGCATTCATGGAATGCATTGAAGAGTTGTTAACAAGATGGATAGGTAGGAAATATCGCAGACCTAAAATGAATTGCAACTACCTACTGTGGAACTGAGGAGCTAAGGTTTCTTATTATTAAACTCCCTGATAGAAGACGACTTTTGATAAAATTTTTCTTGTTGCCCCAACAAAATCAAGTGTGTGGTGAAGACAAACAGTTGGGGTGATGTATACTAAAGTAAGGAAAGTGCTGACCACACACTAGGGACTGGTTAGTGTTAGATGCCCTTGTTCTTCCCTCTGTCAGAAACATCTAATTTAGGTTTATATAAAGACAAAGTATCAAGGTAAGGTGACTTACGGTTGGTAGTACTAACAAAGTTTTTGAACTAAGATTTGCATTATTAATGCATAAAAACAAAACATCAATAAATAACAAAAAGCTTGGAATTCAGACAACAGATCCAAGTCTGGGCTTTATCTCAAGCTAGTGTTTTGGTGTTGAAACAAATGTTATTTGCTCTTTCTAACCCCGTTTCCTTATCTAAAATTGGGGATGATGATAAATTCACTGATAATTAAGAGTTAAATGAGATTCTTGAGGAGTCAGAATGGTTCTAACATATGTAGGTATTATTAGCAGTCATATTGCAGCATAAGAAAATACCGTCTGCTGAATGAGGGACAGTAAAAGTTATCTACATGATCATCATTTAAAAGCTACCAGATATAGGAAGAAGGGGTCATAAAATGGTAACGTTATGATGATTCATTTTGATGCTTAGGTCAGAGTCCATTCTAGGACATCTCCTGCCCTAAAAGAGCAGAGACTCGTTTCTTTGGCATCACAGGACACTGAGTGAGAGGACAGAAAAAGAAAAATTTAAGTCACATATGTGATGTCTAAAAGTAAAAGGAAACAGAGGAAATGAGTAATATATTTTTAAATCCAGTATATCCCAAATATGGTTATTTTAGCATGTAATCAATATAAAATAATAAGAGATTTTACATTCTTTTTTTCTAGTCTTTGAAATTTGGTGCGTATTTTACACTTACGGCACGTCTCAGTTCGGACTATCCACATTTCAAGTGCTCAGTGGCTGCATGTGCTTGGTGGCTACCATGTTGGACAGCACAGGTCTAAGCATTTCATTCCTGCCAGAAGTTCAAATTCCTAGCTTTGATTTTGAGTGTTTTTAACAAAGTGGCCTCTGTTTATCATTCTTTCTTCTAGTACTTCCCCAAGGATGATTGTACCCTCAGCACTCAAGACCACTTGCTGTTCCCTTACACACTTTTTGTTCAAGCTGTTTCTTTTACCTGGAATGCTGTCTTTGCACCTTCTTCCTGGACCTGTTTCACTCTTCTTGCCCAGGCTGGAGTGCAGTGGTGCGATCTCGGCTCTCTGCAACCTCCACCTCCCCAGTTCAAGTGATTCTCCTTCTTTAGCCTCCCGAGTAGCTGGGATTACAGGCATGCACCACCACGCCCGGCTACTTTTGTATTTTTAGTAGAGACGGAGTTTCACCATGTTGCTCAGACTGGTCTCGAACTCCCGACCTCAGGTGATCTGCCTGCCTTAGCCTCCTACAGTGCTGGAATTACAGGCGTAAGCCACTGCGCCCGGCCGAGAGGCACACATTCTGCCAAGAGCTTTTTCCTGACTCCCCTGACTCCTGAAGGGATTTGTCACTCCTTAGCTTTGTACTCATGGCTGAATTAGAGTGAATTTAATTTGAGTTTAGTTGTTTTTGAGACTGTCTCCCTGGCTAGTGTAGTGTGTTATTTGTCTTTGTTGTGATCATGGCCTGCACCAAATAGATGATCAGCAGATGTTTGCAAACAGAAGGTAAACCACTCATCAGGTGTATTCGGTCCTATTCTTGAATGGGCTTGCTGCTTCCCTTTTGAGGAGATTTGTGTATGTACTCTTTTCTCACGCATGTGTGTGAGCAAACACGCATACACTAACAAGGAATTCATCTGAAGATGTGCACAGGAAATATCTTGCATCTTTATCCCCTTTGTGATCTTACCTGTGGGAGAACTGAGGCACAGAAATAAGTTAGGACAGCCTAACTTTGTATTGCACCAGTATAAATACAAAGAAGGGGAGAGAGGAACATTCTTGAAAGAGGTGTTGTGGTCTCAGAGGGTTAGGCTTTTCAGTTGGCTGGGTATCGGCTGACCATGCTTTAGTTATTTGATTGGAGGAAAAATAAGTGGGAGGTGAGGAGTAACTCCTGGGTCCTGATGAGTATT
This sequence comes from Trachypithecus francoisi, assembly GCF_009764315.1. NCBI lineage: Eukaryota > Metazoa > Chordata > Mammalia > Primates > Cercopithecidae > Trachypithecus > Trachypithecus francoisi. Next base: position 132,047,830 of record NW_022681456.1, read on the forward strand.
CAAGGCAAGTACAGATCTGGAAAGCCTGTATGCAAAGGAGGAACTCACTGCTGGAGAAAATCTGAAGAGCAGGATGGTTATCTCAGATCATGAAAAGTGCTGGCCTGAGGAGGGCAGAAGGAAGGGCTGGGGAAGCCAGCAGAGGGAGCAAAGGAGTAGGCTCCAGCTGGGTAAAGATGGTGTGGTACATTATGTGAAATATACAAATTATTATTGGGAATAGCCACGTCTCAGCCATGCTAGTTCTCAGTCTGGAGAATGGGAAATGGAAAGGATCAGATTCAGAGACTGCAACTTAAACTCAAGGTCACAGCATTTTAAACCCAGGTGAAACCTCCTAGGCCCTTCATGCCACACTCATCCATCCCTACCTACTTGTATTGCAACCAAGGGCCCCACTGTAGTGCCTAGGAGAGCAGGTCTAGGGCACAGTGCCAGGCCTGATTAATGTCTTCCTTACCATTTTCCAGTGAGGGGCTGTGATTAGGCCTATTTATAGGGGCCTGGTCCCTTAATATGCTGCCTGGCACATCTCTTGCCAATCAAATCAGTGCCGTCTGCAGTGTGATTGCTGCTTTAGTGGCACCAGGGAGAGGAGTTAATTAAACCAAATATAAATAGACTCTGCCCTCACTTTGCAATTCCAGAAGTGTTTTTCCTTCCTGTCCTCCACCCCCGCATGCACCTCTTTCCTCTTGGAAAGGCTAAGCTCTAGCCTGGGTGAGGAGGGCTGGACACTCCTATACCTGGAGAGTCACTAGCTACTGCCCAGTCTGTTTCAGGAGCAGGCCTCAAATTCCTCACGGGTTAAAGTGGGAAGAATCCATGTGTGCACATTTTTTGTGCTTTTCCAGAACTGGGTACCATTTGGCAGTTGTTCAGGCAATCTCCCCCACTACTCCATTTCTACTCCTCTGTTTCTAGCCTCTTTTTTCCTCTGCAACCAAGGTTTCTTTCTTATTTATCCAAGGTGGGGAGCTGAACTGAGATAACGTATGGAAAGGGTGCCTGGCAGGCACCAAGCATCTTGTGGGGGGTCAGAAATGTTGCACCTTTTCTGAACTCCATTGACCCTACAAATTCCCTAGTCCCTGGTCCTGCCCTTTCTCTCCCTCATTCACTCAACAGGCATCAGCAGAATCCCATCTATGTGCTCCTGGCCTCCCACCAAATGCTGTGTCCTCTCCTCCCCTATCTGTGCAGGCTGAAGCCATGTGCATGGCTGGGATGAGGGCTGTGTTGTCTCAACATCACCCCGCCCTGTGGTGGGTGAGTGCGGGTGGACGTGGGTGGCTCTGACGCTCCGGCTCCCGTCCACAGGCACCATGACTCCTGTGAGGACGCAGCACTCCCTGGCAGGTCAGACCTATGCCGTGCCCCTCATCCAGCCCGACCTGCGGCGAGAGGAGGCCGTCCAGCAGATGGCGGATGCCCTGCAGTACCTGCAGAAGGTCTCTGGAGACATCTTCAGCAGGTGGGTGCTGACATCCACCCCCACCTGATCAGAGGGCCATTCCCATCCTGGGCAATCCCAGCAACGCACCCTCTTGGGAGCAGCCCCCTTGGGGACTCCTGGTCCTGGGGAACCCATCTGGCTTCCCTATGTGGGAGGGGCCTAAGTGAGAGCCCAACTTGGAAGGTTTTGCTCCTGGGAGTCTGAGAGCTCACTCCCTTCCACCCCACTTAGCCTCCTGGTTTCCTGTGGTGGCTCTGCCCTCAAAACTTATGCTTTTGCTCCCATTGGAGGGCCTATTCCTTCACTTTTTCTTGCAGCCAGCAAATATTTACCCAATAGTGCTTGAGTGCACGGCATTGTGGGAATCTCTATATATCCAGCCATGGATGAGGCAACACCTCTCCAACTGGAGCGCACATTCTGGCAGGAGAGAAAGACCTAAGTAACCAATGCATGATTCGTTCTTAATAACCGTTGTGACAAGGTCTATTGATAATATTTTGTAATCACTAATATTCATATAACATAAACCATGCACCACCATTGATTTGCGTGCATTTAACTCACACTTTATGAGCAGGCACTGCTGTCATCTCTATTTTATAGATGAGGAAACTGAGGCACAGAAAGGCTGAGAGTCCTGGCCAAGTGACAGAGCCAGGATTCAAAGCTGTAGATCATGGCCCCGGGTTCTGTGGGTTATTACCGCATCTCTTAGGGGGAGATGGGGTGCTGCAAGGCTCATCATGGGAGGCCTGGCTTGGTCTTGGGTCAGGGAAGGCGGATGTGAGGAAATGACATTTATGGTAAAGTCTGAGGGTTGAGTGGGTAGGTCAGGAAGAACATGCCAGAAAGAGGCACATGAACTACAGCTTTGAGGTGAAGGACCTGAAAGGAAGCCAGCATGGCTGGAGCACGGAGTGGCCATTGAGGGAGCCGAGCTGGAGGGGTGCGGCTTCTTGTGTCGGCAGCGCTGACCTGGCACAGTCGTTGGGCTCCGGTGACTTCACTGACTTCACTCAGTGTTTATCTAACATGAGTGAGTGAATGGTGTTTGCTCTTTCTTGGCAAAGGTCCCGGGGGTTGTTTTATACACAGGTCCTGTCTTTGGCCATAAGCAGCCTGAAATGAGGCTTGGTCTCCTTCCCAGGGTCCCACACCGTGCCTCACGTGGTAGACCCCAGTGGGAAGTATGTGACTGCCTGACTCAGGTCCCTCTCATGGTCCACGTCACCCCTGCTTTGCCCCTTCCCTGGTTGTCACCAGACCTGGAGCCCCTGCTCCTTCACTTTGCAGCCTCCTCTTCTGTCACCAGCTGGGAACCCACCTCTTCCTGAAATCCCCCCCCCCACTGACTCACTGGCTTGCCCCAAACTTGTCAAGAATGTCCCTGTAACCAGGGGCCATGCACTGAAGTGGCTGAGGGGTCACCTTGGAGCTGATGCCTTGGCTCAGATCCGGCCACCCTGTTTGCTTCCCCTGTAACGTTGGGCAACGCAACCCCTCTAAGCCTCAGTGTTCTCGTTTGTGAAGTTGTGGTAATAATGGTAGCTTCCTGGTAGAATGACTGTAAAGATTAAATTAATGAAAACATGCAAAGGAATGGAACAGTGCCTGGCACCTAGGAAGCCTTCAGAAAATGCTGGCTCTTCCCTGTTGATCATCTTGACCCGTACACTGCCTTTGGTCACCATTCAGGAACCTGCCACCAATAGTAACAGAAAGTGCCGGATGCACCTTTTGTGCTTATTGTTGTACTAAATGTGCCCAAGGGACGCCTAGGGAAGAGGATGCAGGTCTTTAAGAGCCATCAGCTCCGGATGATGGCCACCCCGTGTCCAGCACTTAGAATGGAGGCCAAAGCCGCCCCTCGGAGGTTGTGTGTCCTCGCCAGGCCGAGGACTGCACGGTCGCCCTTCTCTGAGGGCAGCCCTGGGTTCTTGGCGTCTTTCCTTTCCCGTCCTGGTGTTTGGCACCTTGTAGGCAGTTGTATGTCCCCTGCCCAGGGATGGGATGAGGAGAGGGCAGGAAGGCATTTCCTGGGTAGTGGAGTGCTGCGTTCATTGAGTGTGGGTTCTCCAAACTGCTGGCACAGCCCAGGGAGGGGCGGATGCCTCTCAGGAGCCTTGGGCCTGAGTCCTGGCTCCCTCACTTGTGGGTTCCAGGTGACTGCATCTATCTCTCCACCATGTGCTCCACCTCGTGCTGGACCTTAGGAGACACCAATTATGTGGCTGACACTGTGTCCTAGAGGCTGTTCTGTGGCTGACACTGTGTCCTAGAGGCTAGAATGGGAACACGTAGGGCGAGATTGATTGTTAATTGCTAGCATGAACCGTGTGGGCTTCTCAGGGTCTAGAGTGGAGAGAAATCAGTAAGAATTGGTGGCACACCTGTCAGAACTCCCCACACCAAGCTAAGCAAAAAGTAACCAATCAGTAGAGCAGCCTCTGGAGTAAGGGCTAAAATGATGTTATCAGGGCCGGGTTTTGCTTTGCTTCCATGTCAGTTTGCTGCTTTGGGTCTGGCTGCGTTCCCAGACAGGCTGTGCTCTCGTGGTGGAAAGGTGACATGACACAGGGTGAGTCCAGCAGGAAAGAATGCTCTCCCGTGTCCCCACTTCCTCCAGAAGGCACACGCACCCATCCCACCTGGCTTGGTCCTCGCGTCTGTGCCAGCATCCATTGTTGGGGGCAGGGGACTATGACACGCCACTTGGCTCAGACTGAGGAGCTCTGTGGGCAGCCCCACCTGAAGCTCTGGGACTAAGCCTGCGAGAGAGATGGATTCCCCAAGGGAAATGGGGCCACTGCTTGAGTAAAAAGGAACTAGTTGCTGGAGAGGAAAACCACGTGCCTACTCCACCTAGGGCAGGCTCCTGGAGGATAGGGGCGGGGTAGGGAGGTGGGTGTGCAGGTGGCCCTGGTGGGGTCTAGAAATGGGGGCCGCAGGCTTGGCGAGAAGCCTCAGTGTGACTTGGAACGTGGTGTATGGTGGTCTGCGGGGAAGGCCGGCCTGCACAGTGGTGGGAGCGGGGTGCTTCTGCATGGGAAGCACAGCACTGCAGCTCCCAGGCACTCAGCTCTCAGGGCATGGGAGGCTGACTTCCCATGAGCCTGTGGGCCAGGCCTCTTTGAATGGTGCTGAGGGAGCTTTGCCTTGGTTCCTTTGTGTCCCCACCGTGCCATGGGAGGCTCCTGGTGGGGTGTGGGGCAAGGCAGTGAGTGAAGAGTTGGGATGAGTGAGTTAGGGCCCACGGAGTACTCAGGATGGGACTTCAGGTTTGATTCAGGAGTGTTAAGGAGCTGTGATTGGATTTTGAGCAGGGCAGGGCAGGGACAGAAGAGTTTGGGGAAGGTTCATCAGGCATCCGCCATGGAAGGGACAAGAAGGGAGAGAGAGTGGATGCCAGGGACACCCAGAAGCTGTTATTGTAGTCAGGATGTGACAGGGATAAGGCTACAGTCAGGGGACTTGCAAACAGGGAGGGCAGGGTGAGACATTCAGAAGAAACGACGACAGGAAATGGTGACAGATGGGGAACGAGGGGGAAGGAAAGGGAGAGTCAGTGATGACTGGCAGTGGAGTGGGGAGCACTGACACCTCCTCCTCCACTTGCCCCCTCCTGTGGCACTGGACAAGCATGTGAGCTTTTCATTTTTCATGGGCTTTTTTGGTGGGGATGTGACCAGCTTTGAATCTCTCCCCTTAAACATGCTCCTCCTGCTTAGAAACCTGCACAGAAGAGACAGGGACGGAGGATAGACTCTCTCCCCACCACCCCGTCTCAGGCCCCAGCACAGCCCGGCCTCTGGACTCACTGGTGTCGGTGCCCAGTGGCGCAGGCAGGTGAGCTCCTGGCAAGTTAACATTCCAGGCTGTGCTCTCTCCTCCTGCTCTGCTGCAGCTGGGAGTGTGCAGAGACTGGAGGGGATGACAAGCACCTCCCAGACGCTCTTCAGCTGTGTCCTCCAGACCCTCCCTGCCCCCTCTTTCTGCCCCTCCATCTGCCCCCTCTTCACCTGGGAGAAGCCAGGCCCCCAAAATAGTGGGCCAGATATGTCACCTGCTTCCCATGATGTAGAAGACAAGGCAGGAGGGAGTTGGGATGGCACGGGGAAAAGGAAGGAACAGACTATGTGTGGAAGTTTGGATGCTGTCATCTGCCATTGCCCGTCAGCCCCTGCCCAAGCTCTTCCCCCAAGAGGCAGTGCCACTGCCCAGCACCTTCCCCCTGGGAAGGGCGGTTTTCTCTGCAAAGCTCTTGGTGCTTTCCTCCATCTCTTTCTTTTTCCTTTTCCCCACCTCTTCCTTTCTTCTCCCCTTCCTCCTTTCCCCTTTCCCCTGGTCCTCGCTTCCTCCATCCTTCCTTCTCCCCCGTTCTCTCTACTGATTGGCACCTGGTGGCCCCTAATGTTACACACTGCAGTAGATCGCTGCATAATTACCAAGTCATTCTTAATTATCCCAGAGTGGAGAAGATAAAGGCGAAGGCAGGAGCCCAGGTTCAGGGTCCATTTCCCTGGGGTCATGACAGAGGCAGGGGAGGAGAAGCAGTGAATCTGGGTCAGGAGTGGGTGCTCCCTGCTTCTTCCTCCCCAGCAGCCTCTAGGGGGACTGGTGTGCTGATGGTGATGGGCCGTGATCAGCTCCTTCTTACTTTCACAGTAATCCTGTGATGTAGAAGGGACCATTCCTGTTTTTCAGTGGAAGAAGCTGAGGCAAAGACCAGTTAGTGACTTCCCCAGGGTCACACGGCTGCTAAACAGATGTGAAATCCAGGCCTGTGGGATGTGGTGGTTGTTGATACTCTTTTCTCACTTCCCCAGGAGCCCTGAGTCCCTTTGGTGTGGATGTGTGTCGTCTGATTCGTCTTTGACTCCCGCGGCCCCAGCACTGTGCTTGACAAACGGGATGCACTCAAGTTATTGAACAGTCATGGGTGGAGGGGGGAGAAGGAAAGCAGGGGTGGAGCGGGGAGCAGGAAAGCAAGGGATGCTTGGAGAGGGTCCCCTCCAGGGCAGCTAGAGGAAGACGGACCTTTAGTGAGACCACACGCAGAACAGGCTGGGCGAGCCACTTCCATCCCTGATATCCACAGAGGCAGCTTCCTCTGTAGTGCTGGGTGAGTGTGCCATAGGTACGGCTTCAGCACTGAGCTTGTTAACTGACCTACCTTGAAGTAGCCACCAAGCCAAAGGTGTCTGGACCAGGAATGACAAACAAATGGCTCTCATGGCACCATCCCCCCACCCTCAGGGTGGACATTGTTCCATGGCCTGGCCCCAGTGAGGCCTACAGGCCTTCCCGACACAGCCTTCCAGACCATCCTGCTAGTCCGTGGGGATAGCAGATACACTGCAAGCTTTCTGATCCTGAGTCTGCATTCATCCTCGGCACCATAGCCTGTGACCATAAGAGGATAGACTGTCGGGGGCTTTGTCAACAAGCACAAGTTCCTTAGTCTCATGGACTCTTGGCTAAGGAGAGAGCCCCAGGATCATGTCTCCACCTCCACCTTATCCAGGATTCGCCCTTGGGGCACCCCTGGAAGGCGCTTGTGAGCTGGAACCTAATTGCTCTGCAAAGTGATGCAGTTGTTTATTAGAATGTTTTTTTAAACAGAACAGAGATCTGTTTCCTTGCAACTCTGCCCGCTATTCCTGATGTCAGTGTACTCACTTCTCCACCTGACAGCCCTTCTGATATTTTTGATATTCGAAGGGAATGATCATATTCTCAAAGTCTTCTGATCTTTAGTCAGAACATCCTTCAGTTATCTTCATGTGTCGGGAGTTTCTCACTCATCACCATCCTCATCACCCTCCCTGAGATGTTTGCTCATTTGTCACTTTCTGTTCAGCCAGCGGCTGTTACACATCAGGCCCCGTCCCAGGTGCTGGAGACATAGCAGTGAATGAGACAGACTTTGCAGGCTGCAGGCAAGTTCAGAGTCCTCTTACAGGGTGGATCCGGTTTAAAGAGATGTGACTGGCCAAGACTGGTGCCTGGCATGGATTCATTCATGATTCCAGGACTCTGTTTTCTGTGGTGCCTCTAAGAGAGTGCATGGTCCCTGCTGATTCAAAGAAGGATGAAGGGCAGAAGAGGGATGGGGAGCTGTGTGCCCTCAGATCGCATTGCCTTTTTATGCTGATTAATATGCTTTGAGCTCCTACTGAGCTTATAGTTAACAGAAGCTTCCAGGTCTTTCTTCACCTGAACTGTGTCTAAATCAAGTTCCCTCCACCTTCTGTATCTATGCACTTGATTTTTAAAACCTAGATGTTGGGCTTCACATTTGTTCCTTGTAAATTTCATCTTGGTGATTGCAGTCTACCCTCTGGCCTTTAAAAATTACCTGAGCCTTGATTCGATCATGCCGACCAGTTTACCCTTCCCCTATATGCTGGCCCGAGTTTTCTAACCGGGTGTTGAATGAACTGGATGGACTCTGCCAGGTCCCTCCGTGCAAGGCTGGAATCAGTCCATTGTTCAACTGTGCCCTTTGGGGCTGTGGTTCATTTGCCTCTGATTTTTCCTGTATGTTCTCTCCTCCAACCCCCATAGCTCCATCTTGTCTACAAGATTTTGTTAGAAGCCGTCAAAATCCGTGCTGACTCAGGATGCACTGTGCTGCAAGTGTTCCCCGGGTACAGCAGGCTAATAACCCTGTTACAAAGAGAAACACTGTGCATTTCGAACCGTGCTGGCCCTTGGGACTCACCGCTGCCTTTTCTAAGTGCTAACAGAGTCTCTGTTTAATAATCCATTCCAGAAATTTTCCAGGGCTCATTGTTGGGCTTGGTGTTTGCCACTTTCAGTGATCAGCCCTTCTCTCCTCTGTGGGAGCACCAGGACAGAGCAGCCTTTGTCCCTCCCCAGTCTCAATTCCTTCCCACTGCCCCTGTGGATCTCGAGTGCAGAGCTTATGCAACTTCTGAAGGTCGTGTCAACACCCAGGGGCAGAACGAGGCTGCCTTGGGAACTAGGGTAAATTAAAACAGCTTGTGCTGGAGGACCCTTAACAGCAGATGAAGGCCTCTCCCCAGCCAGAAAAGACGGAGCACACGCTGGGTGGTGGCCCCACTTTCTCACTGGAAGGAGATGGTGCTCTTCTTTTTTCTTTCTGAGTTGTGGCCACCTTCATACCAGTCTGTCATGGGACACTTAAGCTGCTTGGGTGCCTGCTGGTACTCCCAGCCCTGCCATGCCTGAGCGCCCTGCACACGAGGAGCCAGGAGTAATCAGGGCAGACTCATTAGGGCACGAGGACTCCTGGATTGTGAAATTGGCTCTCTGGGGGCCAAGGCCTTCTAAAGTGGGTGGAGGTGGCTTTGGCTTTTAGGGTCCAATTTTAGGCCATTCATTCCAACCTTTAGAGAAATCCCAGCATTCCCTAGCCCAGAGTCTGCAACCCCTCTACCACCCCACATCCTCCTCCTACCTTTCCTCATGAACCCCAGTTGCACCTCTGCCTTCTCATCCCTGTGCATCACACAGGCTCGCTCGTGCCAGGTGGATGCTGAGGCTGCTCTGAATGTGGAGTGTGGCCCTTGAGGGCAAGGGCTGGGTTCTTGGAGGTAGCGGAGCTACAGAGGCGACTGGGAGGAGGATGTTGTGTTACATACACATCAGAGTTAACTTTGCAGTGAGAGCGGCCTTGCTGTGGCCAAAGAACATGGAAAAGCATGAGTGGGGTTATGTGCCTCAAAGCACCAGGTATCCGGGCCTTGGGCACCGGGAGCCACAGGGATGTCTGGGGAAATGGCGTTCCAGGAGATGCAAGCACACAAGAATGCACTTGGCACGTCTGGGGAACAGCACGGCAGCTGGTATCACTGGCCCACCCACACCAGGGAGGATGGGAGCGGGTGAGGAGCGACACCACACAGAGCCCGTGGGCCGTGCTCGGGACTCAGGGTTTGCTCAGTGAGCCGTTCACTATGTGCAGGGGCTGTTCCCTGTCTGAATTTAGGTCCAGCCTTGCCAGTCCAGCCTCCGGTCTTGATTCCCCCTTTGCAGAGGCCACTTTGTCAGCTTCACCTGATCATGAGGAGTTGTGAAATGCTTGCCCCATCAGTAGCCGTGTGTGCACGTGTAAAGACCATCCTCGGTGTGCCCTGGATGCTGTCCTTCAGATAGCATGTCCAGGTGCCAGCACAGGGTCTGTCCCTGCTGAGAGTGCAGGGAACTCAGTACCGTCAGCTCCTCGACCCTGCAGGTCAGATGATCCTTGTAGAGGCCACCTGGATGGCACCAAGATGGGCCCTGGCAAGAGGTGACCCTGACTTTGGAGCCCTTGCCTGAAGGCCTGGCCTGGCAGGCCTGCTGTTAGGAGCAGGGGGTGTGCAGGGGGTGGGGAGCAGCCCCAGCCTCTGTGATCTTCTCCATGGCAGGATCTCCCAGCGGGTAGAGCAGAGCCGGAGCCAGGTGCAGGCCATTGGAGAGAAGGTCTCCTTGGCCCAGGCCAAGATTGAGAAGATCAAGGGCAGCAAGAAGGCCATCAAGGTAGCCCCCATGCCCCTGTGTCCTAAGGCTACTGGGCAGTCCCTCCATTTCCCCGTACCTCTGAGGCTGCCCAGTCTCTGCCTTGCGGCCCACCTGTACCTTGGACTTTCCTCCCGCCCAGGCTCCCAACCCCACCCTCTCCTGCCAAGCAATCCTAGCCCCCGAGCCTCTTGGGGCCCCTCAGACTTGTCCCTGTGTTCACAGGTGTTCTCCAGTGCCAAGTACCCTGCTCCAGAGTGCCTGCAGGAATATGGCTCCATCTTCACAGGCGCCCAGGACCCTGGCCTGCAGAGACGCCCCCGCCACAGGATCCAGAGCAAGCACCGCCCCCTGGACGAGCAGGCCCTGCAGGTCTGCTGGCCATGCACATAACATAGCCCGGGTCACACCAGGGGGACTGGATACTGGGGAGGAGCCGGGGCCACCATAGGGTTCTGTCCCCCAGAGGAGGCTGACTGGGGTGGGGTGGCAGCTGATGAGGCCCAGCAGTCAATACTCACCATCCCTTGGCCATCCTGGCCCTCCCAGGAGAAGCTGAAGTACTTTCCTGTGTGTGTGAGCGCCAAGCCGGAGCCTGAGGATGATGCAGAAGAGGGCCTTGGGGGTCTTCCCAGCAACATCAGCTCTGTCAGCTCCTTGCTGCTCTTCAACACCACCGAGAACCTGTATGGCCAGAAGGCAGGGCCGAGGGGTGTGGGCGGGATGCCCTGCCTGGCTTAGTGGGGACCCAGGGCATCAGACACAGGTACAGCGCATAGGCCAGGAGCCAGGGGGTGACTGGGGTGGCTTGGCTTGGGAGGCCTGGGACCCCACAGTGCACACTGTACCCCTGATGATGTGGAGAGATAGGTCAGGAACATGGGCTCAGGACAGCACGTGTCAGCTTGCCTGACCCCCATGTCACCCCTGTAGGTACAAGAAGTATGTCTTCCTGGACCCCCTGGCTGGTGCTGTAACAAAGACCCATGTGATGCTGGGGGCAGAGACAGAGGAGAAGCTGTTTGATGCCCCCTTGTCCATCAGCAAGAGAGAGCAGCTGGAACAGCAGGTGGGGGGGCGGGGCAGGGGTGGGGACAGGTGCAGTGGCCAGGGGCCCTGCCAGGGCTCCTCTCCAGGCAAGGCTGTTGAGCCCCTTATTCCACCCATGGGGGGTGCACCAAGGTCTTGTTGGCTGCCCCTGCAGGTCCCTGTCAGCATTCATGTGTCCCTACCTAATCTTGCAGGTCCCAGAGAACTACTTCTATGTGCCAGACCTGGGCCAGGTGCCTGAGATTGATGTGCCATCCTACCTGCCTGACCTGCCTGGCATTGCCAACGACCTCATGTACAGTGCCGACCTGGGCCCCGGCATTGCCCCCTCTGCCCCTGGCACCATTCCAGAACTGCCCACCTTCCACACTGAGGTAGCTGAGCCTCTCAAGACAGGTGAGCTGGGCTCTGGGATGAGGGCTGGGCTAGGGACCTCCCTGCTCACATACCTTCTTCCCTAGACACCTCCCCACTTTGTGTTTCAGACCTAGAAGATGGGGTACTAACAGCACCCCCACCACCTCCACCGCCCCCACCACCTCCCCCAGCTCCTGAGCTGCTGGCCAGTGCACCCCCACTCCCACCCTCAACCACGGCCCCTGTAGGCCAAGGCACCAGGCAGGACAACAGCAGCAGCGCGTCTCCTTCAGGTGGGAGCAGCTCTTTGAGGGCACCTCATTTCGGGTGTGCTCTGTGCACTCAGGTGGATTTTCTGCGGGTTTGTTCAGTGGTCAGAAATGCTCGATTTTTTGAATAGTTCCCATTTCAAATACCTTGTTCTACTTGGTCCATGAAATAGTAGTTTTCAAGCTGTAGAGCTCTGGAATTCTCACCTCTAGAGCACAGGGAGTCCGAACAAGTGAGGCCCTGGGTTCCCCATTTCTCATTAAACCAATGGAAAGAAGGGGTCTAATGACAAACTACAGCAACACATTTTTCAGTGTCACTGAAATTACAACATTTCAGCTTTACTGTTACATCTCCCAGTCTATCCCTAGCATCCAGAAGTGGCACAAAACCCCTCTACTGGCTCATGTGTGCCACTGAGACTGTCCAGCTCTGCAGGGTGGGGGCTAGGGAGGGAGCAGGGAGTGTCCGCACACAGGATGCCTGTGCTCAGGTGGTTGCAGAAGTCAGTGCCCAGGCCCTACACAGTCTCCAAAGGTCCAGCCTCCCCAACACGGGGCTCCTTGTTTGAGGGAAGGTGCCTTCCCTTCCAGCAGACTCTTGGCACAATAAGCTCCCCCAGGCCTGCCTGAGCAGCCTTTTCTCCTTGCCCTGTTCCCCACCTCCCAGCTCCAGTCCAGGGAGCTCCCAAGGAAGTGGTCGACCCCTCTGGTGGCCGGGCCACTCTGCTAGAGTCCATCCGCCAAGCTGGGGGCATCGGCAAGGCCAAACTGCGCAGCGTGAAGGAGCGAAAGCTGGAGAAGAAGAAGCAGAAGGAGCAGGAGCAAGGTGAGCGGGCCCTGGAGCCTGTGGCCGGAGGGCCTTGGGCAAGATTGCCTCCTCTCCTCCAGCCCTGAGTCCGCTGGGTGTTTTCTGCTCACCCCCTGCCAGCCGGCCCCTGCTTCCCCTAGGGCCTATGCTGGAAGCCCTGGACCACCAACAGAGGTCCTCAGCCCTCCTGCCTGGTCCATGGCTCCCTCCTGGTTTGGGAGCCATAGTGGAGCTTTCCTCTCTAAGCGCACCCAGCTCAAAGTGACAAGGAGAATCTTCTTCGACTGCCGAGTGGTCCAAGGCAATGGTCAGCCCCTGCAGCCTCCTGAGATATTTTTAGAGACGGGACCTGAGGCCTCTTGAGGCTACTGACGATGCCTGCTGCGAACGCAGACACTGGTGTGATGCGATGCCTGCGCGTATGGCACTGTGGTTTTGAGCTTGTACCCAGCGCTGCTTTTGCCTTGCTCTGTGACCGCAGGCAAGCTGCCTCGCCTCTCTGGGCCAGTTTCCCCATCCGCCAGTGCTGCACACCCTGGTCCTGTCCCTGAGGTGGCTGGGGAGAGTGCTTCGCAGACATCACCACTTTCTCATTTGTGCCCGGTGCTGGGTCAGGGAGAGACTGAGGCTCCGAGCTAACTGGGAAGCACAGTGGCCTTGGAGGGCTGGGGAGTGTCCCAGGGGTGGGAACAGGGAGCCGGGGGTCGCCTGTGACTGAACTCTTCACCCCAGTCTATGGCTTTCCCGTTGCAGTGAGAGCCACGAGCCAAGGTGGGGACCTGATGTTGGATCTCTTCAACAAGCTGGTGATGAGGCGCAAGGGTAGGAGGCAGGGCCGCTGCCCGCCCTGGGCTGGCCCATTGTAATTCTCTCCTGCCTTTTTCTTCCTGTATTTAAGTCTCTGGGGGCTGGGGGAACCAGGGTTTCCCGCCAACCACCCTCACTCAGCCTTTTCCCTCCAGGCATCTCTGGGAAAGGACCCGGGGCTGGTGAGGGGCCTGGAGGAGCCTTTGCCCGCGTGTCAGACTCCATCCCTCCTCTGCCACCACCGCAGCAGCCACAGGCAGAGGAGGACGAGGACGACTGGGAATCCTAGGGGGCTCCATGACACCTTCCTCCCCCAGACCCAGACTTGGGCTGTTGCTCTGACATGGACATAGCCGGGACAAGCCGCTCAGACCTGCTTCCCTGGGAGCGGGTGGTGATGGAACCAGCACTGTGCGGAGACCACCTGCAAGGAGTGGAAGGCTGGCCTGAGGCCACACGGCTGGGGCGGGGGCTTCTGTCTGCCTGTGCTGCACGGGGGGCGGCTCCACCCAGCCTGCACCAGTGTGTTCTCTTCTCTAAAGAGGCTTCCAGAGAAAACAGCACACAAATCAATAAGGAACTGAGCAGAAACCAACAGTGTGCTTTTAATAAAGGACCTCTAGCTGTGCAGGATGCAAACGTCTGGGGGTCAGTGACTTTCCTCCTGCCCCTGTTGGTCCCTAGGCAATGGGGGCAGAAGATCCCAGCTGACCCGTTTCTCTGGGGTCAGAGGGAGGAGAGAGGTGCAGTCAGCAGGGGCAGCTGTTGCAGTCTCCCACAGAAAAAAGCTTTCAGTGACAGACAGGGGGTCTCTAAAAATAGTCATGCTGAGAGCCTAATGGCCTTGGCACCATGGCTGGTGTTGGAGTAGAAGGTGTCTTGGAGTTGGCGCAAGTAGTTGAGAGGGAGGGAGGTGCCATCGACTTGGAGGAACTGGCACCAAGCCAGGGAGCTACAAATCCAGGCAGGGCTGTGGGGCGGGTTAGGGAGCAGGGCTGCAGGAGTGACTCAGGAAGAAGGTGGGGGAGCGACAAGCCCCCGGGCGGGAGCCCTGTGGCCGTGTGGATCTTTCTAAATTGAGACGGGAGGGTGAATAGTCCAGGGCAGCTAACTTCAGTTATCATAGAAATGGCAGAAGCAGATGCATCTGCTCCATCTCGCCTCTAAGAAGGTGGGCAGGACAGAAAAGGCAGCCTCCTGCAGAGGCCCAGTGAGAAGCCGGGCCCTCGGCCATGCGGGTTGAAAGATAGATTTGATTCTACAGAGGGGAGCTGCCCTGGGAAGACCTCAAGGACAGCCCAGACCCACCATTTCTTCGGGGTTCACTTGCTTTCTCCAGTGGGCACTAATGCTTGTGTCTGCGTCCTGGCAGCACTCGACTCCACACACTGCTGGGTTTCACCTTTGTAGTGGGATCCCTGCAGACCAGGCCCATGACAAACGCTCTCCAGTGAGCAGAGCAAAGAAGGCGCAGCACCAGGCAGTGGTGCAGTTGCCTGTCAGGAAGAGGCCGACTTCTCCTGGTGAAACTGGGCGGACAGAAGGCAGTGAGAAATGCCATCTCGGGGTAGTGGAGGCTCTCGGGAAAGGAAAAGGCAGGACTGAACTTCCACACAGCAGCAATGACAGAACCAAAGGTGGCATTGACCTGCACGAGGGCTCAGATCCAGGCTGGCAGCTTGGCCAGGACGGGGGCCGGGTGTGTCACTGGTCCAGGAACACTATGCTGGCAGAATCCCTTTGGTGCCTGATGGCCCTGCCTTCGTGGGAATGGAGGCTCAGGCTTTGAGTCACAGCTGCCTCCCCAGCAGCACATTTCCATGTCATCTTCCTCCCCTTCCTCAGCCTCAGGTGGGAGACAGGGCAGGCAGCCCCCCCTTTCCTCTTCTCCCCTTCTCCAACCCCTGTCTGTCCACCCAGCCGGAGGTAGCCATGCTTGCCTATGGACCAGTTGGCAGCCTTCATGCACAGGTTCTCCACCAGAGCCTTTCTTGGGGGCTCCTGGCTGGGGCTTTGAACTGGGGAGTGCAAGGGATGACCCATGCGGACTGGTTCCTGCTTGTAGCTCTCCCTGGGAAAAGACTGCCAGGCCTTGAGCCAGACCAGGAGGCTTCGTGGGCCACCGCAAGCAGCGGGGGTCCAGATGACATCACAGAAGATCAAGAGGGTGTGGAGGGGCATCCAAGCCTCCCAAGGAGACAGGAGACAACTGCCCAGCGGGGAAGTCCTGGCTGTGTCAGCCCTAGGGGCGACGCCACTCCCACTCACCGTCCAGTCTGCAGCACTGGGGATGCTCACAAGAGTGTGAGCCAAGTAGGCCATCCTCTCCTGCAGCTCTGGAGACCTGATGTTGGGGAAGGGCATGCCCACCATCACCACACACCTGGGGTGAGACAGGAGCCTGGGGCCGGTGGACTTCAGGACCTCCTAGGTCGTCACCCACGTGTCACCAGCTGCTCCATTCTACCATTTCCTCAGCCCTCTTGGCTGTGCCTGCCCTCCCCTCTCTGTACCTACCACCCGGAGAGGGCTTGTTCAGCACAGAGATCCCATCGAGGCCAATGGATTGGGTCCTGCTACAGCGATGGCCAACCTGATTTTCCACCTGCTCTCCCAGGGCCAAACGCAGAGCTGCTGAGCCCCTCCCTCCAGCTGGCTGGTCTGAGCAGTCACAGCCCGGCCTTGGGCTCTGATGGCAGCAGATGGCAAGTAGGGGTCCAGCTGCTGGATTGAGGGCCAGTTGCGTATCACAGCCAAGGAGATGAGCAGAAGCACTACTGACTGGCCTGGATTGTCAGAGAAGTTGATCCCTTCACTCCTCTTTCCTCCAATCACAGAGAGGAGCAGGGCCTCCGTCACTCGGCCTGTCTTCCTAGCCACTGCCCCAGAGGTGCTGAGCCAAAGCTTGGATGTCACTCACAGCATTTCCAGCTGCCGCCCCACCGAGGTCTCGGGCCCAAGCCTCAGAGTTATGCCCGCACCTGAATGCACCTGGAATACGACAGTAGCACCTGCTCCACCTGGTGTGAGCTCTCAGGTTTATGGAATATGTGGAGGCAGAGGACATCTCCCAGAGGTGGGTTCAGGGTGCTGTGTCTGGGATCTGCTGGTGGCTTTGTGTTTCCTGGCTGGAGGACTGGAGAGCCTTGCGGCCAGGGGCTTTGGGGAAATCCTCTGTAACAGGGACTGGGACCCGTGGGGATGACGAGCTAGAAGCCTGTCCTGACTCGAGCACAAGAGCTCCCAGGAGGACTCAGTGGCACTGTCCTTATGAGTAGGAGGGCCAGCTGACGGGCCACTCACATTTCTGGTGGCCAGGCGGCCCAGCAGGCTGCCCTTCTCCCAGTGGGCATGGACCTGGCGCAGGTACTTGTAGGATGGGAAGAAACAGACCAACTCTCCAGGAACCACACTGCACAGGTTACAGAGGAGGCCACCCACCTTGTCCATCTAAGGAAGGAAGAGAGGGAGCCCCCATGGAGCAAACCCTCAGCCACCCTACAAATGGTGTCTTAACCTTCAGGCTCAAAACTGAGGAGAGAGACCCATGGCATGACTGCAGCTGGGGGGAGGACTTGGCTGTCCTGGGTGGGAACCTCAGGTGGAAGGTGCCACCTCCCACCAAACACAGCTGCTGCTGCTGACTGTGCCTTTCTGACACATGTCACCTCACTAGTGTCCCAGGGTGCCTTCCTATTGCCCCGGCACTGAGTCCTCCCTTCTTCACTCCAGGGTCCTGATGGGCTACGCAATGACAGGTACTGCACACCCAGGCACGCCACAGGAGATGCCCCCCAAGTCCCTCATCCTTGCCTGCAGCAGGAGAGGACATAACCAAAGAGCAAAAGAGCCAAAGGGAATGAGCAGCTTTCTCATGCATGGCATCCTCAGGGGATGCCTGGCGGTTTTAAGAAAATGTAGCAGCCTTAGGGTTGAGGGGTGGGGAAGCTCAGACTTGCCTCCATAGGCATCTAGATTGGTGCCGCGCATCCTGTGCGCTCTGGAGCAGGTGTCCCAGTGCAATTGCCCAGCACCTGGAAACACACAGGGTGGGCCAGTGCGCCCTGCCCCGGAAAACCCCTTTCTGCCCGAGCCCAGGCGGTGGCAGGGCGAGCTGGCTGGGACTGACCATCTGAGGCAGCTCTCTTTTCCGGAACGTGAATTCCAGGGGCTGATTGGCGATCCCGCTGCAGATGACAAGGGGCAGGATCACGTGATCCAGTGAGACCCAGGGAGGTGCCGAAAACTGGAGATGCAGGTGTGCTGGATGGGCATTTCTCACGCTCTCTTACAGTGTAGGAGCAGCGATTGACAGCACTCACCCACCTGCCATCACCAGTCACACTGGGCAGCAGGGAGCAGAGCAGGGGAGCCCAGGTGAGCGCATGAAGGTGAGCGCATGAAGGTGAGCGCGTGAAGGGTGAGGTTCCCTTCTCGGGGTTGTCTCCGCCCCGTGCCTGGTCATGGTATGAGGTTACATGCAGACAACAAGGGCCAGAATATGAACAATGGCCCGTCCCACTCTGGGCGTGGCTCCTCTCCACAGGAAAACTCCACTACAGTGCTCAGCTTCCACCCCGGGACAGGCCAGCAGTTGCTGGAAGTCAGACACCTGCAGACCAAGACCACAGCATCAGGACCCTGTGACCTCCCAAAGGCCCGGTGGAAAGCACACGGGAAGTCTGGGCTAAGAGATAGCAAGTACACATGAACAGAAAGAAGCGGTCAAAGAAAAGGCTGACAGCAAGTTAACAAAAAGAAAAATGGTGAATGAGACCTGGTGCTGGCAATCTGGTTTAAACTACGTGCAGGAACAGTAAAGGAAATCTGGCAAATCTGCACAGTCATTCTCAAGGAGGAGAGTGGCACTGAGGCACCTCATTGAGAGTTGGATACCACAGAAGAGCTTTCTCTGGGAGAAGTGCAATCCCGTGCCTCAAAGGCACAGCAGTGAGACAGGACAGCAGTACCACCTAGTGGACACCAGTGGGCCCACTTGAGCTGACCCTTTCTGACTTGGGGCCCCAGGAGAGAATAGGACTGATGGTGCATCTCTCCCCAGGCCCTGTCTCATCCCACCACCTAGGGCACAAGAGGCTGGGGCAGGTGTCCTTACCCGCTTCATGGTACCTCCCAGGTGGTGCCCCCCTGGGCCTTCCTTCACCACCTGGGTAAAGTGCATGGCTGCTCTCCACACAGATGTGAGCTCTGCTGCCCTCTGCCCAGGCCGACCTGGGTATGGGGAAGGGTCTGGAGAGGCAGGGGGAGACCCCTGAGATCCCTCCTCTGGGCATGATTTGTAGGAGGAGAGGAGATCACAGAGAAAAACATCTGCACAGCCTCTGTCATCTCCTTAGTGAAATGAGAGCCCCCATGACTCACACACATGATACCCTTTTTATTTGGCCTTTCCTGACTAGGAAAACTTCTAAACATGGTTTCTTAAACATTTTAGACTGTAACCAACAGACATAGATGTATTTTCTGGTGAGACTTAGTGCACACATACATATGTTGACAATCACACAAATGTTTCAAGACACTGCTTATAATAAAGCTGCCCAGAAGAGGGCACTGGTGGCAAATCTAGGCCTGAGATTTTTGGTCCTTGCTGGAATATTTGGAGTATTTTAGTTGCAGACCTAGATGTGTTGGAGGTGGTGACATCCATTTGGTCAGCTATGACTGGCTTTTAAAAGATTAGCACAGTGTAGCACAATACAAACTATCAGTGCGCATCACACGTCACAAAGGTAAGTGCTGTGCTGCGAAACATTTGCTAAATTGATAAAGATGTGAGTATCTAGAGGGTCTCCTTGTGAAACGTCTTATGACTGTGGGTAAAGATGTGAGTATCTAGGGGGTCTTCTTGTGAAATGTCTTTATGACTGTGGGAAGAATTCACAGAAGTTTGAGACACTGTTTTAGCCGCTTTCTTGAAACAACTTCAGAGAGAGAACAGCGTTTTAGGTTTTTGAAGAAAGGAAAGGTGTGGCTGGAGGTGGTGGGAGGGAGTACCAAGCCTCCCCACTCCAGGACTGTGGGGAGAGTGGCAGCCAGGTCAGCACAGCATGCAGCTTCTGGGGGTTCAGTGTTTTCTTCTCAGGAACAGGATGGGAAGAGTAGCAGAGGCAACTCCTTTTCCTCTAACGTAGAAAGAAGTCTCTAGTGAGTAAGGAAAAACATGGAAATATTCAACACCCAGTTCTTAGAAATGACACCAAAATAATAATTTATATAAATAAAAACGGATAAAATGGGCTTCATGAAAATGGAGGCCTTTTGCTCTGTGAAGGATCTTATTAAGAGGATGAAAAGACACACTGCAGACCGAGTGAAAATAACCGCAACCACATATCCAGCAAAGGACTTGTATCTGGAATCTATGAAGAACTCTCAAAACTCAATACATTTTTTAAAAATCCCATGAGAAATGAGACAAAAGACATGGACAGACATTTCACCAAACAAAGTAGCTGAACAGCAAATGTGCACATGTAAATATGGTCAGCACCATTGGCCACTAGAGAAATGCACATTAAAACCACAATGAGCTCTCGCTATGCCAGTTAGAATGGGTAAGATAAAAAATAACACCAAGTGCTAGCAGGAATGCAAGAAAACTGAACATCTCATACATCGCTGGCGTGACTGAAAAATGGTACAGCCACTTTAGAAAAGAATTTGGCAGTTTCTTAAAAAACCAAACATGTACTTCCCATGTGACTCAGTAACTGTACTCTTTGGCATTTACCCCAAAGAATGAAAATTCAGGTTCACAAAAATCTGTACATGCATGTTCCTAAGAGCTTTATTCAGAATAGCCTTACAGTGGAAACCACCCAAATATCTTTCAATGGTGAAGGAGTCAACAAACTCTAGGATATCCATACAAGAGATTACCACCCGGGAGTAAAAAGAAATCAACTACTGATACAGGCAACAACCTGGAGGATCATGAGAGAAGGAAGTTTGGTGGAAAAGGCCAGTCTTATAAAAGGTTACACGCTACACGGTTCCACGTACATAACATCCTCCATATGACAAAACTAGAGATGGAGAACAGAGAACAGATTTGTGGCTGCCAGGGACACAGGGGCAATGTGTGGGGATGTGACTCAAAAGAAGAATGACAAGGGAGGTGAGTTCCACTCAGTGAGGAAACAGTTCCATGGCAATGGCAGGGGTGGAGATGGTTACAAGATACTGCACGTGAGATCACCATGCATAGAACACACACACACACACACACACACACACACACACACACACTGCATATAAACACTGAAGGCTGCATAAGGTCCATAGTCTAACAAGGTCCGTAGTCTTAACAATAGTCAACCAATGCCAGTGCCCGGTTGGATGGTGTCCCACTGTTCTGTGAGACGGCACTGTTAGGGGAAGCCAAGTAAGTCATCCAAGAGATGCCCTCTACTACTTTTGCAACTACCTGTGAACCCATAATTATATTTTAAAAAGTTAAGAAGAGAACTAGCAGATAGCAACAACATGATTGATTAGAGTCAGCTCAATGCCCATCCATAGGGGACTGATCAAATAAACTATAGTCCATCCACACAATGTATGCAGCCATAAAAAATAAGGAATGTATTTGCCACCTGGTGTGCACAAGTGATAAAAGCAAGATTCAGAGCACTGGAGAGAGCGCACTACCTACTGTGTGAGGAAAAAAAGGGAAATCAGAATGTAACAGAAACACATATTTGCTTCTTTCCACAATAAAAATGGCAAGGACAAATCAGAAGCCAATGAACATGGTTCTCCCTAGGGATGACTGAGGAGCAGGTTAAGTGTAGGGAAAAGAAAGAGAGATCAGACTGTTACTGTGTCTGTGTAGAAAAGGAAGACATAAGAAACTCCATTTTGATCTGTACCCTGAACAATTGTTTTGCCTTGAGATGCTGTTAATCTGTAACTTTAGCCCCAGTCCTGTGCTCACAGAAACGTGTGTTGTATGGAATCAAGGTTTAAGGGATCTGGGACTGTGCAGGATGTGCCTTGTTAACAATATGTTTACAGGCAGTATGCTGGGTAAAAGTCATCACCATTCTCTATTAACCAGGGGCACAATGCACTGCAGAAAGCTGCAGGCACCTTTGCCCAGGAAAGCTGGGTATTGTCCAAGGTTTCTCCCCACCGAGACAGCCTGAGATATGGCCTCATGGGATGTGAAAGACCTGACCATCCCCCAGCCCGACACCCGTGAAGGGTCTGTGCTGAGAAGGATTAGTAAAAGAGGAAGGCCTCTTGCGAATGGGATAAGAGGAAGGCCTCTGTCTCCTGCATGCCCCTGGGAATGGAATGACTCGGTATAAAACCCGGGTGTACATTCAGTCCATTCTGAGATAGGAGAAGACTGCCCTGTGGCTGGAGGTGAGATAGGCTGGCGGCAATGCTGCTGTTATTCTTTACTACACTGAGATGTCTGGGTGGAGAGATCCCTAAATCTGGCCTATGTGCTCATCCAGGCATAGTACCTTCCCTTGAACTTATTTGTGACACAGATTCCTTTGCTCACATGTTTTCTTGTTGACCTCCTCCCCACTATCACCCTGTTCTCCTGCCACATTCCCCTTGCTGAGATAGTGAAAACAGTAATCAATAAATACTGAGGGAACTCAGAGACCGGTACCAGCGCAGGTCCTCCGTATGCTGAACGCCAGTCTTCTGGGCCCACTGTTCTTTCTGTATACTTTGTCTCTGTGTCTTATTTCTTTTCTGTCTCTTGTACCACCTGATGAGAAATACCCCTGTGGAGGGGCAGGCCACCCCTTCTTCTGGCACCCAGTGTGGGTGCCTTTCTCTAGGGTGAAGGTACACTAAGAATGTGAGAATTGAGGACGAGTCGACGAGAGATTCCCGGGTACGTCCACGGTCATCCTTGCAGTAAGCTTGTGCACTCGGAGGAACCCAGGGTAACAATGGGACTAACTGAAAGTAAATATGCCTCTTAGCTTCATTAAAATTCTTTTAACAAGCGGGGGAGTTAGAGCTTCTACAGAAAACCTAATTATGCTATTTCAAACGATAGAACAATTCTGCTCTTGGTTTCCAGAACAGGCAACTTTAGATCTAAAAGATTGGGAAAAAATTGGAAAAGAATTAAAACAAGCAAATAGGGAAGGTAAAATCATCCCACTTACAGTGTGGAATGATTGGACCATTATTATTATTATTTTTTCTTTTTTTCTTTTCTTTTATTTTTTTTGATTGGACCATTATTAAAGCAACTTTAGGCCAGGTGCGGTGGCTCAAGCCTGTAATCCCAGCACTTTGGGAGGCCGAGACCATCCTAGCTAACACAGTGAAACCCCGTCTCTACTAAAAATACAAAAAAACTAGCGGGGCGAGGTGGCGGGCGCCTGTAGTCCCAGCTACTCGGGAGGCTGAGGCAGGAGAATGGTGTAAACCCGGGAGGCGGAGCTTGCAGTGAGCTGAGATCCGGCCACTGCACTCCAGCCTGGGCAACAGAGTGAGACTCCGTCTCAAAAAAAAAAAAAAAAAAAAAAAAAGCAACTTTAGAACCATTTCAACAGAAGAAGATAGCGTTTGAGTTTCCGATGCCCCTGAAAGCTGTGTGATGGATTGTGAAGAAGAGTCAGGGACAGAGTTAAAGAAAGGAATGGAAAGTTCACATTGTAAAAATGTAGCAGACTCTGTAATGGCTTGGTCAACGAAAATGTTGACTACAATCAATTACAGGAGGTAATATATCCTGAATCATCAAAATTGGGGCAAGGAGGTCCAGAATTACTGGGGCCATCAGAGCCTAAACCACGATGGCCATCAACTCCTCCTCCTGCGGTTCAGATGCCTATGACATTACAACCTCAAATGCAGGTTAGACAACTGCAAATCCCAGGAGAATATCAAGTAGAAAAGGATAGAGTCTCTATCCTGGCAATGCCAATCCAGACACAGTATCCACAATATCATCCAGTAGAAAATAAGACCCAACTGCCAGTAGTTTATCAATACTGGCCGCCAGCCGAGTTTCAGGATGGGCCACCTCCTGAGGTTCAATATAGACCTCAAGCGGTGTGTCTGGTGCCAAACAGCACGGTACTATACGAGCAACCCAAGGCGATGGTGTTCAATCCTACAGCACCACCTAGTGGAAAAGGTAGTACACTGCATGAAATCATTGATAAAGCCACAAAACAGGGAGATCTTCAAGCATGGCAGTTCCTGGTAATTAGGGTTAGGGTTCGGGTTCAGGTTAGGGTTTAGGGTTCGGGTTCCGGTTTGGGTTTAGGGTTAGGGTCAGGGGTAGGGTCAGGGGTAAGGTCAGGGTCAGGGTTGGGGTAGAGTCAGGGGTAGGGGTAGGGTCAGGGTCAGAGTCAGGGTCAGGGCTAGGGCTAGGGCTAGGGTTCGGGTCAGGGTCAGGGCTAGGGTTCGGGTTAGGGTCAGGGCTAGGGCTAGGGCTAAGGCTAGGGCTAGGGTTCGGAATCGGGTCTGGGTTCGGAATCGGGTCTGGGTCCGGGTCGGGGTTGGGGTCAGGGTTATGGTTAGGGTTTAGGTTTAGGGTTTAGGGTTAGGGGTTAGGGGTTATGGTTAGGGTCAGGGTCAGGGTCAGGGTTTAGTGTTAGGGTTTGGGTTAGGTTTAGGGTTTAGGGTTAGGGTTAGGGTTAGGTTTAGGATTAGGGGTTAGAGTTAGTGGTTAGGGTTAGGGTTAGTGTTAGGGGTTAGGGTCAGGGTCTGGGTTAGGGTTAGGGTTAGGCATTCTGACCTGTAGCTGATTGCAGGAGCTTTCAGGAAAGCATCAATGGGAAATAATATCTAAATGACAAAAGGTATGAAATGGTTGTGATGAAAGATGTGATGAGAGTTCATTCTACTACAACTGAGAAGGATATCTGATTTTTTTTTTCTGTGACATACGACATTTAAAATAATAAGTCGAGTTATGACTCATAACTCTATACCAGCTCATAGCATGAATAAGGAGGACGTTGACAAATTTTCAGGAATTTTATATAATTATATATAAGGTTAGGTATCTCTTTTTATTTGTATATTTTGTATGGTTTGCCTCATAAAATATTGCATCCTATTTTGCTTGCAAAACATGCCGTACTTTTCTTACATGCTTTGCATAGAGTTGTTTCTAGTTATTCTATTGTTTCTTGTAGTGTTTTTTTGTTGTTGTTTTTTGTTTTGACAGAGTCTTGCTCTGTCCCCCAGGCCGGAGTGCGGTGGCATGATCTCGGCTCACTGAAAGCTCCACCTCCCGGGTTCATGCCATTCTCCTGCCCAAGTCTCCTGAGTAGCTGGGACTATAGGCCCCTGCCACTGTGCCCAGCTAATTTTTTGTATTTTTAGTGGAGACATTGTTTCACTGTGTTAGCCAGGATGGTCTGGATCTCCTGACCTCATGATCCACCCATCTTGGCCTCCCAAAGTGCTGGGATTGTAGGTATGAGCCACTGCGCCTGGCCTGTTTCTAGTAGTTTTATTTACATATATTGATTATAATTTTAATACTTTTATTTTCCAGAGAAAACTAGGATGTAGACAGTTTTAAACTGTCATATATAGCATTCTGTAGTAGATTAGAAAATGTATGAGTATACCATCTTCCAACATCAGGATGTGTTTTCTCATAGTACAATTTCTCAGTGTGGTAGGCAGAAACATGTTTATTAACAGGCCAAAATATCTAGTTTCTCTGTAAAAATAAGAAGCCAAATGTATATAAACTTGACTTACTTATGTCAAGTAGTTAATGTTTTAGTATTGTATTTTATTTATAAATGATCTAGATATTTAATGGAAATATTTTACTTAGCTTAACTTTAAGGTTAAAAATTACCAAAAGTATTTTGGAAACTACTATTAGGCAGATTTACTGTAAAAAACTTATTATTGAAATAATGTTTTTCGCTTTTCACAAGATGGCACCAAAAGCGAAGAAGGAAGCTCCTGCCCCTCCTAAAGCCAAAGCCGAAGCAAAGGCTTTAAAGGCCAAGAAGGCAGTGTTGAAATGTGTCCACAGCCCCCCCCAAAAAAGAAGATCTGCACCTCACCCACCTTCCAGCGTCCCAAGACACTACAACTCCAGAGGCAGCCCAGATATCCTGGGAAGAGCACCCCCCGGAGAAATAAGCTTGACCACCATGCTATCATCAAGTTTCCACTGACCACTGAGTCAGCCACGAAGAAGATAGAAGACAACAACACGCTTGTGTTCACTGTCGATGTTAAAGCCAACAAGCACCAGATCAAACAGACTGTGAAGAAGCTCTGGGATGTGGATGTGGCCCAAGTCAACATCCTGATTCAGCCTGATGGAGAGAAGAAGGCATATGTTCGACTGGCTCCTGATTACAATGCTTTGGATGTTGCCAACAAACTTGGGATCATCTAAACTGAGTCCAGCTGGCTGATTCTAAATAGATGTGTATCTTTTCACCATAAAAAAAGGAAATAATGTTTTTCATAAGAATAACTTAAAATCTGAAAGCTTATAGATTTGATTCTAATTATCTAGTAAGTATAATATTAGCTTCTTGTAAGCACTCAAGCAGAATAGAAACTTGTTTGTTGGCCGGGTACGATGGCTCACACCTGTAGTCCCAGCACTTTGGGAGGCCGAGATGGGCAGATCATGAGGTCAGGAGATCAAGACCATCCTGGCTAACACTGTGGAACCCTGTCTCTATTAAAAATACAAAAAAAAAAAAAAAAATAGCTGGGCATGGTGGCAGGCGCCTGTAGTCCCAGTTACCTGGGAGGCTGAGGCAGGAGAATGGTGTGAACCCAGGAGGTGGAGCTTGCAGTGAGCCAAGATTGCACCACTGCACCCCAGCCTGGGTGACAGAGAGGGACTACATCTCACAGAAAAAAAAAAAAAAAAAAAGGAAACTTGTTTGTTTTATATTTAATAGTGATAACTCTGAAGACGTAGTTGTTTTATTACACAAAAAATATTAAATTTATCTTATTTAACTAAGTTGTATCCAAATCGCATTAACTTGAAAAACATTTGGATCAGTTCCTATGTTTCTAGGAGTTTGGGGAATATTTATTTATAAATATTTTTTTTCCCAAGCCAAGTTAGAATAGAACACTTTTAGAGGATTTTATAAATGAATTTTGCAGTGCTATCCAGAGTTAAGAAAAAATCACATACACAGAACATACATTAATAGACATACAAACACAAATAGAGATCTCATAGCTTTCATCCTGAAATGTTAGCCACGAATCAGGCATAAATATTCTGATGGTTAATTTGAGATGTCTGCTTGATTGGATTAAGAGATACTAACATAGCTGCTAAAGCACAGTTTCTGGGCATAAGTGTGAGGCTGTTTCTGGAAGACACTGAGATAAGGAAGATCCACCCTGACCCAACGTGGATGGGCACTGATAGGGTTTGACTGTGTCCCCACCCAGATCTCATCTTGAATTGTAGTTGCTATAATCTCTAAACGTTGTGGGAGGGACCTGGTGGGGGACGATTGAATCATGGTGGTGGTTACTGCCATGCTGTTCTCATGATAGTGAGTGAGTTCTCATGATCTGATGGTTTTATGGCTTAGCACTTCTTTCTGCTGCCATGTGAAGAAAGACATCTTTGCTTCCCCTTCTGAGGCGCCTCCAGCCATGTGGAACTGTCAGCCCATTAAACCTCTTTGTTCTTGGCCGGGTGCGGTGGCTCAAGCCTGTAATCCCAGCACTTCGGGAGGCCGAGGCGGGCGGATCACGAGGTCAGGAGATCAAGACCATCCTGGCGAACACGGTGAAGCTCCTTCTCTACTGAAAATACAAAAAAATTAGCCGGGTGTGGTGGCGGGCCTCTGTAGTCCCAGCTTCTAGGGAGGCTGAGGCAGGAGAATGGCATTAACCTGGGAAGTGGCAGAGCTTGCAGTGAGTGGAGATCACGCCACTGCACTCCAGCCTGGGCGACAGAGTGAGACTCCGTCTCAAAAAAAAAAAAAAAAACCTCTTTATAAATTGCTCAGACTCAGGTACTTCTTCATAGCAGCACAAAAATGGACTAATACAGGCACCATCCAATTGCTTGAGAGCCCAGATAGAACAAAAAGGAAGAGGAAAGGTGAACTATCTCCTTGTGAAACTGAAACATCCTTCTCTTGCCTTTGACATCAGAACTTCAGGGTCTCAGTCCTTTGGCCTCAGAATGAGAGTTACACCATTGGTTTAACTGATTCTGAGTCCTTTGGATATGGACTGAGCAATGCTACCAGCTTTCCTGGTTCCCCAACTTGGAGACAGCCTATCGTGGACTTTCTCAGCCTCCATAATTATGTGAACTTTCCTCATCTGTCTAGCTACATATATCCTACGGATTGTGCCTTTCTGGGGAACCCTGACTAATGTGATTACAATAATACAAAATTCACTAGTTTATATAGAAGACTTGGTTTTTGTCTTTACCCCATTTGATGTTTGTATTATAATTGTGTTTCTGGAAAATGGAACAAGTTGTTATCTTCTTCATATGAGGGCTAAAGCTTTTTTCTCACCAGTATTTTTGGAGATTTTTAAGATTTTCTTTTGACATATAATCTTATGAAGCTGAGAATTAAATTTTGTGTTTTTTTTTCTATTTTATTTTTCAGCCTCAGGTGTTTGCTTTTGCAGATCCTTGAGCACATTGAGAGCCTCCAAGGCATGGAGTGGGGTGCCTAAAGTTTCAGTGATTATAGGGAGTTGAGAGACTCAATTAGGAAAGGAAAGGTCTAAAGGAGGCAATTTGGAAGATCAAAATTTTCTCAAAAGGACCATTAAAGTTCTAAATAATTCTTGGTAAAGTCATGCAAACAGGAAAGGAAGTAGACAGAATTAGTTCCATATTGGTGGAACACACAGTCAGCAAAGGTTTGAGAAGGGAGAATTTAGTCAATTGAGAAGTTGCCATGAAAGGGGCAAGACCAAGATCACAGACACACCATGAAACAAAAAGCCAGGAATAACTTCCAACCCAAGAGGAGAACAGAGAGGCCTCAAAACCAAAGCTAGGATAAGAAACTTCTAGCCCAAGAGTTACCTTTCAGACAAAGAAGCCTGAGATTCCAACCCAGCTTCAGAGAGTACTCACTCAAAATGTTACTGAAACTGTAGGCTTTTTAGTGACTTAGCCATGCATGCAAAAGGCATTTCCTAAGGTGGCACAGAAGAGGGAGCCCCCATATCCAAAGAGAGCCAAGGAGAAAGAAAGACCCCTGTTGCCAGAGCCAGTGGGCAAAAGCAACAGAGAAAGAGACAAGGGTCCTTATGGGATGAGATCTTTGCAGATTTAGACTTATACAAACTCCTGAGAACTGTCAGGATGACAGCCATAAATGGGGTACCAACATTTCTACTCATTGGATTACAAGTTCTCAGGCATCCAAAATGATGAACAAAATGGAGATTTCTAGGGCTTCTGTGGGAGAGTATGGAAGGTCTTTTTGAACTTTTTAATGCTGTCAAATGAAGAATGATGATCTTCATGAATTCAGAAAGGAGAGATTTCATTATGTTTTTGTTTTTTAGAGTCGGAGTTTCACTCTTGTTGCCAAGGCTGGAGTGCAGTGGAGTGGTCTTGGCTCACTGCAGGCTGCACCTCCCAGGTTCAAGCGATTATCCCTCCTCATCCTCCCTAGTAGCTGGGACTACAGGCATGCACCACCATGCCCAGTTAATTTTTGTATTTTTAGTAGAGATGGGGTTTCACCATGTTGGCCAGGATGGTTTCCATCTCTTGGTCTCAGGCGATCCACCCGCCTCAGCTTCCCAAAGTGCTTTGATTACAGGCATGAGCCACTGCACCCAGTGAGAGGTTTATTTCCTGTAAAGGGTTGCAGCCTGCAGGATAGTCCTGACAGGCCAGGAAGCATAACTCCAGCCAGAAGTCAGAAACGGACACTTCAAGGGAGAGCTAAAGCAAATAGTAATTTATACTGAGTGGCGTGGCCAAATACACATATTTAATAAGCTCTAGGAGGAGTCATGCGTATTTCTGAAAGGAGAAATGCATGCATGCGCAATTGAGTTTCTTGCTCCTTCATGGGTCCAATGTACAAAAAAAATGGCAGTGTTAGCATGATCCCAGGGTGGAGTTTTCAGCCCTCTGACATTAAAAGGTGAAGCAGAGGATATGAAAATTCACTCTGTGCATCCTGTGTACGCTGTCAGAACCTCTCCGTCATGGGTGGTCTCTTATCAGGCAAGAGAGGAGAGACAGCTTCAGGCAGTTGGTTGAAATCAGCGGTGGAGTCTTTTGAAAGGCTTGTTTCTGTTAAATCCTTAGGGAAGAAAGCCTCATCATGGTTAGCAAAGGAGGGGGTATAACGAGGTGTATCTGACCCCTGTCATCCCATCCTGCCCAACTTGTAATAGGAGAGGAAAAATAATTTTCTCTCTACCTTTACGGAATTCTAAGATGGGACCCTCTGTAAACCCAAGAATTCAGTTTTGAAAGTCACTCTGGGATCCCCTCAGCCAAGAGTGGGTCTGTTCAGTCATTTGGGAGCTTAAGATTTCATTTTCATTTATCAGTGCTAATGGGAATGAGTAGGCTGTCTTCCTGGCAGCTGAATTTCAAAGAACCTCCTTGGATGGGGTTAATGGCACCTGTATTTTCTGGGAGCTCTGCTTTAATTAGATAAAGTAAGTTCTGGTAAGATTTCTTTCTTTATCTTCAGTATCTCAAATGTTTTCATTTAAATAATCTTTATAACAACTCTTTTTCTTTCTTTCTTTTTTTTTTTTTTCGAGACAGTCTTGCTCTGCTGCCCAGGCTGGAGTGCAGTGGAACGATCTTGGCTCACTGCAAGCTCCGCCTCCCAGGTTTATTCCATTCTCCTGCCTCAGCCTCCCGAGTAGCTGGGACTACAGGTGCTCGCCACTACACCCGGCTAATGTTTTTTGTATTTTCTTTTTGTAGAGACGAGGTTTCACCATGTTAGCCAGTATGATCTCGATCTCCTGACCTCATGATCCACCTGCCTCGGCCTCCCAAAGTGCCGGGGTTACAGGTATGAGCCACCGTGCCCGGCCCCTATGACAACTCTTGATGTCTGAGTGGGTTCCCACACCGTCATCTGTTGTAAGACTTTCTGATTCCTTTTTTTCCTTTGGTCATTATGAATAGGGATTCTGTACATAATTGCATGGTAACTTTTGTTTGGAAATAATATCAAAGTAGCTATCAAAATATGTATGACTGTGATTTTTGGATTGTAAGGTGAGACTTGTTTAGCTTTGGGAAAAACTGCCCAACTTGTAATAGGGGAGGAAAAATAATTTTCTCTCTACTTTTACAGAATTCTTAGAATTGACCCTCTGTAACAAATTACAGATTAAAATGAGAAAAAAGTAGACAAGTTTAAAAACATGTATACCTTATGGATACATGGGAGATACTCAGGGAAAAATGAGTAAATCCCCAGCAGGTGGTTTTCATTTCAAGTGTAAATGCTATCTTCAACTTAAGGAAAGAAGATTTGAGGCTCAGTAGTGGGGAGGTAACAAGCAAAAGCACAGTAGACAAGGGTAAGTTTTCTTACACAGACTTAACTCCATGTGTTCTGTGTTGATAAGACTCTTTAGTGATTTAGTCATCCTTCTCTTCTTGGTTGGTGCTGAGAGAGAGAGAAAGAGAGAGAGAGAGAGAGAGAGAGAGAGAGAGAAATCTTTTAAATGGGGATTTCTTTTATAGATGTAAATTTTCCTCACACAAGGGTAACTTCTACTCTGTTTTCCGAACTTCCTTTTTTAGCATTTTTTTCAAAGTGATCAGCTCAGAATAATTCTTATGCCAAAGGGACATATTTTGGGGTGGCATATTCTGGTTTTCTACCATCATATTTTGGGGTGGCATATTCTGGTCTTACACACTGTCTTCCACCAGCAATGAAAAGAGTTCTTGTTTTTCCTCCAGCAATTTGTCATTTTTTTAGAGTTTAGCAGTTCTAACAGATATAGACCAGCTGTGCTATCTCATTGTGGTTTTCAATTCTCTAGTACGTTGAGCATCTTTTTGTATGTTTACTTGCCATCCGTAGATCGTCTTTGGTGAGGTGTCTGTTCAGAATTGTGTGCATTTTTAACTGAGCTGTTTAACTTATTGTTTAGTTTCAAGAATTTTGTATATATTTTGAATACAGGTTCTTTCTCAGATCTGTATTTTGCAAATTTTTTTTTCAATATGTGGCTTGTCTTTTTGTTCCCTTAACAAGGTCTTTTCCAGAGTATAAACTGTAAATATTAAGAAATCCACATTGTCATTTCTTTTGTGTATATCAACCTTGTGTGTCATTTGTTAAAATTCATTACCAAACCCAAAGGCACATAGCTTTTCTTCCATAGTTTCTTCTAGAAATTGTTTTGCATTTTTACTGTAAGGATGATTTTGAGTGATTATTTGTGTAAGTTGTAAAGTTTTCATCTACATGCATATCATTTCCTATGGTTTCCAATAATCGTTCCCTCACTATTTTTTGGAAAGACACAGGGTAGTGGGCTCTGTTAGAGCAGATAGATGGTTAGACATGAAGAGGAGGGGGAGCTCCTGAAAAAAGGAAAGTCTGGGAAGGCTCACCTGGAGGGACCATGAAAAATTCCCATTTAGTGGCATCTGTAATGCTGGAGTGGATGGGCACTTGTCAATTGTGGGTAGGAGGGAGAAGAAGTACCTATGCAGAAAGAAACACCCTAGAAATCCTGTTAAGATGCCCCAGTCATCATTCACTCTGCAGTAATAATGTCACAATATTGGTAGCTACATGCTGATAAGGACCATGCTGAGAGAGCACTGTCCCGGGTGGAGAGGTGTGGAGAGATGCTGTGATACATAGCGGGTCCTTTTCTTCTGGGCTCCTGGTTTTAAATCTTTTTTTTTTTTTTCTAATAGCTTGAAAGATGGTTTTTGTGTCTTCATTAAAAGATTAAAGACTATGGGCCAGACCCAAACTAATTCCATTGGCATCAGAGAGAAGGATTCTTTACATATTTATCTATAGGCATAATTGATTTTTTTTTTTTTGCTGAATTATCTGGTTAGTCAAATCATACATTAGAGAAGTAATATTAAAAATTAAAAAATAAAAAATGTATCTGTAAACCTATCCCCCTTCCATTCCAGTCTTTGTCTCTGTGTAATTTTAGAACCTTGAACCATGATGTACATAGAGTTTCTATTCTTTTAATATCTTGCTACTTCATTGTTTTAATGTTTAATCTTTGGGTTGACGTATCACAGGTTACTTGACCATTTCTTACAGGGGTTTAGTTTTTTTTTCCCTTTAACTCTAATGTAAATTTGAGTGTTTGGCTGGTAGTTTTAGCAGGATTTAAGGCAGAGCCTCATTTAGGGCCATGGATCGATTTATGGTCCCTAGTTTGAGGAGGGAGGTGGCAATCTGCCCTTTCTTCTAAAATTGATATGTTAAATCACAACAGACTTTTACTTGATTTTGAGCACTTGGGACTCCCCTGGGGTTCACTGGTATTGCAAGGTCAGGACTGGCGATCTCCTGCTGGAGAGGCCCCCAGAATGCCCAGTGCAGGGTCCTGAGTGCGTTGCTGCAGGACAGATGCCCTGGGCTTTGTCCTCCAGCAGCCGTCACTCTGGGAAGAACTGGCTGCTCCAGGAATGAGGTCTATGCTCTGAAACCCACAGTCAGCAGACCAGCAAAGGTCAGCACAGACGACCTTATTATATGAATCATTCATTTAACAAGCATTCATGGAATACACACTCCGTGCAGTTGGAACTTAGAGTGGAGGGCCATCAGCTCACTGTTGTCTGAGCAGAGCTTGGTCTCTGGGTCCCTGTTGAACTTAGAGTGGAAGGCCATCAGCTCACTGTTGTCTGAGCAGAGCTTGGTCTCTGGCTCCCTGTTGTAGCCTCCGCTCCTAGCAGGTGCACGGTGAGTGTTGGGGAACCCTCCACAGGCACAGTTGCCGAACAAGGACCCCTCCCAAGGGCGTCAGCCCTGGGCCCTGAGCTCTGAAGAGGAGGAAGGCATTCCTAGGGCCGACTTCCCTTCTGGATACTGAGCTCTGCACAGAGAGAAACTCTTCCACATTCACTGCAGTAAAGTTCATAAAACAAATAACACTTTAGAGACCGGGGCCTGCATTCCCCAGAATTTCCATGGCCACAGGTGGTGGCTGCACTATGCGACTGGAGTCTGCATTCCCCAGAATTTCTGTGGCTGCAGGTGGTGTCTGCATCACGCAACTGGTGTCTATGTTCCCTGGAATTTCCGTGGCCATAGGTGGTGGCTGTACCATGTGAATGAGGGTCTGTGTTCTCTGGAATTTCCATGGCCATAGATGGTGGCTGTACCATGCGAGTGGGGTCTGTGTTCCCCAGAATTTCTGTGGCTGCAGGCTGGGCTGCACCATGCGACTGGGGTCTGCATTCCTTGGAATTTCCATGACCATATATGGTGGCTGTACCATGTGACTGAGGGTCTACATTCCCTGGAATTTCCGTGGCCATAGATGGTGGCTGTACCATGTTTCTGAGGGTCTGCATTCCCTGGAATTTCTGTGGCTGCAGATGGTAACTGTACCATGTGACTGAGGGTCTGCATTCCCTGGAATTTCTGTGGCCACAGATGGTGGCTGTACCATGCAACTGGGGCCTGCATTCCCTGGAATTTCTGTGGCCACAGGCGGTGGCTGCACCATGCTCAGGTCCTGTCTCAGGAGTTGGTGCCATTCTCTCTGTTACTCCCTCACCTGACACAGAGCGGCAGTTCCTGACCTTATCACTCTCAGGAAACACACAGGCATCTGTTTTGGATCCTTGTTTTATTTCCTCATCACCTTTGTCATCAAAGGGAAATTCACATCCCTATAAAGCTGAAAATGGTGTGGGGCCCCCTGGTGGTCTTTCCAAGGCATTATCAGCAGGTAAACTAGACCTTATGGGCCAGTGTACCTGAAATGAAAACAGAAAGGTAAGTCGTGTCACTAAGCTTTGCTGGGAGATTTAGGGTCTTTGTCACTGACAGAATCATCCAAAATAAGGTGTTTGTTCACTGCAGATCGACACGGTTAGCTGTGTCGGGATTAAACTTACCCAGTGTCGACAGTGTAGCTTAATCCTCACGGAAGGGTGTCAAGTACGTTGAAGAACAGCTGCCGAGCCTGCTATTGTCGGGAGAGGGGCAGGTGCGGCTCTCGCTTAGCCCAGTGCTGAAGGAGGCCGGGCTCAAGTTAGGCCGTTTGTGTGAGCGAGCTGGATTTTTAGCACGCTGAGACGATAAAGCATAAATATCTATTTTTAACTTGTGGGTGACCCTCTTCTGTGCTGCTTGAGTCTCTGTGGACCTTTCTCTGTTTCCTTCCTGAGGAGTCTGTGCCAGGGTCCCAAACGTTCTCTGGGCTGCACCTCCGCGCCTGCCCACTCGGGAGTCTCCTCCTGGTGGCTGTGGGACTGGGCTGGGCCCACACTGTCAGCATCGTCCGGGGTAAGCAAGCCCATCCTTCTGCACCTGAGTGTCCCCAGCTGCTGAACGGGGCTAATCAACTGGCCGTCAGGATTAATGGGGTTCAGATGCGCTCATCTCATAGCCCTGCTTGGTAAACAGCCACTTCCACTCTGTCCTCCAAAGTGCTACTCTAGACTTTTTCTTTACCTCCATTTAGCCAGGTGATTCGAGGTGACAGTGACTATCAAGAGGGACGTACAGAGGAAATCAGTGGAAGAGAGCTCGAGGAGCAGACATGGGCGCAGGGAACACAGTGCGGGGAGCACGGCTGCAGGGAGCATAGGCATGGGAGCACAGATAGGTGTGGGGAGCATGGGCGTGAGGAGGATGGGTGCGGGGAGCACGAGTGCCCGGAGCACGGGTGCGGGGAGCATGGGTGCGGGGAGCACGGGGGCCGGGAGCACAGGGTATGGAGAGCATGTGTGTGCTTGCTCTGCTCTGACAGATGCTGCCGAGCACATACTTTGTGCTCAGATGGGTCAGAGCCTCAGTGTCTCTTTTTTAAAAAAATTCTTTCTTTTTTTAAAGATAGGACTTTCCTCTTCCTGGTGGCCCCTTTTAGTCGATACTCTTTTAAGCCTGCTTTTCCAGAGGAAAGCTAGGAAGGATGGCCTCTGTAGGTTCCAGTCTGGGCATATCTGGAAGAATGGCCTGTTTTAGGGTTGAGTCTGGCGTATCTGGGGACATCTTTGAACCTCTGCTCAGAGTCCCAGAGCCACCTGTAGAGGCTCCCCAAATGTCTGCGGATGATGAAGAGCCGAACCTCACCCTGCCACGACCTCTGGGGTCCTCCTTCCTGGAGGGCAGTGCCTTGGTGGCCAGTGTGTGTAGGAGGCTGGGCTGGCACCTTCAGGCTATGCTCTGCAGTGGGGATTCGTGACATGGGGCATTCTTGTGCTCTGCTTTGGGACTGATGACCTGGGGCATCCTCGTGCACTGTGGACCACATGGGGTGCACAAGAGCCAGACAACTCCTGGAATTCGGAGCCTGGCTCTGTCTCAGGCCACCCACATGTCTGTAGCACTTCTGGGGGATTGTGGGGACCGTACGAGTCTGTGTCTCCACCCTCACTGGCTGGACACCTGTGCCAGGCTGCAGCTTTATGTGTCACCATCCCCTGTTTCAAGTTGTGTGACTATTTATTTTCATTACCTACTCTCATGAGCTTTCCTTTTTTTACAAATATTCAGAGACAGACTTTGAAGTCCCCTGGCCCCACCCTCTGTGGACCTAATGGTATTGCAGAAATTATGGCTTCAATTATGTGTAATAACTGGGGTTACTTTAAAAGTCATGTAAAGGAACAAGGGGGAGTGGCCATTTCAAGCGGTATATCGTGCTGGATTCTTTTTTTTTTTTTTTTGAGACGGATTCTCTGTCGCCCAGGCTGGAGTACGGTGGTGCGATCTCGGTTCACTGCAACCTCTACCTCCTGGGTTCAAGCGATTCTCCTGCCTCAGCCTCCGGAGTAGCTGGGACTACAGGTGCTGCCACCACGCCCAGCTAATTTTTTTAATAGAGATGGGGTTTGGGGTTTCACCGTGTGAGCCAGGATGGTCTCGATCTCCTGACCTCTTGATCCGCCCGCCTCGGCCTCCCAAAGTGCTGGGATTACAGGCGTGAGCCACCGCGCCCGGCCGCTGGATTCTTAAGTGAACATTATCAGGCTTTCAACACATTTTCTCTTTTTATTGACTTTGGAGAATATAATGGATGCTCAGAAGCTGTTGGAGTTTAGTAACAGGAAGTCATCCTTAAGGAGTTATTTAAGCAAGAGGACAGTTGGAGTAAATGTAAGTTATGAACACACACTTATTCCAAACCAGAGAAATAAAAGCATCAACTGTGCTGGGGTTGAAACTTGGTTGCTAGTGTGTCTTTCCTGCCCACAGTGACTGTGGCAGTGCTGTGGGCAGGAAATTCTGGAAGGAAGACTTGGTGCCAGTGGTAGTTTTTGTGACAATTCATTTGCTTTCAGCTCAAGTGACTATAGTCTTACTTGCAAATGGCTAGGTCTCCACCAATGGACCACGACATTGACATAGGACAAATGAGAAATGGCCCTTGGGTTTTTAGCAATTATTATTTTTAATGGACACGTTATGGTACATATCCATGGAATACAGTGTGATATTTCAATACATGTTTATCATGTGTAATTAGCAAATGAGGGTAATTAGCATGTCCATCTTCTCAAACATTTGTGATTTCTGAATGCTGGGAATATTTAAAATCCTCTCTTCGAGCTGCTTGAAACTATACAATAAATTATAAACTATAGTCACCCTACAAGGCTATAGCACACTAAACCTCATGTTTACTATCTAGATGTAGTTTTGGATCCATTAGCCAACCTCTCCCTTTCTGCCCTCCCGCCGCCCTTTCCTGTCTCTAGATTCCAGTGTTCTACCTTCAGAGGGTAGAATATCATTTTCCTCATAGAGATCTTTAACCCTCTTGGTTAGACTTCTTCTGAGGTATTTTTATTTTTATTTGATATTTTTGTAGCTAAATTGGATTGCTTTCTTGATTTCTTTTTCCACTGGCTCATTGTTAGTCTATAGAAATGTTACTGAGTTTTATATGTTTATTTTGTATTCTGCAACTTTACTGAATTTGTTTATCAGTTCAAAGAGATTTTTGCTGGAGTCTTTTTTTTTTAAAAAAAATATAAGAGCATATTGTCTGAAAACAGACAATTAGAGTTCCTCCTTTCCACTTTGGGTGCCCTTGGTTTCTTTCTCTTTCCTAACTGCTCTTGACTAGGACGTTCAGTGCTGTGTTGGATAGGAGTGGCACAAGAGGGCGTCCTTGTCTTGTTACAGATGTCAGAGAAAAAGCTCTTAGTGTTTCCCCATTCACCGTTATGTTAGCTGTGGGTTTGTCACATATGGCCTTTATTGTGTTGAGGTATGTTTCCTTCAGTGCCTAGTTTGTTGAGAGTTTTTATCATGAAGCAGCGTTGAATGTTATCAAATGCTTTTTCTGTATCTATCGAAATGATACGGTTTTTGTCCTTAATTCTGTTGATGTGATGTAGTGTGTCTATTGATTTGTGTTTACTGAGCAATCCTTGCATCCTGGGGTAAATCCCACTTGATCATGGTGTATAATCTTTTTGATTTGCTGTTGGATTCAATTTGTTAGTATTTTGTTGAGGATTTTTACGTCTGTGTTCATCAGGGGTAGTGACGTATAGTTTTCTCTTTTTATTGTGTTTTTGTCTTATTTTGGTATCAGGGTAATGCTGGCCTTGAAGAATGAACTTGGCAGAATTCCCTCCACTTCAATATTTTTGGAATAGTTTGAGAAGAATTGAAATAAAAATGTGTGGAATTCAGCTGTGAAGCCACCTAGTTCTGGGATTTTCTTTGTTGGGAGACTTTTTATTATTACATAGTCATACATGTTACTCATTATTGGTCTGTTTAGGATTTCCGTTTCTTCTTGGTTCCATCTTGGTAAGTTGTACATGTCCAGGGATTTATCCATTTCCCCTAGGTTTTCCAATCTGTTGACATACAGTTGTTAAAAATAGTCCCTAATGATCCCTTGTATTTCTGTGGTATCAAATGTAATTCTCCTTTTCTGTTTCTAATTTTATTTATTTGGGATTTCTTTCTTTTTCTTAGTGTAGCTAATGGTTTGTCTATTTTATTTATCTTTTCAAGAAACCAACATTTTTTTCTTCATCTTTCATATTTGTTAGTTTCAATATTATTTACTTCCTCTTTGATCTTTGTTATTTCTTTTCTTCTACCACTTTTGGATTTGATTTGTTCTTGCTCTTCTAGCTCATTGCAGTTCATTGTTAGGTTGTTTATTTTAAATGTAGTTTATTGTTATAAACTTTCCTCTTAATACTGCTTTTGCTGCATACCATAGGCTTTGATATGTTGTGTTTCTGTTTTCAATTATTTCAAGAAAATTTTTTTTTTTTTTTTTGAGGCGGAGTCTATCTCTGTCGCCCGTACTGGAGTGCAGTGGCTGGATCTCAGCTCACTGCAAGCTCCGCCTCCCGGGTTCACGCCATTCTCCTGCCTCAGCTTCCTGAGTAGCTGGGACTACAGGCGCCCGCCACCTCGCCCGGCTAGTTTTTGTATTTTTAGTAGAGACGGGGTTTCACTGTGTTAGCCAGGATGGTCTCGATCTCCTGACCTCGTGATCCGCCCGTCTCGGCCTCCCAAAGTGCTGGGATTACAGGCTTGAGCCACCGCGCCCGGCCAAGAAATTTTTTAATTTCCTTCTTAATTTCTTCATTGACCCATTGGCTATTCAAGGGCATATTGTTTAATTTCTATGTATTTATACAGTTTTGAAAGTTCTCCTTGTTGTTGATTTGTTTTCTGTTTGTTTGTTTGTTTATTAAACTTTATGTTCTAGGGTACATGTGCACAATGTGCAGGTTTGTTACATATATATACATGTTCCAAGTTGGCGTGCTGCACCTATTAACTCGTCATTTACATTAGGTATATCTCGTAATGCTATCCTTTCCCCCTCCCTTCACCCCACAACAGGCCCCGGTGTGTGATGTTCCCCTTCCTGTGTCCAAGTGATCTCACTATTCATTTCCCACCAATGAGTGAGAACATGCGGTGTTTGGTTTTCTGTCCTTGTGATAGTTTGCTGAGAATGATGGTTTCCAGCTGCATCCATGTCACTACAAAGGACATGAACTCATCCTTTTTTATGGCTGCATAGTATGCCATGGTGTATATGTGCCACATTTTCTTAATCCAGTCTGTCATTGATCGACATTTGGGTTGGTTCCAAGTCTTTGCTATTGTGAATAGTGCCGCAATAAACATACGTGTGCATGTGTCTTTATAGCAGCATGATTTATAATCCTTTGGGTATGTACCCAGCAATGGGATTGCTGGGTCAAATGGTAATTCTAGTTCTAGATCCTTGAGGAATAGCCACACTGTCTTCCACAATGGTTGAACTAGTAGACAGTCCCACCAACAGTGTAAAAGTGTTCCTATTTCTCTACATCCTCTCCAGCACCTGTTGTTTCCTGACTTTTTAATGATCGCCATTCTAACTGGTGTGAGATGGTATCTCATTGTGGTTTGATTTGCGTTTCTCTGATGGCGAGTGATTATGAGCATTTTTTCATGTGTCTATTGGCTGCATAAATGTCTTCTTTTGAGAAGTACTGTTCCTTGTTGTTGATATATAGCTTTATTCTGTTGCAGTCTGAGAATATCCTATATGTTATTTCAATTAAAAAAGTGTATTGAGACTTCTTTTGTAGCCTAGCATGTGGTTGATTCTAGAGAATGTTCCATGTGCTGAGAAGAATGTGCATTTTGTATCTGTTGGATGAAATGTTCTGTAAATGTCTGTTAGGTCCATTTGGTCTACACTGTACTTTCAACTTGATATTTTGTTGTTATTTTCTGTCTAGATCATCTCCAGTGCTGACAGTGGGGTTTTGAAGCCCCTACTATTGTTGTGTTGGTCTCTCCCTCTCACTCTCTCTCTCTCTATATATGTATGTGTGTGTGTGTTTCTGTGTGTGTATATATATATGTGTGTATTATATATATTTGAGACGGAGTTTTGCTCTTGTTGTCTACGCTGGAGTGCAGAGGTGCAATCTCAACTCATTGCAACCTCCACCTCCCGAGTTCAAGTGATTCTCCTGCCTCAGCCTCCCAAGTAGCTGGGACTACAGGCATGTGCCACCATGCTGGGCTCATTTTTTGTGTTAGTAGAGACAGGTTTCACCATGTTGGCCAGCTGGTCTTGAACTGCTGACCTCAGGTGATCCACCTGCCTCCACCCCCCAAAGTGCTGGATTACAGGCGTGAGGCACCACGCCAGACCTCTCTCTCTATTTAGATCTACTAATATTTGCTTTATATATCTGGTGCTTTGTTGTTGGGTGCCCATATACTCGTAATTGTTATATCCTCTTGCTATGTTGATCTCTTTATTACATAATTACCTTTTTGTCTCCTTTTTACAGTTTTTGACTTAAATTGTGATTGGTCTGAGATAAATATAGCTACTCTTGCTCACTTTTGAGTTCCAT
This sequence comes from Trachypithecus francoisi, assembly GCF_009764315.1. Classification (NCBI taxonomy): domain Eukaryota; kingdom Metazoa; phylum Chordata; class Mammalia; order Primates; family Cercopithecidae; genus Trachypithecus; species Trachypithecus francoisi. The sequence goes on from NW_022681456.1 coordinate 132,088,593, forward strand.
TAATGTGGAACATATTTTTTCCATCCTTTACACTTAGTCTATGTGTGTCTTTATGGCTGAAGTGAGTTTTTTGTAGGCAGCATATAGTTGGTTTTTTCTTGTTTTAAATCCACTTAGCCCGTCCATATCTTTTAATTGGGAAGCTTGCGGTTATTTGCTATTGATATCACAGTCCAGACATTAAGATTTTCTCACTTAAGTTATTTGTACACAAATTATATGAAGGGAAGTAGAGTTTTTCTTTTGTCCTTTGAAGAGAGTGATGGATTATTATTTTGATTTCATGCAAGTGAGGGACTCACCATGCCTGTTGGAATTTTAGAATTTCTTTCCTGTTATTAGGAACAGCAATGATCTGTAATGGGTTCCTGGAATCATCCAGTGATGGTCTGAATATCTTAAAAGTTTCCTTTCATGTGTCATTTTCTCTTTCTTCCCTAGTAGCCATGCACCCGGGGCAGGAGATGGCCTTACATTTCCTTGTTTCTTGATGATTTCTTAGGTTTAGTGTTTGACACAGTTCGGATTCTGGATAAAATCAGCCCTTCTGGGAAGTGTGTAAGTCAAACAAGGACTTTCTGGTGGTGTTATACAGGTTTCCCATGCCCCATGAGTAGAGGAATAGCTCCCTGGGGAAGGAGTATGGGCACATGATGGCAGGGAGCCATTCTTGGATGGTCCCATCTTTCTGCAGGAATTCTCATGCAGGGAGAAGAAGCACGCGGTGACTGAGCTGGTAGGGATTCTGCTGTTAGTTTTGATCGTTATGATTTGCTACTGAAAGGTGATGTGGAATGAGGTGCAATATTTAGAATGCTGACGTTCCTTGAAACAAAGATATAGAAAAAATCTTATAATTGCAGGTGCCTTGTAGTTTTCAGCTGCTCTCATGTGGATCCTTTTTCGTCCTTCTGAAATGTTTTCCCAGGAGAGAGCATTGTTCTCTTTATATAGATGAGGAGCCTGGGTTTCAAATGATTAAGAATTCATCACAGGCATTGGAATCTTTGGTTTCCTGGAACATTTTCTATTCAAGTATAGACCACATGGCCTCTAAAGGCTGGCTCACTCTTTTTTTTGTTTTGTTTTGTTTTTTGAGACGGAGTCTCGCTGTGTTGCTCAGGCTGGAGTGCGGTGGCCAGACCTCAGCTCACTGTAAGCTCCGCCTTCCGGGTTTATGCCATTCTCCTGCCTCAGCCTCCCAAGTAGCTGGGACTACAGGCGCCTGCCACCTCGCCCGGCTAGTTTTTTGTATTTTTTTTAGTTGAGATGGAGTTTCACCATGTTAGCCAGGATGATCTCGATCTCTTGACCTCATGATCCGCCCATCTCGGCCTCCCAAAGTGCTGGGATTCCAGGCTTGAGCCACTGCGCCCGGCTGGCTCACTCTTAACACCACGATTGGAAATCCAGCCTCACCTCTGGAGTGGGTGGCAGGAACTCCACAACCATCCTGGGTTCTCTGGGCTGGGGTGGCTGAGCTGTGGCATCCCCTCCCAGCTGAGCAGCAAGGCCGGGGAAAGCTCATTCCATTCCCCTTGGTTCTAACCAGGTAGAGGCTTACACTGCACATTTCCTTAGCTGGGAACCTTTAGAACTTTACATTTAACGTCTAATCTGTGATCCAGGGGGTAGATACATGGGTACTCACTGTACAATTCCTACATTTTTTGTATATTAAAATTTTTTTATGTGTCATGGATGACAAAAGAAATGCAACCCCTTTGAGTTAGTTTTTCTGTATAGCATCTAGAACCAGGAAGCTGGCCAGGGTTTAGTTTCATCAGAAATCTTAATCTTTCTGGCCAAGAGACGGCATTATTAAACTCTTGGTTGTGTGGTTTCCGGGAAAGAAATATTCAAAATGAGTTCCAGGAATCACCTCTGTGGCGTTTCTACAGGAAAAGTGACCACTCTTTAAGCTTCGCTGTCACTAACAAGAATGATTGTGATGGTTTCTAAGCAGTCTCCGGCCAATCTTGAGTTCTTTTATGCAGAGTGCTTTTATTCCAAGTGAGGTGCCCTTCTATTTAATGGTGACCTCCAGTTACTACAGGGATTGCAGCCGCATTGATGGGCGTGAACCTGTTCATCTCTGGCTCCCCAGCTTCACCTCTGGGGTGGATGGAAGGAGTTCCACAGCCATCCTGAGTGCTCTGGGGTGGGAAGTCCCTAGTGGGAGTGGACGGTGCATGGCCGGGATGTTCCTGTCCCATGTTCCACACTGGTGTGTGCTCGTCTCTGCCTTGTTTCCTCCGTTCGTGCCTCTGTCGCGTTTCCTCCATCCATGCGTCTGTGGCCTTTCTTCCGTCCGTGCGTCAGTGCTGTTTCTTTCGTCCGTGCGTCTCTGGCATTTTCTCCATGTGTGTGTCTGTGGCGCTTTTCCTCCCTCCGTGCGTCTGTGGCGCTTTTCTTCCCTCTGTGCGTCTGTGGTCTGTTTCCTCCGTCCATGCGTCTGTGGTGTTTTCTCCGTCTGTGGATCTGTGACGTTTCCTCTGTGAGCCTGTGGCCTGTTTTCTCCGTCCACGCTGAAGGCCATCGCTTCTCTCTAGTCACCACTTACTGATCGCTCCCTGTGTGCTGAGCCTGTGTCAGGCGTGTGGCATGTGTCATCTGTGTGGCAGGGGTTTGCGTGACACACAGGGACACACGCTTGGGGAGCCGTAGTGATGGGGTCATAGCCACGCAGCTCAGCCCTCGGTCTGAGGGGCTTGGACCATCCAGCTCTTCCCGAAGCAGCCTCGGGGCAGATCCCAGCTCTGCTTTCTCTCCTCGAGGCACCTCATGAAGTAAATTAAGCAAATCTAACGTAGGAAACAGTTGTGAAATGAGACCTGGTTTCGGGTGTGTGTGGTCATTTCTCTTTACATGTTTACTTCATATACCCCAAATGATATACTTTTCCACCTGGTATAACAATGAATTACCAGCCATTACTGGTACAAAATTCCATAAAGGATATTTGAGGAGGGCATAGTCTCAAAAACATGCTTTATTTTCACAGCTGTGATTTGCATGATAAAACTGTCAGGACTGTGACTTCTTTTGTTATCTTATTTTTATTTTTAGACCTTGAGAGAAAGTTATTTAGCGATTACTTATAACTGTGGAAATAATCTAATGATTAGAGAATCTCATTAGAACAAGTATTATATTTTCTGTTCCTTATGTCAATGAAATCATCTTAATCCAGGCCGATGTTGGCAGGAATGGTCACGTTTAAAATGGGTAAGATGTTTATGTGATGTATGGACCTTCCCCATATCGTCTCTGGAACATTCCAGAACTTCCATCTCAATTCTCACTTGTTGACACCCTACCTTGTTTTGTGATTATTCTTGTTTGCATCAGAATTTTGAATCCACATACCTGAGATGATACCTACGTATGCATGTACACATGCATGTGTGTGCATGTGTGTATGTGCGTGTACGCGTGTCCATGTGCAGGTGTATATGCATGTATGTGTGCATGCACACGTGTGTATATGTGTTTGTGTATGTGCGTATATGCCTGCGTATGCATGTATGTGCATATGTGTGCATGCATATGTATGTATGCACACATGTGTACATGTGCATGCACGTGTGCACGTGCATACACGTGTATATGTGTGTATGCACATGTGTACACGCATGCGTGTATGTTTAGGTATGTGTATGCATGTGTGTGCACACAGATATACCTTTTCCTTTCATACAGGCTGTTTTGAGTATTGCTGTTAGGCAGTGACAACTTTCCGTTTCCTCAGTCAGAAAATGGGTAGCTCGTCATTAATAAAGATGAGCATTCAATATCAGGAATCCCTAAAGACAATTGAAATTGTCATATTAAATCAATAATTCCAAACAAGATAGTGTTCTGTACTATGTGTTCACATTGAACTTTCTTTTTTTTTTTTTTTTTCGAGGCGGAGTCTCGCTCTGTCGCCCGGACTGGAGTGCAGTGGCCAGATCTCAGCTCACTGCAAGCTCCGCCTCCCGGTTCCCGCCATTCTCCTGCCTCAGCCTCCTGAGTAGCTGGGACTACAGGCGCCCACCACCTCGCCCGGCTAGTTTTTGTATTTTTAGTAAGACGGGGTTTCACCGTGTTAGCCAGATGTCTCCATCTCCTGACCTCGTGATCCGCCCGTCTCGGCCTCCAAAGTGCTGGGATTACAGGCTTGAGCCACCGCGCCCGGCTTGAACTTTCTTATAAAAATTGGTGTGAATGTTTCCCACTTATTGGAAATCACATGACTAGTTTAAGCGAAAACGTGGAATATTCTGTCTTCAGATGACTTTTGCATATTTATGATTGATCTGTTCTGCTGTTCTGGAAGCTCTGAAAGCCACTCTGTCTTACCCTAGCTGGTGCCACTGTTGTGAGAATTCAGGGAAACAGGTGTCTGCCAGTTTAAGTATTTTAGATCTCAAGCTTCCTCTTTCTGCACCATAAACCAACCTTAAAGAAAGACAAAGTGTGACTTGCAGTGGATTCTATCAGTTTTATTTTCTGTGGCTGAATCATCACTCTACATTGTGAATTCATGTTATTTTTCAGATCGTCTTCATAACACAGGGAGGTTCTCCAGTGTTGAGTGCAGGTTCAGTGAAAGCACTCACACTGTTACTACGGACTTAAACAGACTTGTTTTCTGAGTTGACAACCCTGGAGTCAGGCATTCAGTGTCCGCCCATCACTTCACTTGGTTCCGAGTTCTCAGTCCCCTCCCGCTGTCCTCCCCCCCTGCACTGTTATTTCTGTCTTATCTTCTTTTTGACTCATAGGCCCTCAGCAGATGGTGTGTTGGGGGCACGTGTCTGCTGTGAATCTTCGATAACCTTGGGAGAGAACTTTTTCTTTGGAGCAAGACCCCTCTCAATAAACTTTCAGTAGCCTGAGTATCATCTGTTGTGTGAACTACTTGTGGAAAATGTTCAGCATTTTTCCTTGGATTTTGGCCGATCTTTCTCCACCTGCCAGTTTCGTCTCGGTTTGCCATGTCTGTACCTCACCAACCCCGTTCCAGCCCCGGTTCCGTGTGAAGTAATTGAAGGAGAGCTCTGCAGATGAGAGAGTGTGTGTCGCCCCCTGAGTTCCCTTCCTGGCCTCTGAGTGTGGGTTGTGTTTTGTTCCGAGGGACGACTCTGAGGCTCCTGGCCCCTGTTTTGGAGCACCCCACACCAAAGTGGGTGTAAAATGAAAAATGGGTGTATGCTGTATTATTATAATTCATAGAGCGGATGATAAAAATGCTTGAATCTGAACAGCAGCTGAAAATGAGGACATGGTACCAGTTTGGATGTTGGACGACCTTTCTGAACAAAGCTTTCATCACACTTTAGAAACCGTGCGTGTACTGTTTTGTATTTCATACTTAGAATCTGTACAGTGTGTGTTGTATGAATGTGTTGTATGAGTGTGTTGTGTTGTATGTGAGTTGCATGGGTTGTATGTGTGTTGTATGTGTATATTGTGTTGAGTTGCATTGATTGTATGTTTGAGTGTTGTGTGTTGTATGAGTGTGTCATACGTGTGTTTGTGAGTTGCATGTGTTGTGTGTTGTGAGTGAATTCTACATGTATTTGTGTTGAGTTGCATGTGTTATGTGTATGTTGTATGTGTTATATGTTGCATGAGTGTGTTGTACGTGCATGTTGTGTTGTGCGTGAGTTGCATGTGTTGTATGTGTTATATGAGTGTGTTGTATGTCTATGTTGTGTTGTGAGTTGCATGTATTGTGTGTATGTTGTATGAGTGTTGTGTTGTATGAGTGTGTTGTACGTGAATGTTGCATTGAGTTGCGTGTGTTGTGTGTGTTGTACGTGCATGTTGTGTTGAACGTGAGTTGCATGTGTTGTACGTGAGCTATATGAGTGTGTTGTCTGTGTATGTCGTGAGTTGTATGTATGGTGTGTATGTTGTGTGAGTGTTGTGTGTGCATGTTATGTTGTGAGTTGCGTGTGTTGTGTTGTATGAGTGTTGTGTGTTGTATGAGTGTGTTGCATGTGCATGTTGTATATGAGTTGTGTGTTGTGTATGTATGAGTACTGTACGAGTGCATTGTAGGTGCGTGTTGTATTGTATGTGAGTTACGTGTGCTGTATGTGTGTATGAGTGTGTTGTACGTACATGTGTTGTGATTGCATGTATTGGTGATGTGTTGCGTGAGTGTGTTATAAATGCATATTGTGTTGTGAGTTGCATGTATTGGGTATGTGTTGTATAGGTTGTGTGTGTTTGTGTGCATTGTGTGTTGTGTAAGCACATTGTACATGCTTATTGTGTTGTTTGTGAGTTGCATGTTGTCAGTGTGTGCCGTGTGAGAGGCGGAGCATCCACATGACTTCTCCTCAGCAAGTCCTGCCTTGCAGCCCCTTCCGAGCTTGTATCCTCCCGAGCAGCCTAGAAGCAGCAGCACGTTTGCCTCTGCCCCTCCCCAGGAGGCCTCAGCCAGATCCTGCGCTCAGCCCGCTGCTGGGCGGCCTCTCTTGTCTCTCTTGTCTCTCTCATCGTCCTCCTGCGCCTCCTCCTTCTTGGGACCTGCATCCTTCTTCTGTGCTCCCTGGCAAACCACACCTGGGATGTGGGAGTTCAGGCTCTCCCGGAAGCCGTTTGTTCCTCTCTGAAGAGCGCCCGCCTTGACTGGCCATGAGCAGCCTGAGTGGATTGCAGGGAAGGGAGGTGGGTGTTCCTGTAGAGACGCCGGGGTATTACCTGGGGAGAATGGAGCCTGCGCTGGGCAGGCCGCCCTCCTGAGGAAGGGGACGAGGCAGGAGGAGCCTCTCGTGGACAAGGGGCCCACCTCCTGCCCTCCTTCCCTCTATCCCAGTCTGTTGTGAAGGAGGGCAGGGCCCAAGGTGATTTCTATGCAGATCTTCAATTATCCAGGCTGTGAAACAAATACTTCTGTTTTTAAGATCAGAGGAAATCTCCTTTTGTTTGTCTGCCTTTTATTTTATTTTATTCTATTTTACTTTTTTTGAGAAGGTGTTGCCCAGGCTGGAGTGCGGTGGCGCGATCTCGGCTCACTGCAACCTCCACCTCCCGGGTTCAAGCAATTCTCCTGTCTCAGCCTCCTAAGTAGCTGGGATGACAGGTGGCTGCCACCACATCTGGGTAATGTTTGCATTTTTAGTAGAGATGGGGTTTCACCATGTTGGCCAGGTTGGTCTCGAACTCCTGACCTCAAGTGATCCACCCACCTCGGCCTTACAAGGGATTGGGATTACAGGTGTGAGCCACCGCGCCCGGTCCATCTGCCTCTTAGTTAGAACATGTATATTTAATGTTTTAAATTTCACTTTTCCGGGTCAGAACAGTAGCGTTTTTTGTAGTGTTGCTATGAATATCCTTTACGATTAGGAGACTGGGCTGGCTGCCCACTGGAGAGTGGTATCACTGGGTCATGGTCACCATCTGCCCCAGCAGGGTCCAGAGTGTTTAGAGTCTTTCCTGGGCGTAGATACCCTTTTGTCTGACGTTCAGATAAACCAATCACCATATTCAGTGAATCAAAGAGATCAGAGCTGGGAACGGTTAGTGCACATCCACCTCTCCCGAGAGTGTTCACGCCTCTTCCACGCGGGGCTAGGCTGCTGCTGAGCGTGGTTCTACTGGCTGTGGGTGTGGCCTCTTTCCTCAACCACAGCCATCGCAGGCCTGCCACAGTTTTGATTCTTCTAGAAGAGAATGGGCAGGCAACACAAGAGAAACAAGATATGTTAGATCTGAAACCTTTAAAAATTATTTCCTCAAGCATTGTGTTTATTTTTTGCCCATACCTAATTTGATAGCAATTTAGAAAAGATTAAAACAAAAAAAATTTCCCTTATATTAAGTCTTTGAAAGGCATCCAACTTAGTTTTCATACAATGATTGTCTCTTTGGAGTCATACTTTATTGGTTTCAGTAATGTGTAACAAGTACACCGGCATAAACAGATTTAGGAGCAAACAGCTGCTTCATGGTTATAGTTCAGCTCGCGGGGCCCAGCTGTGGGGGTGCAGCCTGCGCCTGTCTGTGCGCCAATGCGGCTGGTCACCTTGAGCATCTGGGAGTGTCTGGGTAAGTAAGGTCTGGGCAAGGCAGCATCCATACATCTGTGTAGTTCTCACTTTGTCCACGTTATCCAGCAATGCCACAAAATTATCAAGTAAGTGTTCTCCAAGCGCATATTCAGTTAGTGTTTGGAAAGTGCATAGGTACCTAATACAGCACCTTCAGGAGGAGCTAGGAGCCCAGGAATGAGAGCAGGTGTGAGGCCTGTATTCTCTTTGCATAGATAAAATATACATGTGCATATCTGAGGCCAGAAAGTTAGATTGGGGCCAGAATGTGGAAGTCCTTACCTGTCGGATACTAGGCAGCCACTGAGGGTTTCGGAGAGAATCGCGCCTCTGATGTGCGGCATGCCGGGGGGGACAGAGCAGTCTCATACAGGGCACTCGCCCTGGCGAGAGGAGGAGAGAAGGCAGCCAGTGAGCCGAGCGATTCGGTGCCTGGGTCAGGAGGGGAAGAGGGAGTGCAGGAAGGCGGATGAAGCTGCGAGTCTGCACCCCGTGGTCGGCGTTGCGCTTTGCTGGAAATCAGGAGGAGAAGCAAGTGTGGATCTGACTCGGAGATACTTAGAGACACCACTGCAAGTTGCGAGTTTGGAAATACAGGAGGAGGCTTGGGGAAAATCTGGAGCAGAGTGCCTTTGGGAGCCTCTTAGGTAGAAGTGCCGGTCAAGTAGCCAGAGTGTGAGGCGTACATGTCTGGAGGGAGGAGGCCAAAGGAAAGCCCACATTTGGAAATGGAGGAAGGGTTGGAAGACCCAGAAGAGGTCCTGCTTAGAGTCCAGAGAAGAGCTGGATGGCGCAGTTCACTAAAGCCCAGAGCTGAGAGTTTCCAGGAGAAAGTTCCAAGTGTTGCTGAAAACCAGCGGGCAGGACTCCAGTTGGAGCCTGCGAGGGGAGCCTGGGTGCCTTGTTCCCTGAGAGCAGCCAGAGCTTGGGGGTCTCGGCAGAAGTGGGTGGGAAGTGCAGGGAGTAGGTGGAGATGGTCCTTCAAGGCCTGGTGCTTCACACGGGCAGCCAGCCGTGGACCAAGACACAGCTGGAGAGGGGTCTGAACCCAGAGCGTCTCCAGGAGGAGGACGGAGCCAGGAAGGGCAAAGGTATCCGGAAGAAAGGGGGCAGGCATGGAGCCAGGTCCCCAGGGAGGCTGCAGTCTTCTTTCTCTGTTCATGGACTGGTTGTTGGTTATTTTGAGTTCTCAAAGTCATCCACTTGATGTGGTCCAGAGAAAGTTCCCAGGGGTCTGAAGCCCGGAGCAGGCCTTGTGCTTTTCCGAACACTGCGTGTTGCCTCAGGGTTACTGGCAATGGCTAATTCTAGCGTGTCTTTTGTTGAAGTCTGCAGAAGAGCCTCAACCAGCACCAGCTTTTGAAGAACTTATAAAACTTGTGTTCTTCTGATTCTGAGATTTTTGCCTGAAATGCCTCATACATTTTTAACTAGGTGTTGTTAGCACTTGTGTGACGGCATTTGGAGCTCTGTGTTTTTGTGATGTGCTAGCTCTGAGGATGTTTAAGATTAGATTCCTAGAAATCAGATTATAGGAGCTCTCGGCCTCGCTTCATGAGTTCTGTTTTGACCCCTCATAGTGGATCCCGTTGCCGTGGCTATTCTTAGTATTTGTGGAACACCTGACTCGCGATGCTAGGAGAATGTGATTTGTTTTCTTTGTAAGCCTAAAGTCTAATGACCTTGTAGAGTCTTTATACCGTCTCTTATAATCAGCTTTAATATACTTGAAAGTGTCCTCATTGTGCCCTTGAAAAGCAGGTGCACATTTTAAAAGTCATCCTTTTAAAACGCTTGTCTTCAGCCTGTGCCCTTTGTCTGTTTTGTTTCCTTCACTGCAACATCATGAAACAGGGACAAGGGCTAGAATCTGTTTCATACAGAGAACTTGAAACAAGGACAAGGACTAGAATGTGTTTCATACACAGAGCTGAACTGTGCTGAGCGACCTGCTTTGCCGACGTCTGTTTCTGTCTTGAGAGGGAACCCAGGCCTCTTGACTTTTCCTTTTGTACATTTTCCAAAAGATTATTTTTTCCTCTCTCGGGTCCATTCCACTGTGGGATTCTCTCCTAAGGCTGCCGGCTTCATCCAGAGCTGGGACAGCTGCTCTCAGACACATTGTACTTTTCTCTCCATAAAAATCTGCAGCATCTGTTAGCAGCCCAGTAGCAGACCGAGTGGCAGGTCCAGTGTCAGGTCCAGGGACAGGCCCAGCGGCAGGTCCAGGGTCAGATCCAGGGGCAGGTCCAGTGGCAGGTCCAGGGTCAGATCCAGGGGCAGGTCCAGCGGCAGGTCCAGTGTCAGGTCCAGGGGCAGGTCCAGCGGCAGGTCCAGTGTCAGGTCCAGTGGCAGGTCCAGCCAACTTTCCACATGGCCTATGTGAAAATGTACCCTCTCCCTTCCATTTTTTAAAAGCAGTAGTTATTAGTAGAGCCTACTGCCATTTCTCCTTGAGCTCCTCACAGTGGATGCTAAGCATTTGCTTTATTAAAGCAAAGTTCCATGCTCTTTGTGCTAAGTCTCCTCTGCCTTTCTGTGAGAGGCTAGAATTGGGATCGACCCTCAGCTGTGCCAGAGCCTTGGTACATGTCTCAGTTCTGGAATCTACTCTGTGCTTGTTGCCTTCCATCCACCAACAGCCGTCTGTCTTCCTGTCACTCCTTCAACACGGAGTCCAGCAGTGTGCACACAGGTGAGCCTGTGTGAATGCTGGTTTTGTAGGATCTTATCGGGACCTTAGTCATCTTTTCACTAGGAAACCAGACACTGCAGAGGACTTACAGAAAAGCCCAAAGAAGCCGTATCAATAGAATCATAGAGACAGAATTCTATAACCATGGGAAATGGCATTGATTATCATGAAATGTGCATTTATGTGAGGCATACTAAAACATCACATTTCTTACTGGGTAAAAGCTTGGAAAAGAGATTATGAAAGTATAACTGACTCTATTCTTGTATCGTGGAACATGGTAAAATGATGCAAGGTATTGTATAGAATGGAACAAGCAGAATAGAATTATATAGAGTAGTGCAGAATAGAACAAATAGTATAATGTTATATAGGGTAGCATAGAATAGAAGAAACAGTGTAACATTATGTAGTATAGTATACAATAGGACAAATAGTATTACATGGTCTAGAATAGAACAAGTGGGATAGTATTGTAGAGTATACAGTTGAATTAATGACGTAGTATTGCATAGCATAATACAGTCTAGATTAGAACACACAGCATAGTATTAATATTACGTAGTGTGGTGTGGAATAGTAGAGTCGCATGGCACAGAACAGAGAGGATAGTGTTCTGTAGCACTGATGCAGGAGTTTTGCTCTTTAGCTCAGCTGGGTCCAGGTTCTTGTCCCATGACCAGGAAGAAACAGGCACGGGGACATCGAAGAGTGAGTGCAGTGGAACTTATTAAGCTAAAAGTTAAGCTCTCAGCGAAAAGAGGGGTCCTGAGAGCAGGTTGTTGGTCGCCCCTTCCCAGTTGACTACAAGGGCTTTTATATAGAAGCTGATGGGGCTGGGCTCCCTGTCTAAGGAGCACATTTCTGGTGGTTCCACCCCATTCCCCCGTGTGCATGGGGACCCACAGTCTATGAGCATGTTTAGGCGAGCCCCCCATGCAAGTCCCCCTAGCTGCACAAAACATGGGCTGGAGGCTCTCTGGGACCCTTCCCTTACTGTCTGCCTAAAGCAAGCTGGCTAACTCCTTTCCGTATAGAAGAAAATAGAATAGAATAGAAGAGATAGTACAGTATTTTATAGCATAGAATGAAGCTGTCGTATTCTATCGTAGAGAATGGAATAGTATAGAATAGAACACACAGATCGTACTAGTGTAGTATAGAATAGTAGCCTCACGCAGCACGGAGCAGTGTTGTGCTCCCTATGTACAGAGTGGAACCAGCAGGAGAGCGTTTTTCAGTGGGGCGTCACTGGCCCTTCATATTTCTTTGGTTCTGCGGAAATGAGGAGAGGGAGTTAAGAGAGGGGGAGGAGGTTGGCTTTCTTACTTTTAAGGCGCTCATTACTTCTTGGGGATCATTTGATGGTCCCCTTTGGTAATATTCTGTGAAGCAGTCTCTGTACTCTGTGTAGGGTGAAATGTGGGGCAGTCTGTGGACTCTGTAGGGTGAAATGTGGAGCAGTCTGTGGACTCTATAGGGTGAAATGTGGAGAAGTCTGTGGACTCTGTAGGGTGAAATGTGGAGCAGTCTGTGGACTCTGTAGGGTGAAATGTGGAGCAGTCTGTGGACTCTGTAGGGTGAAATGTGGAGCAATCTGTGAACTCTGTAGGATGAAATGTGGAGCAGTCTGTGGACTCTGTGTAGGGTGAAATGAGGTGTTTTATGGAAATAGTTGTCTCATGCCTGGCACATGGCAGAGCCTCCGTGGATCTTGCCATCATGAACCCTCTGATAACTTCTCTACAGTGCCCTCCACACTATAAATATCACACATTGTGGGAAGTCCGGGCCTTTTCAAAAGCTGGGTTTCATTTTAACAAAATTAGAATGCCCTGCATATTTGGAATGGCCAGATCATCCTGCACTTTTGATTTCACCTGTCCAGCTGGGTACACCTCCCTGCGTGCTGCCAAGGTTTACGGTGGAATTCCCTGACGCCACTACCCTCACTGCCTGCACCTGAATCTGCTGTGGGGTCATTTCCTTATTGGACTTGTCTGGGGACCTCCTGAGGGGTGGATGAGTCAGGACTGGGTTATCTTGGGAAGGTGTGCATGGAATTCCTCTTTGCAGTCTGTGTCCCTGTTGGAAGAGATGCTTTTAGCACATCCGTTAATCCAGACGTGATTAGCAAGGGGTGTCTCTCCCAGGTAAGAGTTGGTGCGTCTCTGCTGAGCTTCTTCTGACTTCATCCTTTTTCAAGTTTGTTACAGAGAACTTTGGTTTCTCAAGGTTTAAGAATTAATGTCAAAGAGCAATTTAGTGTTCTTTTTGAGTCACCAGCCTTGCTGTGGATGATTCGTGAGTCCTTGGTGGTTTGGGCCGCAGCACAACTGGTGGGCCGTCTGTTCCCCACCCTGGTGAATACTTTCTCACCCAAAGAAATGTATTCTGTTAACATGTCTCAAGTAGAATATTTTAGTAGGAGACAGAGTTATGGCTCTTGTTTTAATTTGTAATAGATGATTACTGTAGCAGGGTCAAGTTTGAGACTTGCAGTGTAGCTCATGGAAAACATTGATTAGAAAAACCCAAAATATATCACCAGCTTTGATGCTGCAGCTCCAAGGGACAGGAATGCATATCTATTTTTTTCTTTTGTTATTATTTATTATTTTTATTTTTGAGACAGAGTCTTGCTCTGTCACCCAGGCTGGATTGCAGTGGCATAATCTCAGCTCACTGTAACCTCTGCTTCCAGGGTTCAAGAGAATCTTGTGTCTCAGCCTCCCGAGTAGCTGGGATTACAGGTGCCTGCCACCATGCCCGGCTAATTTTTGTATTTTTAGTAGAGACAGGGGTCTCAACGTGTTGGCCAGGCTGGTCTTGAACTCCTGACCTCAAGTGATCTGCCAACCTTGGCCTCCCAAAGTGCTGGCATTACACACATGAGCCACTGTGCCTGGCCACCATGACCATTTTAATGTGGCACTGAATATCTGCTTTTTTTTTTTTTTTTTTAAGAAGTGCAGATGTTACCTCTCACACCTCTATTCTGTTGCTGGCCTGGGCTGGCCAGCAGGGTTCCCAGGAAGTGTTGTTGGACAATGTGGATCTGTGACCCCTTGGTCTTTGGGGACGTGGGGCACCCCGAGACACCCACAGTCTTGCGAGGGTTTACGGCTCTGTGTGTGGCTGCTGTGAGGCAGCTTTGGGCGCGGAGGAAGGAGAACAGAGCCCATCTGTCCTGGTGTGGAAAATGCCCAAGAAAGTAAAGAAATGGTACAAAAAAATCATAATCTGCCCTGGTGCCATTTCTGTTAAAAAAAAAAAAAATTCACTCTGAATGTGGTTTTGTGCTTGAGGAGGATAGAAAATACCTGGAAAGACGCACAAAGTGTTCTTATGGGGTCAGCGCCGGGAAGTGGGATGGGAGGCTTGGGAGTGTGTGGAAAGGAGGACGTGGTGTATTTTATTCTAGTTTGTTTGGTAGAGCAAGTGATGAAAGTGAAGGTTGAGTGCTCAGAGCAGCTCGGCCTGGCCATGGGTAGATCCCAGGGTGTCACGCCTCCCGCCTCCAGCTGCAGCTCTGTTTCTCAGTCACAGATGAGACAGGTGGCCTGAGGCTGTGGGCTGAGGAGGGGCAGCTCGGTGTCCCCAGCACCTGACTATCCAGGCAGCTCTTGAGCCAGCCTGAGGGAAGGGGCGGAGGAGAGCTCGGAAGGTGCACAGTGCGTCCCCCTCCTCCGCCCTGGGACTGAGGTGAGCCCAGGCTGCTGTCAGGATGGAGGAAGATGCCCTCAGGATGGAGGAAGAGGCTGGTGGAGTCTGGTCAGCAGCCAGTGTGGTCTTTCCCACAGGGGATACGCAGTGCGCCAACTAGCAGGAAAAAAACTCTGCTTTAGTTTTTAAATTTTGCTCATTCTTTTTATTGTGCTGGTCATGGTAAGATTTGGATATTGTTGGTAGGAATCAGTGTCAATTGCATACAGTTGACTCTTGTCCAAGACAAGCTTGAGCTTTGCCGGTCAACTTATAGGTGGATTTTTTCAACCAAACTCAGGGAGAAAATACAGTGTTCTGCCACGTGAAACGCATGTCAGAGGGCTGATTCTTTGTACATGCAGAAAATGCAGTGTTCCTGCCATGTGAAACGCATGTCGGAGGGCCGACTCTTTGTACACGCTGGTATGGCAGGTCCACTTGTGGGGCTTGAATGTGCCTGGATTTGGTATCCATGGGGTCCTGGAACCAACTCCCTGAGTCCAGCGAGCCTGGCTCCGGGACCAGCTCCCTGAGGACAGCGAGGATGTTTCTAGTAGCAGGTGGTTTATTTTGTGTTTTCCCCCTGGCTCCACACCCCGTTCTGAGAGACACGGCTGTCACAGGGGAACCAGCTGGGGCAGGGGAAGAGTGGAGGGCACCTGGTAGAAGTGGCGGTGGACTCTCTTAGGAAGGATAACCGTGGCATCTACCGTAGACGAAGATGTTGTTGGTCTGCACTCTTCTCGTGTTGGTCTGGGGCATGCAGTGGCCGTGGGCTGGTGTGGTCCACAGCCCCGGTCTGGGGCATGCAGTGGCTTTGGGCTGGTGTTGTCCACAGCCCTGGGCTCCGTGGTCCCTGACCCTGAAATCCCATCCGGTGCTGTGTCACCTTGGGCCAGCTGTCTCCTGAGGGGAAGGGAACAGGGAACAGCCCTCCCCGCATGGCCTCCCCAGCACCACCTACCCCTAGGACCTCCAGTGTTGACCCTACTGCGGGCTCTTCTCTCCTGGGGGGACCTTGTCCCAACAAGAGGACTCCATGGGCTGCAGGAGGTGTTGAGCTATTTTCTCTCCTGGAACTGGGTTGCTGGCAGCTCCCAGATGCAGGAGGAAAGGCTCAGAAATGCCTTCATAATAAGGAGTTGTTGACGTGAACTTTGGACAGCAAACACTGCTTACATTTCCTTTTCCATTTTGATGCTTTAATGGTGTGCAGCAACACTGTGACACACGGGGATGCAGGTGATGGCTGACCCCCCCGCAAGGGGGCCATGCACCTGTTTGATAATAAGAAGGCATGCTTCTCTTACTGCAAATAAAAACTTTTAATGGTTTTCTGCCAGAAAGACCCTGTCCTTTTTGTAGGATACATAGAGGATCATTTGGCAAGGGATTGGGGATTTGGGGTTAAACTAAAAACAAATTAAGTTCATTTTATAGCACTCTGAACCCATTTGAGTTAACTATTCATTGAGAATTTGAGTAGCACACACTGTTCTGGCTTCCAATTTCCCCCTAATGAATGGCATTTGCTGTAACATGACAAAACCCTGAGTCTTAGAATTACTGGGTAATGTGGAAAAAGTCAAAGTTGGTTCTCTGTTGTTTTGCTTTAAGGAAATTATATTATTTTGCAGCTACTTAGTTTTCTCCTTTCCAATCAGAAAAAGTGCTTTCTTACTACCTGAAAATTCGTGATGGTCAAGGGGACACAGGCTGCAGTGCATTAAAAGCCACCATCAAATGTGGACGTGGACTCAGTTTCCCCCGGTCTCACCCATCATCAAATGTGGACGTGGACCCAGTTTCCCCGTGTTCTCGCCCATCATCAAATGTGGACATGGACCCAGCTTCCCCCTGTTCTTGCTAACCATCAAATGTAGATTTGGACACACTTTCCCTCTGTTCTTGCCCACCATCAAATGTGGACACGGATTCAGTTTCCCTCTGTTCTTGCCCACCATCAAATATAGATGTGGACCTAGTTACCTTCTGTTCTCACCCACCATCAAATGTGGATGTGGACCCAATTTCCTTCTGTTCTTGCCCACCATCAAATGTGGACATGGACTCAGTTTCCCTCTGTTCGTGCCTAGCTTGCCACCGTGGCTCATTTCACAATCACTCAGGAAAGGAAGAAGCATTATTGTTATTATTATTATTTTTTTTTGAGACGGAGTCTCGCTCTGCAGCCCAGGCTGGAGTGCAGTGGCGCAATCCAGGCTCACTGAAAGCTCCACCTCCCGGGTTCACGCCATTCTCCTGCCTCAGCTTCACGAGTAGCTGGGACTACAGGCGCCCACCACCTCGCCCGGCTAATTTTTTTGTATTTTTAGTAGAGACGGGGTTTCACTGTGTTAGCCAGGATGGTTTCGATCTCCTGACCTCGTGATCCGCCTGCCTCGGCCTCCCAAAGCACTGGGATTACAGGCGTGAGCCACCGCACCCGGCCGAAACATTATTTTTAATAGGCATGAAGGCAGTTGTTTTGAACCTAAGGAACAGGACGTAATTCCAGCAATGGAAATGACCAGCCGAGTGGGTCTGTGTGAGGTTTGGAAGAAAAAAAGGATTTTAACTTCCCCTCTCTGTGTGTGCCCACCTCCCCCAGTTGAGAGTCACAGATTTAATTACTTTAATTTTGAGCTTAAAATAATTTGATAGCTTAACAAAAACTACTACAGTCCTATAAAATTCTGCTGTGTGGTTGGTTTTTCAGTTGCTTTTCTGAATATGGTAAATGAATGCATTATGAGTTGTTATTTTAGTAATTGCTGTAAAAATGAATGTAGGTTATAACCAAGTGTTATAAAGTTAATTTAGCACCAAAGTAAAGCTAAAGCTGCGTTGATTTCCCACTGTACTTGTGCATAACAACGGCTCCATGAGGCAGGCGCTGGGACCCTGCAGTCTGGTGGGAGCAGGTGCCACCTGTCTGGTGCGTTCACTGCCCGTCCCCTCTTGCTGCCAGGCAGCTTTGCAGTTTCCAGGTTATGCGGGAGTTGAGTCCGGTGGTCAGTAAGAGACAGGGGGGAGTTGGGTGGTGCAGGTTGGCGTAGGGTGGAAGGAGGCGTGGAGAGCCTGGGGAAGGCTGGACAGCAGCTCCGGTACCTGCACAGGGGGACAGGGTGCGGCGGCACGGGGCAGTGAGTAGCTCCTGGAAACAGCCCTTGGGGTTTTTATAGACGAGTCTGTCTTCAGCTCTGCACCCCTTTCCTGCTGAGTCCGGGTGGAGGGTGGAGGCGTCAAGCGCTTGTTTCTCCAGGTGAGGGCCCATCAGACACAGCCAGTGTTTCCTGGAGTCCCCTCAGCTGGGAATGTGCCCCTGCTCTTTTCAGAACAAAACAAATCTTAGTTAAACTTTACACATCACCTTTCCAGAAGGTGTTTAAGTCTGTATGCCTGTTAAGTCACCTAACTTTAAAGAGTAATGATACAATATGCTTCTTTTTAGGGGAGAAAACCTAGCTGATTTAAAAGATAAAATCAGAGGTTGGGGTCGCAGCATTTTGGAGGAGACTTGGTTTATGTCCTAGTGGGCAGCAGTGTTTCCTCAACTATTGTGTTTGCTCTATTATTACATTACAGAGGTGACACTTCAAACATAGGGAAATGGAAGGCAAAACAGCCCCCCCCCATTCAGAGATAAACGTTGTCAACATATTCATGCACTTCCTTCTGCTGTTTTTGCTCTTCACTTTTTATTTTAAGACCACGTTCGTAGGATGGATATATAATTGTTTATGGTGACTTTAAAAGCACCTTTCTTGCTAAAAAGAGTATTTTTTTCAGTCTGGAAAATTTAGACAACATGTTTTGTTTAAAAACTAATTATAATACCACCATGAAGTCATCAATGTTTTTATACATTTTTTTGATCTCTTTATGGACTTAATATATACAATTTAACAAATTGGAAATAACATAATTTTGTGCATAAAATGTTTCTTGGCATTAAAGATGGAGCAGAGAGGAGGCACAGGGCTTCCCGCTGACTGAGGTCCCCCCAGGGTGTGACCAGCAGCCTCCCAAGTTTAGGGTCTGCACGGAGTAAGATTTCTAAGTTGCCTTACACCACAACCCCTGCAGCCACGCGCCCCTTTGATAAGGGGGTGTACTCTGATAGATTTTTCAAGACAAGAGTTTGCTGGATCTGAGGCTGTTTCAGCTGCTTCTGGAGATGGCAGCTCTGGGACATTTGTGCCAGCTCTCCCTCCAGACCCCACGGATGCCACATCCTCATCTTTTGGAATCCAGTGTTGCAGAGGAGAACTCTGAAGCCAGTTTGATTTTTCTTCATGGTAGGAAACTGATGTTTTCAGGCTTTTCCCCTTTATTTTCATAATGAAGATGATGTCCCACCTCATCCAGAGGTGTTTTTGTTACCTTGTCGGGAATGTCCAGCCCTTATGTGCCCCTTCAGGTCCTCAGTCCCTTTCTCAACTTCCCTGCGATCCTCCCCATCTCATCCATCTTCACTGTAATTCTGTTATTTTTTCCATTTTTGTGATCACTTTCCCATGCGACTTTTGTTCTTGTTTCACAGATGCCCGTGCCAAACTTGATGTCTAAGGCTCGGGGACAGTGTTTTATTCTGTCTGCCTCTGCATGGACTTTGGAGAAGTGGGATTGGGGGTTGCCCCCCAGGTGCTGTTTCAGCTGGACCTGCCCAGACTCTGTGAATTGCGGGCATCGGGCAGAGCCCATGTGGCTCTCTGGTGGGCCGTGTTGCTGAACCGTACGTCTGAGGTTTGGGGGCCGTGTTTCATTCTGTCTGCCTCTGCATGGACTTTGGAGAAGTGGGGGTGGGGGTTGCCCCCTGGGTGTTTCAGCTGCACCTGCCCAGACTCCCTGAAGTGGGAATGTCGGGCAGAGCCCGCGTGGCTCTACGGTGGGCTCTGGTGCTGACAGAGCAGGAAGCCGCACTCCCAGGACGTGCTTGCAGCTGTGGGCAGGTCTGGGATCCTGACAGGATCATTTCCTTCTCTAAAATACATCTCAACTGTTATCCAGAGGGTTGGCTGTAGGCTGTCAACAGCTTCACTCTTCTTAGTGACCAGGAGACAATTCACTGAACAGAGTTGCTGTCAGGGTTTAATTAGGAATTTCTGCAAGAGGCTGGCGGTACAGCTCCCTCTGCAAGCCTCCTGCAGCCTCCCCGTCTCCACTCTTGGGCCCAGCCAGCTGCGTTGGTCTGTGGAGGCTGCACATTCTCTGTTCTCCTAAGGGGCTCCTGGACTTCGAGACAGCCTTGGTAAGTTGATGTGTGACTCCCAGTCTCTTCTCTCTGTAAGTAAGTACGTTCATGGAATCCTGATCTTCTAAATTGTTTCATCTTTGTAAAACAGCCACAGTTTCCTAAGCCACCTCGTGTCTGAATGTGAATCACTGGTTATTTTTCACTGCAGAATGAACAGAACTGGAATCATAAGATTTAGAGGGTGATGAAAAGACAGAGGTTAGCATATTCCATTTTCTCACCTTTTCCTTACAGTTTTTCCTTAAATGCACCCCTCGTGTGTCTGTGAAGTTCTTCCCAATTCTGTAACGTCACTCCATCCTCAAGCGGAACATTTGTGAACAGTAACAAGTATTGATGTGTACACCTCTGCAACCCAGCTGGAATGAATGCTTTTTATTTATGAATGGATGCTCAGCGGATGGCCAGAGGGATTCCCTGTGAATTGGGGGGGTCCTCATGCCTGCTTGTGAGTGACGTGCACATGGCGAGGGCTAGGGAATCTCAGTCTCTGTGATTCGAGTAGTGACATCGTTTACGCAAGGCAGGTGGATGACTCTTAGCGCTTGCCATGCTTCTGGGTGGCACAGCACAGCTGACATGGAGTGGAGCAAGGGCTTGTTCCACGAGTTTCTGTGTTTTTGTTGTTGTTGTTTTTTTTTTTTGAGATGGAGTCTCTGTCTGTCACCCAGGCTGGAGTGCAGTGGCGCGATCCAGGCTCACTGAAAGCTCCGCCTCCCGGGTTCACGCCATTCTCCTGCCTCAGCCTCCCGAGTAGCTGGGACTACAGGTGCCCGCACCACACCCTGCTAAATTTTTTGTATTTTTAGTAGAGATGGGGTTTCACAGTGTTAACCAGGATGGTCTCGATCTCCTGACATTGTGATCCACCCACCTTGGCCTCCTGAAGTGCTGGGATTGCAGGCGTGAGCCACCGTGCCTGGCCTGTTTTTGTTTTTTTGAGATGGAGTCTTGCTCTGTCGTCCAGATTGAAGTGCAGTGTCATGATCTTGGCTCACTGCAACCTCCACTCACTGCAACCTCTGCCTTTCAGTTCGAGCAATTCTCTTGCCTCAGCCCCTCTAGTAGCTGGGATTACAGGCATGTGCCACCATGCCTGGCTGATTTTTGTATTTTTAGTAGAGACAGGATTTTGCCATGTTGGTCGGCTGGTCTTAAACTGTTGGCCCCATGTGATCCGCCCGCCTTGGCCTCCCAAAGTGCTGAGATTACAGGCATGGGCCACTGCACCCGGCCCTGTGTTTGACTCTTAAATCTTCTTTTTCTTTTTACTATTTCTCTTTCTGGACGGCCACCCAGTGGATATGGAGGAAGAGTTCACAGATGTCCGTATTACATTTCTTTCTTAAATTAGCCTCCCTTGAACACTGCTATAGGGTACAGACGCATGAAGGGCTGAAAGGGTGGTTGCGTCCCAGTAAGTGTGAGCGTGGAGTTGATCTGTGAGACTCCGGTGCTGGTGAAGGCACCCGTGTGAGATGGCCTGGGATGGGGGTGTGCAGAGCCCTGACCGTGGCACACACCCTTCAGCTTTGATGTTTCAGGCCATTGCTCTGGTCATCAGTGAGCAGAAGGCCTAACAGCAGTGATATTTATCACTAGCTCTATTGGCCAGTGTGTTAGGAGGGTGAACCTGTTTGACTTAAGCTGTTTGATGGATTTGCATTTAAATAGACAACTGGTGACTTGGTGCCTGGACGCTTGCTCTGTGACCTGCCCCACGTGGCTTCTCCCTCTAGTATGCATTAGATGAGATGGGCGTGTTTAGGGTGGTGTGGCCCTAGACTGGAATGCATTAGAAGTGCAAACCCTGCCTCATCCCAGATCTGCCCCACCCCAGTGTGACTTTTGGAGGTGGAGGCCCAGCATCCTTCACCTGCCCTCCAGGTGGGCCTGAGGATGCTGAGGTTTCAGAGCGCTGCTTTGCTGGCACTCCAGCAAGTCCTGCTTAAAGAGGCCAGGATCTGAAATAGCAGGTTACCAAATTGTATAGCAGAAAAATAGAAACGTTTCCTTAGAATGGGTGTAGGAAGAAAAACGATTTCCTTCACCATATCTGGAAAAGATTTCAAATGAGCAGGCACTATTTGGAATTATTAGTGGTCTCCTGTATTTCTTATCTTTTTTTTTTTTGTTTTGATACAGGGTCTCACCCTGATGCCCAGGCTGGAGTGCAGTGGTGCAATCTTGGCTCCCTGCAACCTCCGCCTCCTGGACTCAGGTGATCCTCTCACCTCAGCCCCCTGAGTATCTGGGACTACAGGCACGATACCATACCTGGCTAATTTTTGTATTTTTTTTTTTTTTTAGAGACGGGGTCTTGCTATGTTGCCCAGGCTGGTCTCAAATTCAAACATTTCTCCTGCCTCAGTCTCCCAAAATGCTTCCGTACCCCTGACCCAACAAGGAAGGACAAGAGGTATGAGTCACATTCCTGGCCTCCTGTCTTTCCTTGTTGGAGCAGGGATGTAGAAACACTCGCCGCAGCTGACTTGAGTATATCTCGTTTTACTTTGTTTTCCTCATGGGTAACCTGGCAGTGCTGTGCACCAGTGCTGCTGGCCAGCTGTTTTTTCGATGGACTGGCAGAAAATCAAACTGAGACCCAGTTTCCTTTCTCCCTGGGTACTGACCAGGTGGGAGAGGAAGGACCTTATCTGAGTATCATCTTCTTGAGGGCTGGTGGGGAAACGTCAACTTTAAGGTGCCTGGAATCTAAGGCATGGAACCCAGAGTGCAGCGGAATGTAGTGGATGTAGCCTTGGGAGCAGAGACGTGTGGGCCGGTGCCCTCCTTCCTGACGGGTTCTGAGTGCAAGAAAAGGTTAGTGAACCAGCCGAGGTCACGGAGCAACCTGCCAAGACCTGCCTGGATGTATGGCTGGCTTCCGTGCTGGCCCCCAAACTGCCCATTTGGGGATTCCTTGCAGTTTCAGACCCACCTAGGGGTCCAGAGAGCGTCCAAACCATGACCTCAAAGAACGAGGTGTTGCCTTGAGATCCTCCAAAGTGAGGGTAGGAATTTTTTTTTTTTTTTTTTGCGATTAGCAATAATTTGTTGTGAATGATCTTGGACCTATTTTCCACTTCTTCGTATAGGAAGAGAGACAGAATAAAAAGTCTCAATGTGCCAGATGCCATGTAATGAAGTCGTGGGGTTAACATTGTTGATTATTACGTAACATCACGTTAATTGGAACATATTCACACGTGTCCACAGTGTGTGTGTGTGCCAGTCGGATGAGCACGTTGGGTTGGGGTCGCTGCTGGTTCATGCAGCCCCTCTGGGTGGTGCTTTCTCTGTGACTTGCCCAACACCGTTGCTGCTGCCTCTGTTGGAGTTCAGCCTTGACCGGCCTTGCAGCCACCAGGTTCTCAGGGCCTGTGCACCCTCTTCCCCGCGCGCACCCTCTACCCTGCGTGCACCTTCTTCCTGGGGCACACCCTCGTCTCCGCGAGCACCCTGGTCCTCCGTCCTGTCCACCCGGGGTCTGCTGTGTGTTTCTACTCAGCCCATGCCCGCCTCTTACTGTGAGCTCAGTTTATTGAGGTGCGGTGAGAAACCAACAGAGGGGAGCAGTGTCCCAGCTTGTTAGGGCAGGAGGGAGCCTTGGGGATCTCTTCCCCAGATCTGGCGACCCACCCTTCGCGATGTAGTGCTGGGGAGAGAGGTGAGTTCTAAAGGTAAGACTGCCGTGATTTCCTGAGTCTTAATTACCTAACACTGGGTCATCTGCCATGTCGCCTCATCGAAGGGCACCTCTAGAGACAAAGCAAAACCTCTGGTGGCCGTGGGCGGGGTGGCCATGCCTGCCTGTGGGTTCTGTAGAACCTACCCGGAGCCCCTCCAGCCGTGGGGATGTTCAGGCACTTGCCGCCTGTGGGAGGTGTGCATTAGCCGCGTGGTAGGTGCGGACGCCTGGAGGGACAGGCACAGGCCTACAGGCGTGGTGAGTGTGGGAGATGTAGCCGCGTGGGGACGTGTGGAAGGACAGGCACAGGACCACAGGCGTGGCGGGTGTGGGAGAAAGTACACAGAGTGCCCAGCAGATGCCGTGTGGTCAGTGGAAGCCGTGAACACAGGCCGGGCTTGGGAGACACATTTGGAAACACACTTTAAGCAACATCAATGGCTAATGCTGCGATTTGGTTTCCTCCCGTGGTCCAAAACACATTCTAGAGATGCCGCTGCTTTGTGTGTACCTGAGACAAGGGTCTAATTGTATTAGGGCCTTGATGTAATCTGTAAGACAGGCACAAAATGCCTATTTCAAAGAGGCACTGAACAAGAAAGCGTGCTCTATTCGGTGCAATGAGAATGCTTCATGGTCATAAGCAAAGTAAAATGCCTCCAAGGCGAGCTTGCCATGTGTTTAATGACCTTGGACACGAGCCTCCGAAACCTACCAGAAAGTGCTTCCAGCGTGGCTTCATGCAGTGGTTTCATGCAGTGGCTACCAGGGTTACCATAGCCTTGTAGTACAGTTTGAAGTCAGGTAGCGTGACGCCTCCAGCTTTGTCCTTTTGACTTAGGATTGTCTTGGCAATGCGGGCTCTTTTTTGGTTCCATATGAACTTTAAAGCCGTTTTTTCCAATTCTGTGAAGAAAGTCATTGGTAACTTGATGGGGATGGCATTGAATCTATAAATCACCTTGGGCAGTATGGCCATTTTCACGATATTGATTCTTCCTATCCATGAGCATGGTATGTTCTTCCATTTGTTTGTGTCCTCTTTGATTTCACTGAGGAGTGGTTGTAGTTCTCCTTGAAGAGGTCCTTTACATCCCTTGTAAGCTGGATTCCTAGGTTTTATTCTCTTTGAAGCAATTGTGAATGGAAGTTCATTCCTGATTTGGCTCTCTGCTTGTCTGTTACTGGTGTATAAGAATGCTTGTGATTTTTGCACATTAATTTTGTATCCTGAGACTTTGCTGAAGTTGCTTATCAGCTTAAGGAGATTTTGGGCTGAGACGATGGGGTTTTCTAATATACAATCATGTCATCTGCAAACAGGGACAATTTGACTTCTTCTTTTCCTAACTGGATACCCTTGATTTCTTTCTCTTGCCTGATTGCCCTAGCCAGAACTTCCAACACTATGTTGAATAGGAGTGGTGAGAGAGGGCATCCCTGTCTTGTGCCAGTTTTCAAAGGA
Source organism: Trachypithecus francoisi (assembly GCF_009764315.1). Lineage (NCBI taxonomy): Eukaryota > Metazoa > Chordata > Mammalia > Primates > Cercopithecidae > Trachypithecus > Trachypithecus francoisi. The sequence continues at coordinate 132,113,463 of NW_022681456.1, forward strand.
AATTTTTCCAGTTTTTGCCCATTCAGTATGATATTAGCTGTGGGTTTGTCATAAATAGCTCTTATTATTTTGAGGTACATTCCATCAATACCGAATTTATTGAGCGTTTTTAGCATAAAGGGCTGTTGAATTTTGTCAAAAGCCTTTTCTGCATCTATTGAGATAATCATGTGGTTCTTGTCCTTGGTTCTGTTTATATGCTGGATTACGTTTATTGATTTGCCAATGTTGAACCAGCCTTGCATCCCAGGGATGAAGCCCACTTGATCATGGTGGATAAGCTTTTTGATGTGCTGCTGAATCCGGTTTGCCAGTATTTTATTGAGGATTTTTGCATCAATGTTCATCAGGATATTGGTCTAAAATTCTCTTTTTTTTATTGTGTCTCTGCCAGGCTTTGGTATCAGGATGTTTGGCCTCATAAAAAGAGTTAGGGAGGATTCCCTCTTTTTCTATGATTGAAATAGTTTCAGAAGGAATGGTACCAGCTCCTCCTTGTACTCTGGTAGAATTCAGCTGTGAATCCATCTGGTCCTGGACTTTTTTCGTGGGTAGGCTATTAATTGTTTCTCAATTTCAGAGCCTGCTATTGGTCTATTCAGGGATTCAACTTCTTCCTGGTTTAGTCTTGGGAGAGTGTAAGTATCCAGGAAATTATCCATTTCTTCTAGATTTTCTAGTTGATTTGCGTAGAGGCATTTATAGTATTCTCTGATGGTTGTTTGTATTTCTGTGGGGTCGGTGGTGATATCCCCTTTCATTTTTTTATTGCGTCTATTTGATTCCTCTCTCTTTCTTCTTTATTAGTCTAGCTAGTGGTCTGTCAATTTTGTTGATCTTTTCAAAAAACCAACTCCTGGATTCATTGATTTTTTGGAGGGTTTTTTGTGTCTCTATCTCCTTCAGTTCTGCTCTGATCTTAGTTATTCTTGCCTTCTGCTAGCTTTTGAATGTGTTTGCTCTTGCCTCTCTAGTTCTTTTAATTGTGATGTTAGAGTGTCAATTTTAGATCTTTCCTGCTTTCTCTTGTGGGCATTTAGTGCTCTAAATTCCCTCTACACACTGCTTTAAATGTGTCCCAGAGATTCTGGTATGTTGTATCTTTGTTCTCACTGGTTTCAAAGAACATCTTTATTTCTGCTTTCATTTCGTTATGTACCCAGTAGTCATTCAGGAGCAGGTTGTTCAGTTTCCATGTAGTTGAGCGGTTTTTTTGATTAGTTCTTAGTCCTGAGTTCTAGTTTGATTGCACTGTGGTCTGAGAGACAGTTTGTTATAATTTCTCTTCTTTGACATTTGCTGAGGAGTGCTTTACTTCCAATTATGTGGTCAATTTTGGAAATGTGTGTGATGGTGCTGAGAAGAATGTATATTCTGTTGATTTGGGGTGGAGAGTTCTATAGATGTCTATTAGGTCCGCTTGGTGCAGAGATGAGTTCAATTCCTGGATATCCTTGTTAACTTTCTGTCTCGTTGATCTGTCTAATGTTGACAGTGGAGTGTTGAAGTCTCCCATTATTATTGTATGGGAGTCTAAGTCTCTTTGTAGGTCTCTAAGGACTTGCTTTATGAATCTGGGTGCTCCTGTATTGGGTGCATATATATTTAGGAGAGTTAGCTCTTCCTGTTGAATTGATCCCTTTACCATTATGTAATGGCCTTCTTTGTCTCTTTTGATCTTTGATGGCTTAAAGTCTGTTTTATCAGAGACTAGGATTGCAACCCCTGCTTTTTTTGTTCTCCATTTGCTTGGTAGATCTTCTTCCATCCCTTTATTTTGAGCCTATGTATGTCTCTGCATGTGAGATGGGTCTCCTGAATACAGCAGACTGATGGGTCTTGACTCTTATCCAGTTTGCCAGTGTGTGTCTTTTAATTGGAGCATTTAGTCCATTGACATTTAGGTTAATATTGTTATGTGTGAACTTGATCCTCATTATGATATTAACTGGTTATTTTGCTCGTTAGTTGATGCAGTTTCTTCCTAGCCTCGATGGTCTTTACATTTTGGCATTTTTGCAATGGCTGGTACCGGTTGTTCCTTTCCATGTTTAGGGCTTCCTTCAGGGTCTCTTGTAAGGCAGGCCTGGTGGTGACAAAATCTCTAAGCATTTGCTTATCTGTAAAGGATTTTATTTCTCCTTCACTGATGAAACTTAGTTTGGCTGGATATGAAATTCTGGGTTGAAAATTCTTTTCTTTAAGAAGGTTGAATATTGGCCCCACTCTCTTCTGGCTTGTAGAGTTTCTGCCGAGAGATCTGCTGTTAGTCTGATGGGCTTCCCTTTGTGGGTAACCCGACCTTTCTCTCTGGCTGCCCTTAAGATTTTTTCCTTCATTTCAACTTTGGTGAATCTGGCAATTATGTGTCTTGGAGTTGCTCTTCTGGAGGAGTATCTTTGTGGCGTTCTCTGTATTTCCTGAATTTGAATGTTGGCCTGCCCTACTAGGTTGGGGAAGTTCTCCTGGATGATATCCTGAAGAGTGTTTTCCAACTTGGTTCCATTTTCCCCCTCACTTTCAGGCACCCCAATCAGACGTAGATTTGGTCTTTTTACATAATCCCATACTTCTTGCAGGCTTTGTTCATTTCTTTTTCTTCTTTTTTCTTTTGGTTTCTCTTCTCACTTCATTTCATTCATTTGATCCTCAATCGCTGATACTCTTTCTTCCAGTTGATCGAGTCGGTTACTGAAGCTTGTGCATTTGTCACGTATTTCTCGTGTCATGGTTTTCATCTCTGTCATTTCGTTTATGATCTTCTCTGCATTAATTTCTAGCTGTCAATTCTTCCACTCTTTTTCAAGATTTTTAGTTTCTTTGCGCTGGATACGTAATTCCTCCTTTAGCTCTGAGAGGTTTGATGGACTGAAGCCTTCTTCTCTCATCTCGTCAAAGTCATTCTCTGACCAGCTTTGATCCGTTGCTGGCGATGGCTGCGCTCCTTTGCAGGGGGAGATGCGCTCTTATTTTTTGAATTTCCAGCTTTTCTGCCCTGCTTCTTCCCCATCTTTGTGGTTTTATCTGTCTCTGGTCTTTGATGATGGTGACGTACTGATGGGGTTTTGGTATAGGTGTCCTTCCTGCTTGATAGTTTTCCGTCTGACAGTCAGAAGGACTGTCTGTGGTCTGTTGGAGATTGCTTGAGGTCCACTCCAGACCCTGTTTGCCTGGGTATCAGCAGCAGAGGTTGCCGAAGATAGAATATTGCTGAACAGCAAGTGTACCTGTCTGATTCTTCCTTTGGAAGTTTCCTCTCAGGGGTGACTCCACCCTGTGAGGTGTGGGGTGTCAGACTGCCCCTAGTGGGGGATGTCTCCCAGCTAGGCTACTCAGGGGTCAGGGACCCACCTGAGCAGGCACTCTCCATTCTCGGATCTCAACCTCCGTGTTGGGAGATCCACGGCTCTCCCCAAAGCTGTCAGACAGAGTCGTTCGCGTCTTCACTGGCCCCCGCTGCTTCCCCTATTGGACTTCAGCTGTGCACTGTCCCCAGAGGTGCAGTCTACAGAGACAGGCAGGCTTCCTTGAGCTCCTGTGAGCTCCACCCAGTTCGAGCTTCCCAGTGGCTTTGTTTACCTACTTAAGCCTCAGCAATGGCGGGCACCCCTCCCCCAGCCTTGCTGCTGCCTTGCGGATAGATTGCCACAGACTGCTGTGTTAGCAGTGAGGGAGGCTCCGTGGGTGTGGGACCCTCCCGGCCAGGTGTGGGATATATTCTCCTGGTGTGCCTGTTTCCTTAAAGCACAGTATTGGGGTGGGAGTTACCCGATTTTCCAGGTGTTGTGTGTCTCAGTTCCCCTGGCTAGGAAAACGGATTTCCTTCCCCCTTGCGCTTCCAGGTGAGGTGATGCCTCGCCCTGCTTCAGCTCTCGCTGGCCAGGCTGCAGCAGCTGACCAGCACCGATTGTCCGGCACTCCCTAGTGAGATGACCCCAGTACCTCAGTTGAAAATGCAGAAATCACCGGTCTTCTGTGTCGCTCGCGCTGGGAGTTGGAGACTGGAGCTGTTCCTATTCAGCCATCTTGCTCCGCCCTCACTTTTCTTTAAGAAAATAATCTTGCTTTTATCTCTTCAATCTCAACTCTGTTCCCTGACACAGGCTCTTACCAGCTCGAAAATTAAAAGTAATCTTTGATTATACTTAATACTTTCTAAAGTTTTCAAAAGTTTATCAGCATGTGGGTTACTGAACATTGACTGTTTATTTAATGGAAGATTACATTCTAAGTAGAGTATTAGAGTGAAAATGATCTTTTGATTTTATTAAAAGATTCAGATAAAAATATTAAAATGCCTTCGCCAAACTTCATGCCTGTGTATCGTGAAAACATTAAGCTGCTTTCTGCTCCCGAGAATGCATGAATAGAGTATGTGTTTGAAAGCATCATTCCAGTCTTAAGTTTTAGGTATTCTTAAAGGGGTTGGCTGGAGAAGTGACATTTAGCATTGAGTGAATGTTTGATAAAGATTTGTCTCGATATAAAAATAGTTAAAAACAATCTTTAGTGTTTCCTGTCAGGGTTCACCCATTAAAGAATGGTCTTGTAAAAAACTCATCGAGAGTGTTGGCACCCAGAGGTGCTACCTTGCCCACAGTTGTGTCATCTGCTGTCACCAGGTGACACGCCCAGCGTTTAGCTGCACGTCAGATGTGGCCACGGGACCACAGGACATCCCTGTGGACGGATGTTCTTAACCAGATTAATGAGGATGGAGACCGCTGCAGAACTGTAAGCCCCCCAGGGGCTGACGGAAGCCTGGGAACACCAGAGACACCAGAGTCACTGCTGCCCTGGGTGGAAGGAAACCTGCCCTGGAAGATGGGAAACGCAATAAGGAGAAAGTACCAAGGTACATGATGCTGTGAAAACGGAGATGCTTTCATTAAATTAACAATTACAATCATTTTAATTATGTGAATTATTTGAATTCATGTTAGTTCTTTTTAGGAAATTAATATTTAAAGCAAGTGTGTTTTCTAAATTGTTTGAATTAATTGAGTCAGCACAAGAGTTAGCATTGATATCTGACCCTCTTCCAGTGCTGGGGCAGAGGAGATGGGGGCAGAGGAGACGGGCCTCCCACCCGCTTTGCCCTGGAGCTCAGCCAGAATATCCCATTGAGGAGCCTTCAGCTCCCTGAGAGCCAGGAGCTCTTGCGGAGAAGCCCCTGTCGGCATGCCACCCACTTTGATGGCCCTGCTCTGCCATCCCTGCACTCCAAGGGCCGGACCCTGCCGCTGCCTGTGCCAGACGGGTCTCAGGGAGGTGCCAGCCGGGGGTAAGCATGGCGAGGCCTGGGCATCGCTGTCCAGATTCCGTGGCTGCCGGTTTCATTCTCTCGCTGTTTGTCCCCCTAGCAAGGCTCATGAGGTTCCTTGAGGACAAGACCCCCTCCTACCACCTGGTCTGTTTCCTGAACGTTCTCTGCACTAGCACGGCCCCGGGATGCAGCCCTCGGGAATCAGGGTGTCGGCCATAGTAGGACGGGTCGCTCTGCTGGGCACCACGATGGATGTTAGCCTCTGTGCTTCACTTTGGGGACACGTTTAAGTACAAAAGTAATTTTAAAATTTCAGCATTATTTCAAGACAGCTGAGAGCCTATTAGCACAGAATCCCTGGTCTGAATGAAATCAAACAGTTCTTATTAATTATTCATGATGCCATGAATATGCAGCCTTATTTTTATAATTGCCAGTCTGTATAATTAACCTTTCATTTGGTTAAAGTACTTAACAGTAAGTAGAGCTGTAATTTCAACTGTTTATAAAGCATATGGAAGAATGTTTAAATGTTTAATTAGAACCACTTTTTTAAGTTTCATAGAGAATTTTTTTTCTTGTCAACGAGGATCTTTAATTATTTAGACCAAAAGAGAAAAACAGACCAGAAAAGAAAAACAACTAGTAAAGCTTGGAAGTAAAGCTTGCGAAGGTGGCATCGTTCCGTTAGTCTCGGGTTTTGCTTCCTGGGTTTGTGACGTGGTCAGAGTCCTTGTCTTTGATTTCCTAACACAATTTGTTAAAGTTGGAAGTGAGTGTGAAATTGAGTTAGTCTAGCTTTATTCTTTCACGGATGAGAAGTGAATTATCTTCAGCAAGGTGGGTGAAGGCGTGGTCCCCGGGGGTCATGGTGGTGAACAGGCCACCCTTGTGGGGAGCCATGTTCGTCATCACTGAGACAGAGCCCAGGACACTTCCCCGGCTGGCCAGCCTCTTCCTAGAACCCCACACATTGCAAAGGATGGAGTCCAGATCTATACCATAAAGAAACGAGGGTGGTTACAGAAAGCACCATGATCTCAGCTGAATTGCTCTGAGCACCCCACCATTGGGGCACCTCAGCATCCTGTGTGGCTCAGGCTGTGCCCAGCAGGGAGGCCGGCCCGTTTGAGCTGCGGTCTCCACCCTGAGAGTGAGGGCTCCTTCCCCCAGCGCAGGTTAAAGCACCGTGTGTCCACCTGTGCAGTGGCTGGTCCCAGTGGCCCTGGAGGGCTGAAACCCTGGGTCCTGCCACTGGTCCTGGGCATCTGTTTCCCCTTCCTGCAGTTCCTGTGTCTGTGTGTCCAGGAGGCTCCAATCCCTGTCTCAGGACCATGGGTGAGGGTTCAAGTTCACCCACTTTGGAGCTGGCCCGGATCTTGGTTCTGTGGATCCTCGCTGTGTGGCTCTGGAGCAGTTCTGTCCTCAGGAGAGGGATCCTTACAGACGCCTCTTGGGGCCATGAAGAGAATTAATAGGACGACCCCTGGGTAGCTGCTCAAAGCCCTGTGCGGGGCCAGCCCTGTGTCTCCACCAGTTCCTTCACTCTATGCTCCCCTCCCCCCACTGTCACATCACCAGCCTTTATTTCCTTTTCCTTGGACCCAGGCAGCGAATGCCCCGCTGGCCTTGGCAGCCCCTTATCTAGTCTGTCCTCAAATCACTTCCTGACAGACAGCCGTGACTAGCCATCGGCGTGACCAAAACCCCAGAAAATAGAACCCAACTTTCCTATTAAGCTGTACAGAGCTGTCCCAGCCCCACTTCCCACAGGCTGGCCTCATTCGCCATGGGATCCGTGGTTCTCACCTGGGGCTGGGGCTGCCCCTGGCATCTGGTGGGGAGTGTCAGGGATGTCCCTCCAGTCCCAGTACAGTCCCCCAGCCGGTGGCCGGCAGACAGCAGCACCCAACCTGATGTCCCTCTGGCTTCTGGTTCCCCGAGGCTGGCTGTGCTTTGCTGCCTCTTCATGCTCTCAGACGGGTGCCCTCTCTCCACCTTCACTGGTTAGCAGTGTTCCATCCATTAGAGCTCAAAGCACTGCCTCCCGGCAATGCAGCCCCTTCTCCTGGCCTGCCGTCTGCCTGTGCCCCGCCGTCTGTACCGTGTCCTCACGGACCCATCAGAGCGAGGCTCCCAGGGACGGAGTGGTTCCTGCTTGCGTCTCTGTCCCACCTTCTCTGGACCTGGCACTGTGCTCTTTGCCGACAGAGGTCTTGGGTTGATTGTCAGCGAAGCAGACAATCTATATGGCTCTAAATGGTTGTGAACATGCTTGATTGGGTTATTTTAAAAATACTTGGATATGTAAACATTTGAGTGTGACTCAGGTGGATTTTTGGGCTAATGGTCTTGTTCTTCAGGGAGTAACCACAGGCCCATCCACAAGGACCATTTCCAGCTGATTTATGGAACGCTGTTCTACCTGGTTCATTTTGAACGTTATCTCAGCCTGAGAGGTAGCTCAGCCTGTGACGAAGATCACTGGTTTGAATCCTAATCTGCTCCTTAGGAGCTGCACCTTCCATGCCTCCGTTTCTTCCTTGGTTAGGTAGGGAAGGTATGAGTTACCTCAGAGGTGTGAGTGAGGCCTGCATCGAGTGACCGCATTCAAGTGACAAGGACTGCAACTGGAGTGTTGATATTTAAAGACCTTTAAACATCACGATGCTGCATTTTGGTACCCAGGTAAAAGAGCAAAGTTATTTCAGATGCAGACACAGACCCTCGGTAAGGTGGGGGGCTGATGACAGGAGGTGGACCACCGACCCTGTAACGAGGGTGTGGTCTGTTCGAGGCTGAACGAAGTGCACATCACTGCATGTACCACGGAGGTCCCTCTCGTGAAGTCCTGGAAGGGTCCATGTGGCTGAGCCGTGCGGTCTGTCCATGACGTCCGGCAGGAGCAGAGCTTTCGGGTGCAGCCTTGCTCTTGTGTGCACAGCCCTCAACGGTCTCAAAACTCTGGGGCTTAAAGCAGGCTTGGGGTTTCCTTACACCTCCTGGACGTCTAATTTGCCTGGGAAACATGTTTTTCTTCGGTGTAAAGGTGAAGGAGTGGGTGACTCTGGTGAAAGTGTACTAATTACTGCACTTCTGGGTCAGTGGCGCTTGGTTGAAGACACTATCTGCCCTGGATGGACATCTCTGTGGTGGTGAGAACCGGTGGCTGGATGTCGCGGGGTTGCCAAGAAGATGCCAATTTTTTCCTTTTTCCTCAGTAACAACACCCTACTTTGTTTAGGGAAGCAGCACACCCAGCTGAAAATCCAATTCTCTTGTTCGGTGGAGCGGCTGGTGACACAGGTCCAGGTGCTGGGATGCTGATGGGGGGTCCTGGAATGGGAGGTGTCAGGAGGCTTTCCCGACCCACAGCAGCCCTGGGCCCTTGTCCGGCCTTCTTGCCCGGGGCATGACACCTGGAGGGAAAGCAGCTTCGGGGGCCTGAGGGCCGGAAGGCAAGAGTCTTGGCGTGTGAGGCAGGCCTGGGCCAGGCTCCTCGGAGGATGTCAGAGACCTGCTGCCCATGCAGGGACCACCCACCTCTGACCCTCACGCAGATTTTCCTCCGTAGCCGAGTGAAATCCTGGTACGGCGAGTGAGGCAGTCAGAGGCACCTTTTGTGGAAGGAGGACAAAGCTGGAGAGAAAGAGGTTTTCCTAAAGGCACAAGGCGCTGATTCTGCGTTAGGGATCATTCCTAGGGGTGTGGGTGCTGGTGGGTGGAAAACTGTAGCCAGAGAATAAGTGGGAATGGCCCTTGCTGGTAGTTAACTGATTCGTTCACGAATGGTCTGAACAGTTCCAGTGAAAAGAAGATTTCGGACACAGAAGTTTTCATCCTGCCTGACAATCAGCGTGAATGTGGGCTGTTCCACCCTTCCTGGGCGACCGTGAGAGGGTCTCAGGCCCTTCCGGCCCTGTGCTGGCATTTCCCCAGGGTGTGTGCCCCATCCCGAATAGGCTGGAATGCCTCTGGGTGCAGCTGAGCCTCTTGAAAAGGGAAGAGACATGTGCTGTGCTCTGGCTGAACAGGACAATGCGGGAGGACGGGGAGAGGGGTCTGGAGGTGAGGAGGATGGTGAGCAACACTGGGGACAGCGGACGGAGGTAACACCAGGGACAGGGGGACGGAGGGTCACGCCGGGGACAGGGGGACGGAGGGTAACACCACTTCTCCAGGTGCCTTTGGGGGATGCTGCCCCCTCTCGCACCGCAGAGTGAAGTCAACAGGATTCTGTCCCGAGGAGCCCCAGAGCCTGGCAGCTGGGATTGTCCCTGTATGAACCACTGTTCACTAGCTCTGCACCCTGGGACAGGCTCCCTGGTGTTTCCACCCTGGTTTCCCATCTGGACAGTGGAACCCTGAGTGTCCCCGTCCCAGCTGCGCCCAGAGCCCTGGACTCCAGAGTGTCATTGGTACTCCTTATCGTTTCTTTTGTTGTGGTCCATGGATGAAATGGCTCTCTCTTTGTGTGTTCACAGCCCTCCTGCTCACTTAACTTTCTGGGAACACTTTTTACATAGCTTCGTATGTGGAGAGGATGCGAGTGATGAATCGAATGTTTCATCAGGTGCGGTTCTTCTGTTTCCCAGTTTTGACACAACATTTGGTGAAATTTCCAGGGACTGCTGTGGTCAGCCTCACGGTTTCACTCTGTCACTTTCTAATGCAGTATTCTTTGGGAGTCTTTTCAATGAAGCGCCATCATTTAAAAATAAGTTTTATAATATGCAGTTTCAGGTGAATTCTTTACCTTTGTGTCTCAGGCAGTGGCTCCCCACCTGTGAGTTGTCAGAAAGGTTCACACAATTTTCCAGGGCGGCCTTTGCATTTACTGGAACTATTAAGAGCTCATTCCTGCTTCGGAGGCGATTGACACGCAGTGCGCGTGAGGCCGTGCATGGCTTAGCGTCTTCTGAGGCCTTAGAGGTCACTTTCTGTTCTTCCCCAAGCCTGCTGCGCTGTGTTGAGTGTTCACTGTGGGTGACGGTCACGCAGTCTGGCACAGGCCACCGAGGCCACAGGGCAGATTCCACGTAGGAGAGCCTGCAGAATGGCAGAGCCCGGCCTCCTCGCCGCCCTTCACGGGGAGCAGAAAGCGCAAGCCTGTGATCAGAGCTGTGCTAGCCCAGAAAGCCTCCAAACAGGCTGAATTGAGGAATCTGCTCCTACCAACTGCCCATGTTTAGGATGTGTTTGAGTTTCTGTGATTTTTCCTGCACTGAAGCTACTGGGCTGGCTCTGAGTTACCCTCATGGGACTTCATGTTGCCCCGACAGGAAACGGCGTGGGTGGAGGGCTGCACAGAGGCTTGCAGCCGTGATAATGAAGGGCTTGTTGCCTCTTGGGACAGCGAGTTCAAGCTCTTTGTAATTGTCAGCATAAAGAGTGACCCGCTGAGGACACGGCTGTAATACAAGGTGGCATGGTTGATTGTCATAGCTGGTATCAGGTACCTGCCTCTAAAATGATGGTACCGGTAGTGCGGCTCCAGGAGGGCAGCTCCTGCCAAACACACGTGCTCCTGGGCCCCTGCAGACAAGGTCGTGTTGCCAGCCAGGCCTGCAGCTGTGGGTGCAGAGGGGTCTACAGGACACCGAGTGCCTCCCTTGTTTGCTTGTGGGGCCCAGCCCTCCGTCCCTGCCGGTCCCCAATGTAGCTTCTCCAGGGATTCTCCCAGCCCCGTGGACACCTCCGTCTTCACAGCTTCCCTAGTTTCCTCGTGGGCGCCCCAGGTGGTCGCCTGGGCAGGGTTCGTGTGTTAGTCGAGTTCTCTGTAGCCAACCCTGGCTCGTGGCCCAGCAGGTCCCTTCAAATGAGTCAGCCAGCTGTGTGCCTGCATGTTCAGGATACTTGTCAGGGGCCTTCCTCAGAGCAAGACCGACGCTCACCTCATCCTTGGGACTTTGGAGCCCGCCCTGGAGAGACTCCAGCCATGTCCAAAGGGGCCGTCCGGGTCCCACAGTCTGGTGGGGAGTGACTTCTGAGCCACTCCAGACCCCACTTCGTGTTCCTACACCCCAGAAAGCCACTTCAAGTGCCATGTTCTGGTGCCATGTGCCTCTCCAGTGTGCCACACAAGCCTGCACGGGGATCTGAGCGGGCGCTGCCTTCCTCAGGCTATGCTGGAGTTTTGGGACAACTGGAGCACTCGTGGCTGCGATTCTCGCCACTGGGCTTCCCTAGAGGGTCTCACCCGCAGCCTGAGGACCACATCGGCAGCCACCGAGGAGCCGCCAGGTGCGGCGTTGGTCCCACTCAGTCCTTCTCAACTTTGGTGACAGAGGAGACAGCAAAACTTCAGCTGGGAGCCCCAGGCCTTCTCTGCTTGAGGCCCTGGGTCTGACATAGCACAGATCCTGCCATCCACGTGCTGGGGGCCCCGCCGTGTGGCTCCCTCCTCTGGTCAGGGGCCACGCCCTTGGGCTGGGCAGCTCCGGGTTCTCGCACTCAGGGGCCCAGGGAGGGTCCTGGATGCAGAGAGAAGAAGGGCGGCGGTTTGAGCCCAACTATGTTGGCTTCATCTTCTGCCTGTTGTCCCTAAGTACGTTTGCAAAGTTTTCCATATGAAAACTCAGAAGGGAATTTTAATGACTGGAATCTGTGAATTCCATGGAAGCCAAGTCTGTCCACCTCTTTCAGCCACCTCATTTCTCCCCGTTGGGGCTGATTTTGGCAGCGTTTGTAGGGGCAGGGACGCAAGGGGTGGTGGCCAGCCCTCGGCCCTGTGTCCCTCCCCTCCTCCCCTCAGCGCCACAGCATTTCGGTGGCATCCCCTTCCCTGCACTCGTCCTCATGAAAACCACGTGCGGCTGGAGGGAGATGCCTGCATCCACTCCCGTGACCTTCCCGGCCAGCCTGGCTGCGGCGGCCTCTTGGCAGGCATCTCTCTGGTGCTGCCTCCGTGCCCCTCCCATCACCTGGCGCTCGTGCTCCTGAATCTTCACGCGTGTGCTCCGTGCAGCCACCTCACGGGCTCCCTGGGAACGGAGACAGTGTCTCACACCGGTCAGAATGCTCTTCTCTGTCCACTGAATAGTCCAACACAGAATCCTTCCTCTGTGATTATTTATGCTTTGTTTTGTAGAACTGGAATAAAGAAAAAGTGAATTTAGACATTACAGCCATCAGGTTGAAGCTAGGTAATTGCATTAGGGAATTAAATGAGAGCATTTGAGCTTCTCGAGTTCTAATTCCACATCTTTGTATCCCCGTCACCCCATACCCAGTGTCTAACACAGCTCTTGGTCTAGGAGTTTCTTGGTAAATGCTTATTGAATTGAACTGGACTGAGCTTAACATTCCCACCCAGAGTTAGAAGCCAGTCCCTGAGCAAATTGCATTTAGAACATGAGTTTGATGTTACTGCGGTAAGGGGTATCCTACACATCATAATTCCTAGTCAATATCGGGGATTTAGTCAAATAGACTCAAGTATAGAGAGGCATTGGCCCATCTGGCAAAAGGGCAAGGCACGGTGCTTTAGGTCCAGGTCCCCAATATCAACTATGAAAATAAAACGTTGTCATCTCCAATTGCAGCCCTGTCCTCAGCTGGTCACTGTTTACGCTAACAATTATAAACAGCTTGAACTTGCTGTCCTGAGAGGCAACACACCCTCCATTCTCTCTGCAGTGCAGCTGCCTTGGTGGATGGAACATGCCCCTCCTCCCTCCCTCCCCACTCCTCTCTCCTTCCCCCTTCCTCTCTCCCTCTCTAACCCCTCCTCTCTCCCTCTCTCCCCCCTCGTCTCTCTCTCCCTCCCCCCTCGTCTCTCACTCCCTCCCCCCTCCTCTCTCCCTCTCTCCCCCCCTTGTCTCCCTCCCTCTCTCCTCCTCTCTCCCTCCCTCCCCCCTCCTTCTTCCTGTCTTCTCTCACCTTTCTCCCCCTACCTTCTCTCCTGGGTGAGGCACAGAAGAGAAGGGACCTCCGGAATCTTCTGCTTCATCCAAGCAGCTTGGGGGCAGCATCAAGTGCTACAATTTGGCTGCCCCAGCAGGTGCCTCAGGGCAGCCTTTCTAATGGGAATCCTGGAATCATGTCTTTTCTTAATGTGTCCTAAAGGCTGGAGGACATGAAGTGAAACAATGCTCCATGCTCAGTCCTGTGATTTTGTGTATTTATTGGACTTAATTTGAAATTAAACTAAACAATACCCAAGGTAGAGCATGAAAAAAAGACAAAACAGGCTACGGTGTTTGAAAAACAAACAAAACCGTTTGGTTTGTTGGTTTGTTCTTAGACCTTCACAGGCTCCTAGGTCACACGTTTCAGTTTCTCAGCGAGTGACATTCTCTGCAGAAGCTGTGTCAGCCTCTTGTTTGACGATGTCAGCCACAGCAGAAAGAAGCACTCCGTAGGCCCCGTGCTCAGCACCTTGGCGTGAGCTCCTGCCATCTTCTGTTCATGCTCATCACAGCTCTGTGCAGTGGGCTTCCTCCTGATTCCTGTGGGAGGATGGAGGATGGAGGCGGAAGGGTGAGTGACGGCAGGATCACATGAGGGGTCTCTCCCGAGGAAGGAAGTGGAACCGGCCCAGGACCTCAGTACCCATCGTGTCTTTCTTCCTCCTCCTCTGCCTCTCTGTGACTGTTTGACTCAGGCTGCAGGGACAGACATGAGTATGTGCAGAGCCTGTGTGCACCCCTGGGAATGTGTACTCATATTGGCAGGAAGGGATGTGAGTGTGTACAGAGCGTGTGTGCACACCTTGGCGGTGTATGCTGGCGTTGGCAGGGACAGATGTGTACAGAGCGTGTCTGCACACCTGGGGGTGTGTGCTTATGTTGTTCTGTAAGCGGCAAATACGTGGCCCGTTGCGTCGGGCGGCCCTGCGCCCATGCTGAGTCCGTCAGTGGCCCTCGGGTTGGGGTCTCCATCTCCCCAGACAGCACTCGAGTGGCTTGAGGTTTCAGATTCTTCCTCTACGAGTACTTGGGCCTCCTCAGGACCAAACATCAGAACCAGCCAACTGCAAACTACAAGAACATTCAAATGCATTTTCAGTAGGAAAAACAAAAGCAATTGGAAAAATTTTCCAACGTGACCCTGTGGTTAAGCCGTTAGATACTCCAGCCAACAGATTGAGTCACTTTAAAATTCACACCAATTAAAATGGTTGTGAGAGTTGCAGAGCTTTACCGCTAAACCTTGAAATCATTGAAGCATTCTGCTCCACTTGCTTACAAACTAGGGTTGGAGATACCTTTCAGTCCAAAGTAGCAACCTTCTAAATCCAGCTTAGATGCGAGGCTTCCACTGACACAGGAAGAGACAGTGGCCCTTGATTATTCTCCTGTGTTCAGATACTTTGTCATTTTTTTTTTTTTTTTTTTTGGTATCCTGATCATCACTTCTGCTTTTCCAATTCAAACTAAAGGGAGTTTAGTTCTGTTTTGGAGAAGTTGTGGTTAGTGGTTTCTTTTCACGGTTTGCTTAATCTCTTAAGTCTGGTGCTTACATTACCCAAATAGACTTTTCTTTGGTACGATAGTGCCATAACCCAGCGCTTCTCCCTCCATATCTGCTCCCCAGGAGGCTCCCTAGGAATGGGCGCTGGAGATCCTGCCCCTCTCCGTGTGCCGTTTTCTTTGAGTCCAAGGTAGATTTGGCTCAGAGAAGAAAACAGGCCTCCGGGTTAGGTGCCTCTGACTGCTTGCTTGTGAAATGTTTAATGATAAGGCGCCTTCCAAACTAATTTTACACATTGATAGTTGTAGCTTGAAGTATCACTGCAGTCATAAGAACAAGAAACACTCCCATAAAGTAGATTAGTAGAAAAAAGCCATAAAAGTTTAATAAAGCGCAAATAAAATGGTGTTGTAAGAATGTACAGTGGGAAATGCTCTCAGTCCAGCCAGATCCAGCTGTGGCATCAGTCCAGCTGTGGAGTCCTCCTGTAAATACATTCAGCCACGTGTGGCCCTGATCGCAATCACTACTCTGAATTGTGATCCAGAATGTTCTTGGGGGCCGATGCCGGGATTGTGCCAGCAGCTGAGTCTGATTGGGCGTCACGGTGGTGATGTGCTTAGTGCGGCCAGCTGGGCTACTTAAAGTACTGGGAACCCAACCGCGGGCGGGTGCCTCCCGACATGGGAGCTGTCTTTTTTATGCAGGGTCCTCTGGCGCTGCAGACCCCTGCCGCCAGTCTGAGCTCACAAGGAGGTACCGGAGGGCTCTGCTGGGGCCTGGAGGTCCCTGAGCAGGTGGTCACTTATTGCTTGTGGAGTGGTCCATGGACTGTGAGTTTATTCTCGGGGTTTGTGTGGGCGAGCTTAACCAGTTCACAGCTGGGCACTGACCCCTTACACAGGTGACACTAGTTAAAGTGGAATCTCTATTAGCTCACACGGGAGAGTGTGAGGAGCTGGGAGGGTGGGGGAGGCTTGGCCCTAGCACTAGAGCCCAGGCTCCTGACATTTCTGCGTCTTCCAGTTGAGGGGCCGTCAGAGCCGCTGTGGGTCCTGAAGACAGTAGGTGCCATATGGACCAGGGGATGCAGAAGCCTCTAGAGGCTGTGGGGGGCAAGGAGACAGTCGCTTCCCCAGAGCCAGCCCTGCCAACACTTCGACGTTAGATGGTGGGATCTGTTTTGGACTCCAGCTTCCAGAAATGTGAGAAAATAAGTCAGTGTTTAGGGCGGTAAATTTGGGGTGATTTAGTGGAGAAATAGGAAACTAGCCCACGAAGGTGCACGCATTGAAATGTGCTCTGTCCAGGTGTTCACAGTGGCGTGAGGGGGAAGGCATCGGGGTTCTTGGAACTGTGCAGTTTTACTGAAGGAAGGGGGCTGACCACGCCTTTCCTCATGTAACTGAAGGTATGTGTGTCTGCCACACTGCCCAGGAGACAGGGACTAGAATTCTGACTTTATTCTTTTTTTTTTTTTTTTTTTGAGACGGAGTCTTGCTCTGCCACCCAGGCTGGAGTGCAGTGGCCGGATCTCAGCTCACTGCAAGCTCTGCCTCCCGTTTATTTCTTATGGGAACCAAGCCACAGTCAGAACACGGTGAGGGCCGAAACGAGCTTCCTACAGTCTGAACTGGAAGAGGCACCGCAAGTAGTTTGTGTTTTTCTACACAGACCTGTCCTTTCAGGTTTTGTTAAGTTTTGGAAAAAGGGAGAAGCCAGGCACACCTCGGCGCGGGGCAGTGTTTCTGGAGGTGGCGTGGCTTCAGCCTGAACGTGGCTGTGTGGTTGGGAGGCTCAGAAACTGCCCTCCAAGGGCAGTCATCTGTTCCTTACTGCACTAATTCCTCGTTTACAGAAATCCACAGAAATTACAGTGCGGGAGGCCTCGGGTCTGGATGGGTTTGTGTGGACCGAGGTCACGGGGTGTTGTCCCAAGTGCTTATCCTGATCTGGCAGAGGCTCTGTTCCTAAATTCCACAGTTTCAGAGCCTAGATCTGAGTGACAGTCTTTTAACTTTGTTGCATAAAAGTAAACAAAGTATGTCTTGAGGGTCTAAAAATCCATGTGGTAATCATGGCTGTAAACTCATACATGGGGCTTTGGGATGGAGTGAAAACCACCGTCACCTGGCGTGGACGCTGCGTGGTATTTTTAGCGTGGTGGCCTGCTCGTGCCTTGAGCTCCATCTGCAGTGTGAGCAACAGCTGTGCATTTGAGAAATGTAGGCAGGCCAGCTTGCTTCTCCAGGAGCCTGCAGGCATCCGGACGAGGGGCCTGGGATGAGGCCACATCAGTGGGAAGGAGCTTGGTTGTGTCAGCAGATATGTCTGCCTCTACAGGCCTGAAAGCCCGGCAGAACCCAGTTTTCCTTTGGTCATCTAATGCCAGAAAAAACCTGTTTCTTAGAGATTCTCATAATTTATATGAATGAACCATTTGACCATACATAAAATGTTATAAATGCGTGAGGCTTTACAACTTGGCAGATGTGTAACTCACATGTCATTTTATCAAACTGTTGGAGATACTTGTTTCACTTGAAGGTTTTTAGCATTTTATGTGCAAACCAAATGCCAGTAGCATTTTGAAGGAGTATTTTGGAATTTTAAACACAGTAGGACAGTGTTGGGTCTCTGGGATACTGGTGAGGTGGACGTGACCTCAAGCTCGTGGAGCTTGCAAGCAGGATTGCTAAATTGTCACAACTGCAGTGCTGGAAGTCAAAGTGGATTTCTGTAAATGAGGTATTAGTGCAATAAGGAAGAGATGAGTGCCCTTGGAGGGCAGTTTCTGAGCCTCCCAGACACCCCAGGAGGAAGCGGGGGAGGGGGGCAGTTACCCACCAGAACCTGGATGGTGGAACCGGGTTTGCTGGTGGCCCTGCTTGGCAGGTCATTACGTGCAATAAGAAACAGGTGAGTGCCCTTGAGAGCAGTTTCTCAGCCCCCTTCAGAACCGCAAGTGGAAGACGCTCCAAGGTGGGGGGTGGGGGCTCGGTTATCCACAGGAGCTTGGATGGTGGAGCTGGGTTTGCTGGTGGTCCTGCGTGGCAGGTCATTACATGCAATAAGGAACAGGTGACTGCCCTTGAGGGCGGTTTCTCGGCCTGCTTCGGAACTGCAAGTGGAAGACGCCCCAAAGTGATGGGGGGCTGGTGGTCGGTTATCCAGTGGGGTCGGATTTGCTGGTGGCCGGTCACCGCGTGGAGCCATGGGAGGTGAGTGGAGTGGGAATAGAGGATGCACCCTCCATAGCTACTGCTGGGAGTTGGCTCTGGTGGTAGACGGGGCATAGAGGGATTCTCATCAGGGGCAACACGACTGGGGTCCCCAGTGTGGTGGACGCCGAGGTCTGGCTATATGTAATCTCAGTCTGCACAGCCGTCCTGGTGAGTGGGTTCAGTTACCTTCCCATCTCACATTTGAGAAATCTCCGGGGCTCACATCACAGCTAGGTGGGTTGGAACTAATGTCTTAGGCAGGACGTTGGCCCCAGAGCCCAGATCTTACCCGCTTCTGCTCTTTTCAGTCCACCAAGCTTGTAGAGAGGAGTGTGTGGTGGTGAGTGGCGGCTGAGAAACCAACACAGTAGAGGGGGGGAGGAAATAAACCAGGCAGGAGACACAGGCAGAGATTGGGAGGTCTGCACGGGGTCTGGGTGTGGGGGACACCTCTGGGCCTGTGAACCCCGTCCTGTGCTCCTGGCTTGCCCAACCTTGGCCCTCAGCCACATGCTGCGTGCTTTAGGTGAAATCTCAGTCCCTCGTGTGTTGTGGGCATCTTTTCTCCCTGGCTTTGCCTCTCCTTAAATCACGGAGTCTCAGTGGGGATGGCGGGGTGGTTGGTGGTCCATGGAATTTGCCCTCCACCTCCCCATCCTTGTCCTGTCCTGTCTGGCCTGTTACCTGAATCTGTGTCTCTTCAGAGCCTGCAAATGAGTGGAGGCCACAGCAGCCTCTTGCTGACCGACCTCTGAAACTTTTTGATTCATCAGAATCTTGTTAAATGCTGATTCCTAGGCACCCCATTAGACTCTACGCCTGTCTGGCATGGGTTCTTTGGGGAAGGTACAGAGGGTTGCTGGGCTGTTCCAGGGGGGAATTTGCATTGTTGAATGTCTACTGTGTTCCTTCCAGCACTCTACTTTCCACGCACACGTGGCATTAAACCTGGAAGTCCTCTGGGTGCTGTGCTGGTGAGGAAGCCCCGGCTGGACGAGGGGCTGCTGGGGCTCGGACTTGATTCCTGGGCTGGGGACTGTGGGCTTGTTCTCTTCAGTGGGCCTGCTGATGGGATGCCCTGGGAAGTCCTGCTGTGCACTCAGGGGAAGGTGCAGAGACAGGCTCAGGAAATACAGACCATGGATTTAAAAATTCCTACTGGAAAATCTTTTATGAACAAAGAAATTTACATCTAACTGAAGACAATCATTGCTTGAATAATTGGTTTGTTTACAAAGTTGGTCCTATGAACAGATTAAAGTTTTCATTCATGCCTTATCTATAATGTAAATAGATAATACCGCAACTTAAATTAGTTTTAAATTTCGTATCAGATTGCAGTCCAGATTACAAACGGCTGCTTGATAATCTAATTGATAAAACGGAAGAATTTAGTGCTTGGAACCCATAGTGAAGGGAAAAGAATTGCTTTGGTTTCTCAAAAGCGTACGACTGAGTGGTGACCTGGCGTCAAGAGAAGTGGCTGGAGTCATTACACTCGAGGAGATGATCTGCCCCAGCATTTCTCAGCTGTCTTCTGGACAAAACAAAAGGGTAATAAATGGAAAAATTCAGCACTGAGTTGGTCTATGCCCTGAGCTTCTCATACGGTCATTAATGGGCTGTATCTGTGAAGCCTCCATACAGGCACAAAGGAATTAGGCTAGAGTAAGGCGGCCGGCGACCTCTGGCGTCTGGACCGCGTGTCATTTCCTAAAGCCCTTTTGGGTGAAATGACAGTGGCAATGTCGTTGTTCGGAGGAGTGTAATCTCACGTATGAGATGCAGATTTTAAATGATGCAGATTTTAAACACCAAAGTCGGGAAGCTTGGTGGGAGTGGCTGTCTTCCAAGTGGTTTTCTGTGCTGCCATGGATGAGGCGTGGATGTGTCATCTGTTGGTGAGATCCACTGGTGAAGGGGCTAAGCAAACCGTGGAGGTGGGGGTGGGGTGTGAAGCTACATCTCTTCTGGCATCCCAAGTAAATACATTTTGTAAAACTTGTGGATTTGACCCTAACCCTGAGTGTTGAAGTCTGGTGCGGTGTCTTGAGCCCTCTTCTGCATTGAGGGTGAGTGACTGTAAATGACCGATTCCTCAGTGGTGAAAGTTCAAATTTAGCTTCCCTGAGGAAGCCAGACCTCAGTCACCCGTGTCTCCATTGTAAACACTGCGGCCCCTCCGTGGGTGGCTGCAAGTTTCCAGGCCTTCCTTGGAGAAGCAGCCGTGAGGTGCTTGATAATTTGATAACAGCCACCTTCTGTCTTCTGTCTGATCACGGTACAAATGATTCTCCTACAAGGAAATGGATCTGGTTTCTTCCCGATCGTTGGAAGAAGCAGCCCGCCTAGGGACTGCACCGTCCTCTGCACTTTCACAGCGAAGCCTGTGTCTGTCTCCGAGGAGTGTCACGTGTGTCGTGGGAATCGCCTCTTAATTCTTCCTGCTTTTGAGGGCTCGGGTAGCTCTGCCTGTTTCATCCGTGATGAGCAGCGGGTGGTCTCTGGCTGCTGTGGGACCAGGGCTTGTGTTTCACCCGGGACGAGCAGTGGGTGGTCTCTGGCTGCTGTGGGACTAGGGCTTGGGGTGCGTCATCACATCCGGTGGCATGTCCAGGTGGGCATCATTGTCTTTTGCCTGTTGGCTGAGGCAGCTGTGATGCCATGGGGGTCATGCTTGTCAGGGCCAACCCAGTTCTTCCCGTGCACACCTCTCCTGCTGGAGTGCCTTTCCTTATGATGACTTGTTGAATTAGCATGGAGAATGCAGAGAGGCTCTGGGCCTCTCCCTCGCATTCTTACTCCCTGGAGCTGTGATGCCCGACAAGGGAGCCCATAGCCAGAGGCTCCTTTAAATTTAATTAGAATAAAGATTTGATGACATAGCTAAACACATTTGAAAAGAACTTCACAGATGAAGTTCCAGATTCAGCCCTTCAGGCCCAGTGGCCACGTTTCGGGGCTCAGTAGCTGTAGGTGGCTGTTGTCTTTCTGTGTTGGCTGAGCAGATTGAAGCGTTTCCAGTTCAGCAGGCAACTCTCTTGCATGGCTTTGCCTGTGGTGAGGGCACTTAGGCTGGAGAGCCTCGTGGGGATCCCTTAGGCCTCTGGCTGCCGCCAGGCTGCACGGTTCCTGTGCCCCGGGTCCTCTGCAGGCCCAGATGGATCCCACCACAGAGCCAGCACTGCTAGACTTGGGTACAGTGTGCAGACAGCAGAGGGGCACGTCCAGGCCTTGCAGGGGCTGGGGTGACTGGCCTCCTTGGCCAGGCTCCTGTCTCCGAGTCTTCAGGGGAAATGTATCCACCATCCATCATCCATACCGTGCACCAGAGGAAAACTGCAGGCTTCTCTGTGGATGGTGAATTGAGATCATGCAGAGTGACTAGGTTTGGGCTCCTGACCAGCGTGGAACCTGATACCTTTAGGTGGAACCTGACATGCCTCCATGTGTACATGGCAAAGAGAATGCAGCATTGTCATCTTGAATCCAGATGTGCTCCCGTTTTGAGGTGGAAGGTTCTGGGAGTTTGGGCCATTGGTGATTGTGCTGCCATGGAGGACTTTGAATGCAGGCACTGGTTTGGGATAACCCTGGTTTCCTGGTTTTGTATGTGGGCATCCCCGGGATGAATATCCCGGACTGCAGGAAGGCAGGGGAGATGGGAGGGTAAGAAGAGGTCAGGTGTTTCCAGCTTTGGGGACTGATGCCATCATATGGCCGAGATCAGGATGGTAGTGGCCAGGGATCAAAGGAGGGGTGCGTGGAAATGCCATGTTTCTCGGAGCATGGGGAGGACCTCTTGAACTCTATTCCTGGGCAACAGTTCTTCCATTCTCAGGAATCTGTGCCATTGTAATTGAGGAGCAAATTCTGTAATTGCTCTAATTACTTACTGTTAAGTCCCCATCCCAATGACCATGAATTAGCAACAGTGATAACAGTTTGCCTGGTCAAACCTTACCAAGAAACACCAGTGGAACTAGTTTTAGTTGCCTTCAGTTCCCTCCAAATCAGATTCCTTTGCAGCTTGTGTCCCCACACTTGCTGCAGTTTCCCCTGGGCCTGGCAGGCACATTCCAGACATTCACATCTCAGCTCAGATGCAGACATTCACATTATTTATAGAAAATCGCACTGCGCTGTGATTGGCTTGAGCTGATGTTCTCTAGGTGGGAGGCGGAGGTTCAAAAGCTCTAATGGGATGAAATTAGAAATATGAATTTTAAAAATTTAAGTGTTATGAACTCTGTTCAGTGATTTCCTCTGAAATGAGAGACTATTTGCAGATGAGGCAGTCAGCCTGCAGCTCTCCTTAGATCTGTCCTAGACCTCGATGCCGTCCTTTGGCCTCTTCCTGGGTGTGGGGTGCTCTGCTTGAAGCAAAACCAAAGGCAAGAACGTGGTCTGCATCACTACTGCAGCCAGCTCAACGCGCACACCCACTGGGAGGGGGTTTGATCACTTAACATTGTAAATGCATTTAACATTAAGCCAGCATGTCAGCCAGTGCTTTCTGTAAGCAAGCTGTCTGGCTCCTTGACTTTTCAGAAGAGAGTACTTGCTTCTATGGAGTGTCAATATTTGTCTCATTTCTTGAGACTCTGCTCAAAGTGATGAATGTGAGTAAATTAGGACCTTTTTGTGTAAATTGGGCCACAGAGCTCTCTAGACACAGGGGAGTACACGGCTGTGAAAGATGCCGCCTGATGTGAGCCATGGCCAGGCACTTTGGAACCTGGGATCCCATCTCCAGCCTTTCAAAAGACACGGAGGAATAAAAAATGCAGCTGGGAGAGTTCATATTTTGGGCATCTCTGTTCTTTTGAAATCAAAGTGCAAAGAAAAAGTTTTGCCTTGAGGTCTTAACCCATACTTGTTTTTCTCCTGAGGTTTTAACATTTTCTTAACTGCTTTTTTCTCCCCCAATCCTTGGGGAACTTCTATCTTCATATCTTCTTAAACGATATGGTTAAATTCAACACTGAAATTTTAAAACATGCTTTCATATTTTTCTTTAAACTGATGTATCTGACATTGGTGAAGAACTAACTGGGAGTATTGGTTTATTTTTATTTTTTTGAGACAGTCTTGCTGTGTTGCCCAGGCTGGAATACAGTAGCACAATCTTGGCTCACTGCAGCCTCACATCTTCGTTCACGCCATTCTCCTGCCTGAGCCTCCTGAGTAGCTGAGATTATAAGTGCCTGCCACCATGGCTGGTTCATTTTTGTATTAGTAGAGACGGGGTTTCAACATGTTGGCCAGGCTGGTCTTGAACTCCTGACCTCAGGTGATTCGCTCACCTTGGCCTCCCAAAGTGCTGGGATTACAGGCACGAGCCACCACACTCGGCCTGGGATATTCTTGATTATACCTGTAACATATCCCTTTAATAAAAACAAAACAGAACAACAACAACAACAACAAAACAGCTGTCTGAAAAGTCTCAAAATTAAAGAGCTCACTGGGACAGCGATTTGGACACCAGTTGAATGGCCCAGCACACCATAGTTACATGGGCCTCTCGGCCTGTTAAGTCCTTAGGGTATTTGAAGTCGTGGGGACATTTGCATTTCTGCTTCTGGATATCGTGTTAGTATTCAGCTAGTGTTTGAGGGCCAGGCTCAGATCCGGGAAAATAAGAGCCCCTGCCCTCAAGGCACTTCTCTTCCGTGTGTGTGTGTGTGTGTGTGTGTGTGTGTGTGGAAAATAGAAAGCATAAGATACTTTTTTTAATGAGCTGGGAAGATGGAAAAACAAACTTAAGATGTTTACTTGTTCAGAAGAAGGGAAGTGCAAGGGACACTCAGCTTTGCTGCTGCTGAAGGAGGCCCCTGGTGGAGGCTGTTTCAGAGGTGGGGTTTCTCTGAGAAAGGTGGTAAGAGGCAAATAGGATGCCCCATCTGGTTTGCCAGAGATGGGGAAAGTTAGTATCCCCAAAACAACTTCAGCATTCTGGCAAAGCTTTGGAAAACCAGCTAGGGTGTGGGACCTTGTTGGCTGCTGAGTAGAAGGAAACCATTGCTGGTCCTGAGGACTGTACTGTTCTTCCACTGCTATAAAGAACTATCTGAGGCTGGGTAATAAGGAAAAAAAGGTTTAATTGGTATACAGTTCTGTGGGTTGTACAGGCTTCTACATCTGGGAAAACTTACAATCAGAGTGGAAGGTGAAGGGGAGGCCGGCATGTCTTCACATGGCTGGAAGGGGAGAGAGAGTGAAGGGGAGGGTGCCATGCACATCCAAACAACCAGATCTCAGGAGAACTACATGAGGACAGCACTTGGGGGATTGTGCTAAACCATTAGAAACCACCTCCATGAGTCAATGACCTCCCACCAGGGCCCACCTCCAACACAGGGTTAGAGTTCAGCATGAGATTTGGGTAGGGGGACACAGTCACACCATGTCAGGCTTCCCATTCTTCTCCTGCACGTGCTTCATAAATGGTTCTGTCATTTGTTTTTGTTTTTGTTGATACATAATATATGTACATATTTTCAGAGTGCGTGTGATACCTTGATTCACCCCTATATTGATGAAATTTGTGTACTTGGGATGTCTTTCACTTTAAATAGTTTCTTTTCCTTGTGCTGGTTATGTTCAAGTTATTCTCTCCTGTTTTGAAATACACAGTAGATGACCCACTGCCATCCCCCTGCTGATGTATCAATAGTAGGTCTCGTGTTCCCATTAGGCTGTGTGTGTGTGCCCGTCACCAGCCTCTCCCCATCCTGCTTATGAGCGGGCTCTGCTGGGCCCTGTTGACCGCCTACTCTTGGCCTCCATGAGATCTACTCTCAGCTCCTGCTTATGAGTGAGAACATGCACCGTTTCCTTGCTTGGCTCGTTTGCTTCACCTAATGTCCTCCAGCTCCATCCATGCTGCCGCAGATGACAGGGCTCTCCCCTGTGTGGTGGAGTATTGCTCCTGTGTATGTTTGGGCCACGTTCCCTTCATCCCCTGTTGATGGGCACTCAGGTGATTCCAGACCTTGGCTGCTGTGGATGGAAGCTGAGAGCAGTCACTAGCTTTATACTCGGGGGACGTGAGCCACTTTGATGTTCTCAAGCAGCCTATCCCCAAAGCCCTCCGTAGAATGCCACATTCGTTTGTATCCATGGCTTCTTCCACTAGGATGAACAGCTGGGAAGGGGCTTTGAGTGAACGCTTGGGTTTCTGTCTTTAATTGGTACCCAGCTGAACTGGCCAAGTAGGGGTCCCAGTGACCCTGGACACTACCTCACATAAGGTCCAAAGATGCAGTTAGGTTCTTTTTTTAACTTAAAAAAAGAATGGTTTTGATCTGGTTAAGCTATAGCATTATCAGTAAGAGTTTTTCATATTGGAAAGGTGTATATTTTCTAAGAAGGAAAGAAATCCTGTTAAATACTCTAATGACAGATTAAATCATGTCAAGGAAAGAGGTACTATTTTGGGGGAAAATTACCCCTTCATGTCAAAGATCAAGGAGATGACTTACATTGTTTAAATGAGTTAATTATGAAATCTTAAATGGTTTTAAGAAGACGAGCTGTGGATGTTGCAAGACGTGAGACTGATGCTGATTTAATGTTAGTCAGCCCTGACAGAATGTGGCTAATATTTAAAGCTTGCTCCAGTATTGCTTGATAGATTGTAAGTTAATGTAAAGAGCTGTTTGATGCTTTTATTTTACAAAATATTATTGAGAGAAAGTTTGACAGCCAAGGAACCGCCTTCAACCAATTACTTCCTAATTTCTATCACCAGAAAAATGTGTCCTGTTAATTCCAGAATTTACTTTTGGAAAGTTCCCGTAGGGAGAGCAGAGGTATTGGTGGTTGAATGGTGACTTGAATTTAGGTGAAGATCGTTAAATTGTTCATAGTCATGTTTGTCTTGGTGGTTTTAGCAATTTTATATTAAATTTAGAACTGTGAGTCAAACCAAATGTGTTCTTTTGCTTTTGTGATACTCTTTGTATGACTATACTGGTAAAGAATGATAAAATGTGTATAGGGTATTTTTTCTGTGTAGATATTAGGATTTTGAGGGGAACAATTAATCATTCTTCTAATATACACTGTGCTGTGTGTTGGGTCTTTGTATATTAGTTGAATCACTATAATGAGGACCACTTGAAAGTCTGTTTCTATACAAGATCTTTTATATGTTGACTTGGTTATGCAAAATCCTTCATCCTCTAAGAAGACTAAGCAATGGGTTGGAGGAGAGATTTAATCACCCATTAGGTCTATTCCGAATGCCCAGAATTGAATGCAAGTACTAATATGTTTTGAAGTGGTGTGTGTGTGTGTGGGGGGGGTGGACTCCTTTTTAGGTCATAGGAGGGAGGTAAAGCAAAGATCAGATTTGCTGATGAACATTTGTGCATATGCTAGTGGAGAAGTCATATGACTTGACTGCACCTGCATACTCTGATTTTGGTTTCATTAGTGTCCATAGCCACAAGCCTTAGCTGCCTCTGGGACCCACCCTGAGGGGCTGTGGTGAGGGTTATTACAGAGTCGTGTGTCTTAGTGAATGGCACAAACGGCCTTGTGGGCCACTTTGGCTTTGTTTGAACCTCTAGATTGTTAAACTAAGTTTAACATTTTGAGGATTATAAACTGTGATTCTTGTGTAAGAAGAGGTTTCTGTTGTCTCTGAAGACAGGATCCCCAATACAGATGGTCCCTGGTTCACAATGGTTACATTTGTGATTTTTTTTCAACCTTGTGATTGTGTGAACTAGTCACACTCAGTGCATTGTTTGGCCCAAGGTGGGCTACCTCTGGATGAACCCGTTGTAAGTTGAAATTATTATGTCAAATGCACTTTCTATTTAGGATATTTTCAGCTTAGGCTGGGTTTATTGGAACAGTTTCATCCCATGGTAAGTCAGGGAGCATATGTGCTCATAAAAGTAGAGATGATCTCATAGATACCGTGAGATATAATGTCTCTGATGTTATAGAGATACGATGAAAACAATCAAGTGGGACTTGGAAGCCTTGGAGGGACTCACATGGGCGGCTCCTGGAATGCAAACGTGAGCGCCACTGGCTTCTGGATGTGACATCTGTGCCTTCTGCTTAGCCCAGTGTGTTATCGGCTGCTCTCGAGGGCAGAGAGGTCCAGCATTCCTGTGTTTAGGTGTTTGAGCTGCCTTAAGAGGTTAGGTCAATTCTCACTGGTGTCTTCAGGGCTTTAGGCCTTCTGAACAAGCAGGAGGAAGGACGACTTTGTAGAGCTTTGGAAATCTCATCGGACTTCAGGGCCATCCCCCTTGGCAGGAGAGAGCCCCACTGGAGGCGAGCAGGGTGCCGTGGGGGCCTGTGCTGGGCCCAGGCGTGTACAGACGTTGTGAGAGCCACAGGACACAGATCGGTTTTGGTTCACAACTGGTGTTGATAGCAACGCAGCATTTCTGCCAGGTACATGAGTGCGGGGACTTGGGTTTTGGGGTGTGCGTCCTGGTTGCCTAGTTGCTTGGAAGACCCCTATTCAGACCCCAGCCTGAGTCACCGTGAGGTCTCCTACTTCACACGCCACACGGAAGCCGTGGCGTCGGTCACTGACGGCCACCAGGTGTCAGATGTGCGTGTGTATCTTCCTTGGTCTCAAGATGGGTCTTGTTTTTGAGGTTATAGTAAACGTTCTTTAAGAAGGGTTTTGGATTTTTTATGTTGTTTGCAAGGAGGCAGCAGGGAGTGCTTGAGCAGTGAGATCCCCTTTCCAATCAATGTCATTTCAGCTCCCAGCAGGTAGTTAAGGCAGCGGGGCTGTGAGATCACCTTTCCAACCAATGACAACTCAGATCACAGCAGGTAATTATAGGAGCAGGGCGGGTGGCAGAACCCTGAACTGTGGCTGTTTCTGGTGTCTTGTCCCACGGACAGAGTGTGCTGGGGCCTCCGTGGTCCTCTGTGGGGTAGGTGGGGCGCATGAGCTGGGTGCTGCTGGGCCCTGGCTGGCTCCCCAGCCCGGAGTTTATGCAGGATTCGTTATTAAGACAACTTGGAACCCAGAAAGCAGCACATAGGAGAATGGGATTGTGCCTTTCTGGATCGTTGGTGCTTCCCAGTCTCAGACACTGAGCAGGCTCTGAGGGGTCGCTCCAGGAAGACTTGCACAGTCAGCCCCCGGGTTGGAGTGGGGCTGCAGCGGGTCTTGCAGGAGCTGGAAGTGGGGGTGAGTTTCTCGCCAGCGGGACCTTTCAAATGGGCCCAGCAGGATGCATCCGTGGAAATGGTGCCACCTAACACAGGGCTGCGGCCAGCAGGACCTGAAAGGCTACAGCGGGCTCTGTTTCTGCTTTCTCTTGAGCCTCTGCACGGTTTTCCTTGGTTTTTGTCTGTTTGGAGGACGCTTCCGCCTTTCTTGCGCTTACCTAGCCTTCTGAGCTTCCTTGTTGTGTATGACAAAGCCCTGAGAAGGCATTTTTATCGCATAATTGTGTTATCCTGGTGGCTGGATAAATGACCTGCAAATGTGGGTGACTCCGTAGCTCTGAGGGTGTTCAATATCCAAGACAGCGGTGGGAAGGAAATGTTCAGGCAGGCGTCAGAGGATCTGTTCTCCGCTTTACACTGGGGCCCTGGTTTGCTGACAGTCCTCACACTGGATCCAAAATGGGGATAATGAAGTCCCACGGATTCGGCTTCAGCTGAGAGCTGCCTCCAGCACAGTCTTGTGTGAGTAACAGTTTCTATGTTTGGTGCAAAGGGCGGGCGTCCGTTGATGTTATTTGTGGTGGTGCTTATGGTGGCTTTTCCGTAAGGAATGTAGACTTGATTAGCTTTGGCAAGGGAATCCTGAGTGATAAATTCGAAGAATGTTTCAGGAAATTCTGGAACCTGCAGTGAATCTGGAATCTGTATGAAATTGAGATTTGGATTCTCACGATTTCCTAATGCTACCCCGAAACCCAGTAGTTGAGACAGTCGTAGAGCTTCAGTTGTGCTGCCCCGGTTCCCCATTTTAAAAGGAACCCGTTGCTTTCATCTAGAATGTTCTGAGCTCTGAATGCTGCCGGCAGAGAGACCAGTGCTCTGCATCAGAGGGGAAGCCAGGGCTGCGCTCATGGCATCGCGGCAGCTGGGAGCTGACTCTGGACCTCAGGCACGTGTGATGCTGACCATTTTCTGTCAACTCCAAGGGTGTAGTGGTCTCCTTGGCGCTTTACAGTCTTCTGAAGCTTTTGATGTGTCTGCACTTTATAGATTTTTCAGAAGTAGACAGCCTTTTCCCACACCCTTGGGCTGAGTTTCGTCAGAGGCTGGTGTGTGGGAAGCACCACACCCACATTCTGACAGGGAAGACTCTGGTGCCCAACTGAGGTCAGAGTGGAAATTTGTTCTTCCTTCCCTTCAGTCTGGTCCAGCTGCTCCCTGCTTGGCCAGAAGAAAATCATGCTTATCCCAGTCGTAGGCAAACCCACGAAGTCATTTATCTTTTTTCTTTAATATGCCCATTCCCAGGAGGAACTTAAGGGCTTTGAGAACTGACACCTTAGGACTGTAGTTTTCTTCAGACTGTAAAAACCTTGGTGTGTGACAATACTGAACATTGCCTGAGCCCTGTGATCCTGTAAAACAGTGTTGGTTAAGACGTTCCCCTTCCCCACAACTGCGCCCTCACTTTTACTGCAAGAAGCCCCTTCCCATGTGGCTTAGGCTGACTGGCGGATGACCATTTACCGAGGACAAGGCCAGACACAGGCCTTCAAACCCCCCTTCTCTGCTTTATAAGTGATTAGCTAAACTGCCTGTTCCCACTGATCGATCACCTCCCACCTTGAAATGGTTCTTCGTGGTGCAGTTGTGCCTAGGGGGGTGGACTTGTCTTTGACTGTTGCCTTCCACAGAGGACGGTTAGGGTGGGCAGAAAAGAATTCTCTGCTACAGGTCTGCATTCCAGGCTGTTTCCAGAAGTGGGAATTCTGGTGCCCTGGAGTCTGGGAATGGATTTCTAGTGTCCCAGCTTCAGGTGGAGTTGAAATGGAGTGAGACAACCCACCACACCCATCTGGAGCCAGGAACTAGAGCCATTTGTAAAGTGGCAGATTCTCCATCAGATTACAAAAAAATGCGCTCAGCACGTTGCTTTCTTTCTTATATGCATTTGGCCATCTAAAATGGAAAGGGTGGTTTTTGAAGCATGAATGTAGTTTTAAATTTTAACTATTGTAAATTTTAATGTAGCTTCTTAAAATGTTTGCCTGATTATCTGGAGATTTACTAAACCTTTGGAGTGGTAATAATGAGTTGATCTGTAAGACTTTGCTTTCTATGATGCAATGAAAGCACTGTAATTAAAACCTCTGCAGTTGGGTCAGCAGGCGATTGGCCAAAACAAATTCTGCCTTTTGGGTTTCTTTAACCAAACAAGGGAATAGAGTGTAGGGTGAAGTGGCAAATTCATTTCAGAGCTCGTCAGAGCCCTCAATGATTGAGCAGCCTTCTCAGGCGAACGTGTAACGTGCCGTGAATCTTGGCAAGGCTGGCTACTGATGTGTGCACGTGACACCACGGAGCCCCACCTAGGAAGATGTGGTTTCTGTAACAAGCTTTGGAAAACCGAAGTTCAGCTTCATTATCCAACTTTGTTCCAGAAAAAGCTTTGACCAGATGGCCAAGACCTGATTGTCTCAGGGTTGAGACGTGGTTATAAAACTGCCCTTACTTGGTGCCAATCAGTGTTGGTCCACAGTGATACTCCTCCAACCTCACTGAATAGTTGGGAGACTGAAATGAGACTGTGAAAATCTCCTTAAGGTGAAAAGGGCTCTGGGGCACCTGGGAATATCCGTACACCCGTCACCATTCCCCTTTAAGGTGGAAAGGACGGCTGGGTCATGCGGGAGCATCCTCACACCCGTGGCCGTCTTCTTTAAGGTGGAAAGGGCTGCTGGTGTGCCCCGAAATATCTGTACACCCGTGGCGATTGTGGCTGTCCCCCTTTCTGCTCAGTCACCTCTGTGTTCCCACATTCAGGCTTTGGGACACTCATGAGCAGCTTGTCCCCTGGGCTGGTGAGGAAGGAGTGGGAGCTTGTTCTGAGGCTCTGTCACTGTCTGCCCTGTCATGTGCTGGGCAAGGCAGTGGCAGTGACCCCTGAGGAGTCTGGTCAGTGAGGGCTCCGGCAGGAAGTGCTGAGGCTTGAGGTGGCTCTGCCAGTCGTAATCAAATTTCTTCCCTCTTATTTCCACGATTCCTTCTAGTTCTGCACCTTGCACTGCAGTGTCTCTGTGAGTCTATAAATACACGTTAGTTACGATACAGGTATCTCTTTCCCCTCTGTATGGGGCTGGGTCCAGGGAGTGAAGTGCAAGACCCCCTTACTGCTGGATGCCCACCAGCACGAGGCACTGCCTGCCCTGCTAACGAATGCCTACAGCAAGTCCTGGAAGCCCCCTTCTGAGCACCTGGCCTTTTGACGTTGTACACGGGAGACAGATGAGCTCCCCTTGCCCCACCGTGAGCAGAGACTGGGGAGGTGGCGGCAGCACGGTCCTCCATGGTGCATCCTTGGTGCATGGAGGAAAGTGTGTTCATGCTTAAAACACAGCCCATCCTCTCAAAAGCAGGGTGACAACCACATTTACATCTGGAATCTTAAAAAAGGGCCCATCTCTTTGGGAGAAGAACGTGGCATGTACGTGTGTACCTCCTTTTTTTTTTTTTTTTTTTGAGACAGTTTCACTCTGTCACCCAGGCTGGAGTGTGGTGGTGCAATCTGAGCTCACTGCACGCTTCGCCTCCTGGGTTCATGTCATTCTCCTGCGTCAGCCTCCCGAGTAGCTGGGACTACAGGCGCTCACCACTACGCTTGGCTAATTGTTCGTATTTTTAGTAGAGACGGGGTTTCACCATGTTAGCTAGGATGGTCTCGATCTCCTGACCTCTTGATCCGCCCGCCTCGGCCTCCCAAAGTGCTGGGATTAGAGGCGTGAGCCAAGGCGCCGGGCCGTATGTGTGTACCTCTTTACAAGTCTTGCCCAACATTTACATTTAAAAATTATTGAAAAACTTAAGAATGTGACTGATAAGAACTTCATAGGTTTCTCCAAGTAAAAGTTTGGAAAAGTTAAGTGAACCCATAATGTGTTTTATTTCTAGGAGTCCCACACTTGGATTTTTAAGTGTGGGCAAAACATCTCTAAGTTCTTCAGCCTGATTTCCGTGGAATCATGAATGAAACGTGCTGAAGTTGCCATGCGGATTTTGTTATGTGGCGGTGACAAGTGGGGCTGGTCATTAAACAATTGGAGGGATCCCTGTCTTTTCTGTGCTCCTGTTGGACACTAGGCACGTGTGCTTGGTGTTTTCAGTGTGTGTGGACAAGATGAGGACAGAATTTCTGGATGATTCACACGGTGCTATCTTCTCTCTTTTCTGTTAAAACGTGTCTTCTGCTGCTTCTACATAGACCAAGTGTTTCTTTCTCTTGCCTATCTACATAAACGCTGTTTAACAAAAACTGTACTGTAGACACGTGAAGCTGAATTCCACATTATAAAGCAGATGGAGATGACTGAGTATACTGTTTTGTGGAAGGAGGGTTTAAAATGATTTTTAGCTTTTTCCCTGAAATAGGGAATAATTTTAACTTTTTCCCTGAGATAGGGAATAATGAAATGGGAAAATAATTAAATTTTCCCATTTAAAGGTTAGATTATATTTAATTATTAGATTATTCATGTATTGCAAGGGAAAAAGGAACTAGGTCACCCCATGTACCCAAATGAAAATTTAAAGGGTATGGGCGAATTCATTTGAACTCGTTTAATTCTTTTTTGTTTGTTTATTTGTTTTTGTTAGTTTCACTCTGTTTCTCAGGCTGGGTGCAGTAGCGCAATGACAGCTCACTGCAACCCCAACCTTCCAGGCTCAAATGATTTTCCTGCCTCAGCCGCCCCAACTGCTGGGATTTACAGGCATTAACCACCACACACAGTTTATCACCTCTTGGAGACTAGCTTTGCGTTTGGGCATTCAGTGAACTGTATTTCGGTTAATTCCCAAAGTTTCTCACTGTTTATCTTTAATTTGCTAAAAATCTAAACGTGTTGTGAAATGCGTTACATTTCCTTAGCATTCACGGATTCCCTGTTAGTGGGGCAGAGACACAGAAGGGCAGAAGGCGTTCAGACATCATCAGGGTTGCAGTTGAGTGCTTGCCCCGAATACACTGGAGCTCTGGGCTCTGTGGCCCCACGGGGGTCCTCTGTCCACTGAGGGGGTCGGGTTACCTGGAAGGTCCCTCCAGCCTCTGCGATTTTGCCCTTTTCAGGTTAACATCTCATCGTTGTCCTGGACAGCATCGCCTTTCGTTCACTGACCCACGAGTGAACAGCTGGTCGGTGGCCAGTGCTGCTTCCTTCAGCTGGGAGGTGGTGATGTGATTACACTTCCGTGGAACTTGGTTCTTGGTGTATTAAGGGTTCAGTTGTATCTTGATTTTTAATCTGCACCTCCGAATTGGTCTTTTGATTGCAAAGAGATTGCTTGCTGGATTTGTTTCTGAATGTTTCGTGGATAACAGGAGAACCTCGCTTATCTGTGTGTTCATTTAATGTGTTTTTGCCGGGCATTTAAATGGGTGTGTTAGCCCTTAGCCCACTTTCTGTGTGTGGTGGATTCATTGAAATCCTTTATGTGAAGTCTCCCTTCTATGAAGGCCAGAGGACGTGGGGTGCTGTCTCCCTAAACTCGGGGGAAATGGCATTGTTCTGCCCTCCTCCCTGGGAACCCTGGTGTTTCCAGGTCTCTGGACTTGGTTCCCACACTGGGAGAGTGGCTGTGGCTTCTGGAGCCCGTTTTATGCGGGACTGACTCCTTCACTTGCTTTATTTCCCACCGTGTTTGCTGCTTTATGACTCAGGGATGAGGGAGTTGGGCCCGGGGGCCTTGCCTGTGCCTGAAAGGCCCGATGCAGAAACTCCTCGTGGGAAGGATGTTCCTTGAGGGCAGCTTTTGGAGTCTTTTCCTACTTTTAACTGAGAAGTAGCTATTCACATGGTTCTATTCTGCTAGTGTGTTTCAAAATAATTGGTGTAGAGTTACGAAGATGTCCGAGACACCCATGATCCACTCCAGGCCAGTGCCGGGCATTGTACTCAGATGCCTTCAGACCACATTCAGATGCCAAAGATTCTTACTTGGTTATTCTCAAACACATGAGAATCTTAAACGCGAGCCACGGTGTGGATTTTCTCTTGAGCCCCCATGACTTTGCTTTGTATTTTGGGGATGAATGACTTCATCAAGGGGAAAGAATTTGAGGAAGAAGCATCTGAGCCTAGGAGGGGGTGGGGAGGGGCGGGGGACAGAGGGAAAGGGAGCTGTAGAGGGAGGAGCCAGGCTGGGGCGTCTCCCCATGATGCTCCCCACCCCTGGCGTGAGGCCCCAGCGACTGACTGACTTTCCCACAGGAAATGTGTATGATTGCGTGTCTGTTTTGTGGGCGGGCCAGTTGGATTGAGGGAATGTCCGTGTTGTGTGATTCCTTATTGATTCGAAGGTTGAAAAGGTTTGTGCTCAATACAGGGGTCTCTTGGTGCGATGGGAAATGTAATCGCAGCCACCTTCGGGATGGGGAGAGCCCTCGAGGCCCTCAGTGGGGGCCGGTGCTCGCCTTAACCTCCCTGGGTGGCCTGCCCTCCGGGTGGGAAGGGAGGTCCTCGGTGGTGGCCGCTGCTAGCCTTCGCCTCCCTGGGTGAGTGCTGCTGCTCCATCCTCGGCTCTCCGACTCGTTGCCTGGCACCGTCCTCGTTGGAGGCCGTGATCCATCAGCTTTGTCCACGCGTGTCCTGCAGACTAGTGCTGACTGCAGGTTCAGTGGTGGTCAGAGGAGGCCAGAGGAGGCCCTCGTGATGCGAAGCTAAACGTTTAATGATGGCTCTGCTGAGTGCATGAGCCGCGTCAGCCCAAGAGTCCAGGTAGGAGGGAACCGTGGGGTGGAGGGAAGACTGGACAGATGGG
The DNA here is from genome assembly GCF_009764315.1 of Trachypithecus francoisi. NCBI lineage: Eukaryota > Metazoa > Chordata > Mammalia > Primates > Cercopithecidae > Trachypithecus > Trachypithecus francoisi. The sequence continues at coordinate 132,148,341 of NW_022681456.1, forward strand.
TGCTTTCTTCGGCCCCTGGGAGCACAGCCAGGTAAATGCTCAGACCTCCTGGTTTCTCCCGTATTTCCATAAATAGCAAGGGAAGGACTCGGGGCACCCAGGGACCTCATGGGTATAAGCCGTGTCCTCGCATGGCCCCAGCTGTGGCCAGTGACGTTATTCTCTTTAACCTCAGGCTTATTTTGTATAAAAACACAAGGGACAGAAGTAGTTCAAGGGCCTCTAAAGACTTATGTAATTGTTAATAGGCCTACTTTTATGATTTCATATGTATTAAGAGCAAATCATGAAAAAAACTCATTTCTGTTTGAAGAAATCTTTACTGTTCTCATTTTTGTGGCAAGCGACATTGATTCTTTGTTTAGTGAGCGTTAGTGCCCTCCTGCCCAGTGCCACTGCCTGGCGTGTCCTCGCACACGCCTCTGTCCGTTGGTCTCCGTTCACCTTTCCGCCTAGAATTGTAGGAGGGGCGCTGGGATCTTAGGGCTAGAAAGAAACTCTGAAGACCACTTTTAGGGGCGGCTTTTAGTCAGGGCTCTCCAGAGACAGCCAGCCAGGTGTGTGCGTGTGTCTCCAGGGGGAGGCTTGCTGCAGGGGCTACAGAGCAAGCCAAGAAGCCCCAGGACCCACAGCCTGCAAGCTAGAGTCCTGGGAGGGTGTGGCTTGAAGACTTGAGAAGCGGAGGGTGCAGATTCCACCCAGGTCCGAGGAGCTGAGACCCAGGAGCACGGGCGGCAGAAGACGGATGTTACTGGCCCATCAGCCAGACAGGTGGAGTGAACCCAGTCTTCCCCGCCTTGCTGTTTTACTCGGGCCCTGGGTGGATAGGGTGGTGTCCCCCACACTGGCGAGAATGGGTCTCCACTCAGTCGAGAGGCAAACGTGCATCTCACACAGAAATAATGCAGAACCAGCCATCTGGGCACCCCGGGCATGCTCAAGTCGATGCGCAAAACCAACGCCGCGTGTGGCCCTGACGTCTGCGTGTTCGCATCACTCCATGGACACTGCTCGGTCATCACCTCGGTGAGTTTGTAAGCTCGTTGTGTGGTTCTGGGGGTCTTTGTCCCTGGTGGTGGTGATGACAGGCTCCCCACCGCCCCAGCTCAGGTACGGAAGGTGATGCCACCAACCGCTCCTTATTTCTCAGACACTTGAGTGGGTGCTCTGTGTAGCCAGTTCCACCTGCAGCAGCATGTGTTCCCTATGCCGATTCCATCCGGAGTGTGTGCCTGCCTTCTGTTGAGGGTGCAGCCACCTTTCAGGGAAGAACTGTCCTGTTCGCCTATGTCTCCTGTGGTATATCTCATGGCTGAATAAGTAGCTATAGGATACCTCGGTGGCTGAATAAGTAGCTGTAGGATACCTCGGTGGCTGAATGATAGGTTCCTTGGAAGGAAAACTTGATACTTTTTTTTCTTTTTGGGATGGAGTTTCACACTCAACGCCCAGGCTGAAGTGCAATGGCACGATCTCGGTTCATTGCAAACTCTCCCTCCTGGGTTCAAGTGATTCTCCTCCCTCAGCCTCCCAAGTAACTGGGGTTACAGGCGTCTGCCACCATGCCTGGCTAATTTCCGTATTTTCGATAGAGACGGGGTTTCACCATGTTGGCCAGGCTGGTCTTAAACTCTTGACCTCAGGTGATGCACCCATCTCGGCCACCCAAATAGCCATGAGCCACTGCACCCAGGAACTTAATACCTTTTTTTAATTTTAAAATCGTAATGGGCTTGTTAAATGCTTACCTTAATGTTTATTTTTAAAAATGTTATCTGGGACCTTCCAGCTTTTCATAGCACTTCTCGTGTGAACATTTAAAAAAGGCCATTTAGTCGTGGGGGAGAAGCGATTATCCCTTTCTGCAGAGGGAGATGGAGAAACGGGCCCTGGTGGGTCTGAGCACAGGCAGTCACCCCAGCCTTGGTGCTTGCTTAGGTCTGTTCTCCGTTCACCATAGCCACGTCCACTCTCATTGTCAGCTTAAAAATAAACTTTTTCCTCTTTCTAATCAGAACTCTTAGTTTGTTAACTGTCACGTTAAGGTATGGAGAATGATGGCTTTCAGGCCTCAGATATGAGACAAGTAGTAAATGCAGCTGACCTTGAACAACATGGGTTTTGAGCTTCGAAGGATCACTTATGTTAATTTTTTTTCAACCAAACCCTTACTGAAAAAACCTGGCTTTGTGGAGGGCCGACGTTTCCTACATGCGGTTCCATAGGGTGGCCGCGGGGTCCTGTGGATACGTAATTTAGGTAAACTTGGGGGGTGTTCTGGAATCCATGTCCCTGTGTACACAGAGGGACAACTGTAGCTTTTTAAAAGTTTGTGTCCTGCCTTGTCCTAAAAACGCTCCAAGGTGGATGCAAAATTATTTCATTCTTTTGGTTTTCTTGGTGGGATATTGATGTTTATTCTTCAGTGTCTAAAATCCTGAGTGAACAGAGTTAGTGCTTCAGGAACAAAGCCAGTCTGGAAACACACATTGAGATATCCACCTTTTCTTCATGGTTTCACAAAAGGCCATGATCATATTTTATTCAGTTGAACCGTAAGAAACTGCCAATATTTGCTGTTTTGGGCCTAGAAAATGGCAAGTTCGTACGATATTACAAACAAAGGCTTCCTGGATGGGGAAAATAGGAATCGGTAAGAACCTGAAGTTGTCTGTCATGGCCTCTGAGTCACAGGTAAATAAACCTGTGTGAGGGGAAGTTGGCTGTACAGTATTTTCCTTCTGTTTTGAGACTGTCAGACAAAGGTCAGTTCCATTGCGTTGGGTCCCTTTGCCTCATCTTTGCTGCAGAGGGGACTTGCCATTATACCTCTTGTTCCCAGTGCCCAGGAGGCTGGCTGATGCCACATAGAAGACCTGCAGGTCGGCGGATGTGAAACAGGCATCGGACACGCTGTGCACCTTGGGACACATCTGAGAAGTGTGTGGTTGCAGCAGATCTGAGGTCAGTGCGTGGTTGCAGCAGATCTGAGGTGAGGGCGTGTTCCATCTCCTCTCCCTTCTCTGGCTTTACAGGCCTTTGAAGTTGGTCCTGGAAAGTGAAATTAGTTAACGCTGATTAGCTGCAGGTCAAAGCCGGGGCCAAAGAGACCCACCCTTCAGTACGGGTGTGAAGCATTGGGCCTTCCCATCAGGCAGCAGGGACTCAAGAAAGCCCCACATGCCCTCCCATGCCCTTATGTTGAAATTTTTTGTACTCGGCCATGCCGGGTCATTTTGAGAGGTGAGTATAGGGGGTTTACATGGGGGTGTGCAGTATTCTTAGGTGTCAGGTGGTCAGGTGCGAGAGTTGAATTTGTAGAAGCTGTGCAGATAGGAAAGGGCCTGACAGGGAGTGCTGTTTACTCGGAGCTGATTTAACGCGAGGTCTGTGCTCTGCCTGGCTCCGTGTCTGACCGGTGTCTCCCAGTCTGCAACAGGACGTTGACGTGACTCGGCGCCATTGTCCCACTCTGTGTAGACGTCTGAGGATCTGTGCGCAGCTGCTCTGTGAGAATGAGTTGTGATAATAAACTGAGTAACAGTGAACAAACCCTGAATTGGTTAGCACTGGTTCCACAGCCACTTCTGCCGTGGTTGGAGTCATTCATAAAAAAGTGTACTGGACTCCTATGCAGAGCTCTGAATTTCAGAGGCCCTTTAACTCAGCAGCTAACCAGCCACTTCCTTCAGAAGACATTTGAGTTCCCTTTACCTGCCAGGGTGACCCTGGGAGTTTGAAGATGAGTGAGACAAGTTCTCCCTGTCTTATGGATTTTACTGTCCAGAGGGGAGGCAGATGTGGATGGTGAAGGAGGCCGTATCAGAGGTCAGCGCACGTCAGTTTTGTTTCTTCAGCACTTGCTGTGTTCAGGCGGTGCCCTGGGCCATGTGCAGAGCATCTGGGGACCCTGCCCATGGCATCCTAGGCACAGCTAGCATCTGCACCATCTTCATACTTGGCCTGAGTTTTGGGGAAGTACCAAGGACGGCTTCTGCCTTTGCTGGAGAGAGTTGGAAGTCAGGGAAGCCCTCCACAAGGAGACGATCACCAGCTGATTCCTCAAGAAAGAGAGGTGGTCCCCACATGGGCAGAGCAGGGCAGCATGCACAGACCTGGGTGTGGGGACTGGAACAGGTGCATCTGAGTGGGGTCTGCTGGGAGACAGCAAGGGTGAGGTGTGAAGGCAGTTGGAATTTACAGGATAAGTTATCACTAAGGCGATGCTGGGAAAACATAAAATTGGGACTCTCTGGGGTGAACGTGGACTGAGAGTGACCCTGGGCGTGGGTGTTTTCAGGTTCTGAAGGCAGAGATTTAGGAAATTGGGGCAGAGCTGAGCCCCAGACGAGGATGAAGACCACCCTTGGGATGTTGAATGAGACAGGGGTGGAAACCCAGTGAATGTCCTGGGGTCAGTCCAGCAGGAAGGCAGCAGAGGAGACTGGTGTCTTCAAAAGCCCCGTGGGGCCTGCCTCTCAAAGTGCTGTGATTACAGGCATAAGCCACTGCTTCCTGCCGATAATTTTTAAATTTCTAAGCTACTCTCTCTCATACCCACTCCCGTATTTTTTTTTTTTTAAACCAGGTTTATGGCTATATTTTTTCCAAGGGAACCAAACAGTTCGCTGTTTGAAGTACAAATAACACCGTGTTTAAAAACCGAAAATGCCAATTTGCGTAGAAGTTTCCAAATACCCAGTTGGTTTGAGCCTTGCATTGCAGTGTCACTACCTGCTCTTAAATTTCTACACGATGTATAAATAGCGAGGCAGGGACGGCTCGTACATCTTCAGGTTTCGATTCTACTAACTTGGGCTATATTTTCATTGATTTTGGCACACCTGTGGGTGTGGCAAGCAATGCCAGGGTATTTATTTTGAAGCTTGTCCAAGAACAGTTGGGAAGATTTTCACATTTTTAGAATTTTCATAGTAATAGTTATAATTTACAAAGAATTTAAAACTGTGTAGTCATTCTTTTGCTTTTTTCTAGATGTGTCCCGAAACAGGGTTGCTAACTACAATTCTACATCACAGGATTCAGAATAGTACCCTTTTGGAGTAGATGCCTGTCATCGAGGAATTCTGCCTAGTCAGTTCACTTTAAGCGTGTTTACAAGGTTTTCTTTATCCTAGTTGGCACCTGTGGCTATAGTTTGTTTTCACTGCTGAGGAATATTCCATGACGGAAACCGTAATTCACCTGTTTTTCACATCGGTGGACATTTGGATGATTTGGGAGGGTGTGGATGTCTATTCAGCCTTCATTTTTGCAGGATTTTTTGTAGAAGATAATGTAACAGTGTAACATCCTCTGCTACGGAGCCAAGACAAACCCTGATTACAGCCACGCAGACTCTCACATAGGCTCTCAGGCCTTGTGACCAACACACAGAACCATTTTCTTTTTTTTTTTTTTTTTTTTTTTTTTGAGACGGAGTCTTGCTCTGTCGCCCAGGCTGGAGTGCAGTGGCCGGATCTCAGCTCACTGCAAGCTCCGCCTCCTGGGTTTACGCCATTCTCCTGCCTCAGCCTCCCGAGTAGCGGGGACTACAGGTGCCCGCCACCTCGCCCAGCTAGTTTTTGTATTTTTAGTAGAGACGGGGTTTCACCGTGTTAGCCAGGATGGTCTCGATCTCCTGACCTCGTGATCCGCCCGTCTCGGCCTCCCAAAGTGCTGGGATTACAGGCTTGAGCCACCGCGCCCGGCCTGAAAAAAAGCTTATTTAATAGCCCAGAACACATGGCTATGTTTTTCCCTCATGCCCCACCACTGTTTTCTTTGCTTGAAATGGGAAATGACACTTGAATGCGGTTTCCTAGCGACTGTTAGACTGGCATAGTTCTTCAGAGACAGAGGATGTAAAGCACATGGAGAATTTCTGTTTGTGGAATGTGATTTCCCGGTCGCCTCATTCAGGCTGCCACCGCCTTCCCCTCTGGCCGCCTACACCGTGGGACGTCTGAGGAGATCCCTGTTTCATCCTCTGGAAATTCTGGAAAGGAAGGAGAGGAGGGCGTGCAGGGTGTGGTGCCTTTGTGTTGGTCCTTCCAGCTTTTATTGGGAGTCTCGGCAACCTTGGTGGTTCCTGCCTTTATGTCCCCAGCTCGTGGCTTCGTCCTTGTGTCTAACTCACAGGCAGACAGATGGAAAGGGAAGCTGTATTCAGCCAACAGCTTGATCTTATTCTCAAGGCTTAAATCGACTGGGTATTTGGAGACTTCTGTGCAAATGGGCATTTTGGGTTTTTAAACATGGTGTCTTATTTGTACTTCAAATGGGTAACTGGTTCTCTTGGGAAAATATAGGCATAAAGCTGGTTCTTTTAGAAAAAAAAAATGGGAGTGGGTGTGAGAGAGTGGCTTAGAAATGACACCAGTAATGGTCAGGAGTGGTGGCTTATGCCTGTAATTCCAGCACTTTGAGAGGAGGAGGCAGATGGATCCCCTGAGGTTAGGAGTTCGAGACCAGCCTGGTCAACATGGTGAAACCCCGTCTGTACTGAAAAGATGAAAATCAGCCGGGCATGGTGGCAGGCACCTGTAATCCCAGCTACTTGGGAGGCTGAGGCAGGAGGATCACTTGTACCCGGGAGGCAGAGGTTACAGTGAGCCGAGATCGCACCACTGCACTCCACCCTGGGCGACAGAGCAGAAACTCCATCTCAAAATAGAAAAAAAGAAAACAAAACAAAACCCGGTAATGGAAACCTGATTGCATCATCTGTGATGGAGATGGCGGATTATTTCATTTTACTGACAGGATGAATTGGATATGTTTGCAGTATTGATCTTGAGAAGGGAAATGGTGAGAACCAAATGTGCCGCCCAGCTTGGGCCTCGCCGTTGGCAGAACACCCTGGCGGGCAACAGACTGGAGACTCGGAGACTGAGGGGAGAATTCTCACGCCTTGACGCTGGTGCAGTCTGTGCTTCTGGACTCCTGCTGGAGGGAGAGGCCCCTTAGCCTTGCAGGCTTGGTGTAGTGGAGACCTAGGACCTGCCCTCCTGGCACACCTGTGGGTGTGGCGAGCAGTGCCAGGCTGAGGCACAGGTGCTGAGCCCGGAACGTGGGACGGGAGAGGCTGCACACGCCGGCAGGCGTCTGCTCCAGCAGCACTGGGGTTTCGGCAAGGGGGTAGGGTGTTGGTTTTCCCTCCTTGAATTTGGGTGGGGAGGGTGTCCTGGGGTGTTGTGTCCTGCACTTGTGTTGCTCTGAGGTCAAGTTGTGGCCCCGAGTCCCTGTCCCTCTGCCAAAGTGAGGGTTTGCCCATTTTCAGGTCAGATTTCCCTTGGGTCCGGGCCTTTAAGAGTGGGGGGTCATTCCAAGGGGGTGTGAGCAGGGTGGACGCGCGTGGGTGTCTTCCTCTCCCCTCAGCTCCTGGGCTGTGTGTGAAGAGCTGCCCAGCGGAATCACCCTCCTGCCTGGTGTTTCATTCACCAGAAATCGTTTTCACTGTGGACTCTTGAGTCAAATGTAATCCAGGAATGGAATGTGCTGTTGCTGGATGCCACACGCAGCATCAGGAGCTTAGCTGGGGATTCTATGATCTTACCCCATACCTTAAAGTAAAGACTAGAGTTGTCAGGCCTGTGAGCCCAAGCCAGCCATCGCGTCCCCTGTGACTTCCACTATATACCCAGACGGCCTGAAGTAACTGAAGATCACAGAAGTACAAATGCCCTGCCTGGACTTAACTGATAACGTTCTATCCAGAAATAAGTGAAAATGGCCGGTCTCTTGCCTTAAGCGATGATTTTTCTCTTTGTGAAATTCCTTTTCCAGGCTCATCCTGGCTCAAAAAGCTCCCCCACTGAGCACCTGGTGACCCCCACTCCTGCCCGCCAGAGAACAATCCCCCTTGGCTGTAATATTCCTTTCCTATCCAATCCTATAAAACGCCCCCACTTACCTCCGTTCGCTGACTCTTTTCAGACTCAGCCCGGCTGCACCCAGGTGAAATAAACAGCCATGTTGCGCTCACAAAGCCTGTTTGGTGGTCTGTTCACACGGGCGTGCATGACAATAGTTAAGGGGATACTGAAGTCTTTGGGCAGCTCCAAGAGCTTTTTCAATTTGTGTCGGGCCATTTTAGGCAGAAGGAAAAGCTTGCTTAGAGAATCTTACAGAAATGTTTGGTGCGTGCATTGCCATTCACTCGTGGAATAAATGTGTAACTTTCCATGGTGGCCCTCTGGAAAGAGATGCACTTTGAGTGCACCCTGGCCTGATCGCTACAAGAATCGCCGTGTCACCCCGCTTTCCGTGGGTCTGCAGGTGTGCGTGGTCCATTGCCCTGCACTGTGGCCATGGAAGGGAAGATGATCTGGAATGCTGGCGACAGTTATCGGGCGTGTTGATGTGTGCTGCTTTCACAGGGAGAACTTTCTTTTTGATAAACATCTCATCACGATGATGACTGCAAGATATTTGAGTCTCATTCAATAGTGTTTCTGGCGTCCTTCTGGTTTTAATCTGCTTTCTAGCACTAGGCAAGTGAAGACATGGAAAGTAAAACCCATTGAACTTGTAGAGACAGGTGTTGTATAGAGCAGACTGTAGCCTCTGGTTCTGTTTAAAGATTGTAGTAAACCTCTTACCTGGCATGGTCAGGGTGTAATTATCTTGTTTAATCAAATGTGTATGAGTCAAAGCTGTTGCCTGCATTGTTGATGAAATACCAGATTTTAAAGGGACATGTCAATGTGCTGTAAGATACCACACACTTCCTCACTGAGGTTCGGCGCGGGTTCGGAGGACTGGGCTTAGGTCACCAGGTCGCTCTGGGAGCAGATGCTCAGTGTGGGCATAGTCACTTAGCCTTTCCAGAGCCGAGGACAGCTCTCTGTGGTGGTTTTTGGAACCTGTATTTAGAGTCCGTTTGTCCCACTTGACTCGAAGTTGCTGCGCAATTTCAGACCTTTGCCTCCACCGTGCGCTCGTTTTCTTGTCCCCTGATAACTGCCTCGGTTGGTCCCCGGCCTGACATTCGAGCCTTGTCGTTCATGGACACAGCTCCGTGGTGGGGCAAAGGCCGCGACTCCAGCTTGCACATTCCGTGCCTCTCACCATGGTTTATCACATCCCTCCTGGATCTCCTTTAGAGGAAGAGTGTCCCTTTCCTGCAGCCCTGTGTGGTGTGGAAGCACCCCTACCTACCTTTCTCCTGTTTGAACTGTACCGTGAAGCTATTTCTGTTCTAGTCAACCGTCAGAATTTAAGGAACAGTGATTTATGTAACTTATCACCGCTTCTCACAGTTCTTTATGAATTTCATTCTGTTGTGAAATGATTGTAGTTTTCATGGCTATGCTGCTCTCACCTTGAGGCCCTTGAAATGAATTCCCTTCCCCATTGTGTGTAAGGTTGTGCCTGGGAGCTGTTGAGGCCTCACCTCTGCTTAGGGCAGTGGCTTTGCTCTCCTGACAAAAGGAAGAATCTTATTTAGAGCATTTCTAATGTGGTTTTGCTTCCAGACAGAATTCCTTTTTTCACAGAGACGCCACTAAAGTCTAAATTATGCTCAGGATGGACACACGGGTCAGCTGGCAGAGTGGAGTCCAGAACAGATTCAAAGACGCAAAAGCAGTTCGTGGATTTGAGTCTTTTCAACAAATGGTGCTGGAATTATGGGACAGCCATATGCAAAAGAGTGAAAACAGGGAGAAATTCCTGTATGAAAATTAAGGTGGACCATAGCCCTGAATGTAAAGACCAAACTACAAAACCTGTAGAAGAAACGAAAATGGTCGAGACCTAGGGTGAGAGCTCTTAGACCATACCATGATCCATAGTCAAGGAAGAAACAAGTAGGTAAGACTCATCAAAATTAAAACTTCTGATATAAAAGAACACTCCTAGGAATTGAAGAGACGCATTTTCGATAGATGGGGAGAAGATGTCTATGAACCATGCAGCCGGCAAAGGACTCATATCCAATGCACAGGACTCCCATGGCTCATGACAGAGAACAAACCACCTGACTTAAAAGCAGAAGAGACCTGAACAGATGCTTCGCTGAGAAGGACAGGAGGATGGCCCGAAAGCATCTGAAATGACCTTCAGCGTGGCTGGTTGCAGCGAGATGTGCACCGAAGCTGTCATGAATTTGTTCACACCCCTGCTGGAACGCCTGACTAAGGTCTTCCGACAGCCCCCGGTGCTGGTGACGGCAGGCAGTCGGGACTCCTGTGCGATGCTGAGGTTCAGCACGGTGCAGACAGCTTGGCGGTTTTTACAAAACAACTCACACAAACGTTGGGCCCAGTGACTCAATCCTGGGTATTTACCCTAGAGAAACAGAAGCTGATGTTAAAGAAAAACTGTACCCAGATGTAATAGCGCTGTCTATAGTTGCCCAAAAGGTTACAATGTGCCACAGCCATACGTGGAATAATAAACACCCAGCAGCCCCCGAGGCCTGGCTGTTGATCACAGGCACCCTGGTGCACCTCCAAGCCCGATGCCCAGGAAATCGTGATTTGTGAGTGTTTTGCGACAACACTCGCAAAAGACAGACCCAGGGATGGGAGAACACAGGGTGGTTGCTGGGAGTGGGAGGTTATGCTTATGAGGCCCCGTGAGTGGGTTTGGGGCTGTTGGACTGTTCTGCTTGTGTGATGATGATTTATGGGAATATTTGTGCCGAAATTCACAGAAGTGAACACTGTCCACTTTACAGTAATTTTTAAAAGTTGTAATATGCCCATTTTCGGTACTATTTTTAATGGAAGATGGAGTTTGGCAGACGATTCGTTAGGGCAAGCCTGTCTCAGGAGTTTGTAGACGATTCTTAGGGCCTGTCTCAGGGCCCTTGGGTTGGGTTTGGGCTGGTTTGGGTTGGAAAAGCCTTCCCTGTATTTGAGGAAACGTGTATTTCTAACTTGCTATAAATAGAATTGGAATTTGTAATGATTTTGTTTTCTAGAGCCTTGGTAGAATAGGGAAGACAGTGTAATAAAAGCTGATTTTGAAATGAGAGATTTTAAAGATTTTCACAACAGAAATAGCTCTAGGAGTCACCCTGGAAATGTTTTTTAAAGATGTTCAGTAGCAATAGCTCCAGGAAGAGTCACCCTGGAGTTGCTTCTTGAGCATTGGTTTCCTGGCTGTATCTCCGACTTTCATTTGTAAGTTGTGCTGTGAGTTGGGATGTGTGGGAATAGCCATCCCCAGGTGTTGGTAGGAGTTCCCTGCGGGGGGTGCGTGTGCCCCGAGGCCTGAGGCGCTGTTTCAACCTAGCTTGGAACATGGGGACTCTTGTCAGTGGTAGTAAGAGTACCAGCCCGGCAGGCTGGGGGAGCCCGGGGTCGTCTGGGCACTGTCCTCCCTGCCTGCAGATGGCAGCTGCAGGAGCTCGAAGGCTGCCTGCCTTGTGGCTGTCAGCGCAGCAGCCATCCTGGCCCTGGAGCAAGCTTTGGTCCATGAGTCTCTGTGCCGGGACTTGCCTCCTGGGCCTCCGCCACTCACTTCCTGAGGGCCCTGTGCCACTTTCCCGGTGGGACCCAAGCCTCAGGCAGCTGCGACCCCAGATTCGGTTGCTTTCCCTGCCATCTTATTGCAGCACGAGTGCTCACCTCACTGAATGTAGAGCCTCAAGTTCCTTCAAGGTCCCCAGAGGAATCTCCCAATTTAACAAGAGAGTTGGTGACAAGATTTGAGCGGCACTGATTTAACTCAGCTTCCAGAGTTTAAGTTCCCAAGACACAGTCGTGCGTCCTTCCCTGGCCTCATCCTGTGGTGCTGTGTGGATGCAGCGTTTCCGGAGGGTGGGGCTGAGGCAGGTCAGCAGCAGGGGGGTGGCTCATTATTGATCGCTCAATGCCTGAAGGTAACTAGATTAATGACCTTTATAGGGTTGTAGGTTTGGGATGTATCTCATATGATTAAATTTAAATGATGGATTTCACCTGGGGCAACCTACAGCATGTGGCCTCACCAGGTGCCCAGCAAGCTACCTGCACACTGTTACTGTGTGTGTTCCTGTCATCCCACGAGGTGGATACAGTTATCACCGCATTTTTCTGACATGAAACTTGGAGAGCAGAGGGTTTAGGAAACTCCTGAAGCCACACTGTCAGCGGGAGCCGGGCGGTCTGGCCTTAGACCCTGCACTGTTTGCCTCTCGCCACGCTGTGAGCAGACCCGGGTGGTCTGGCCTTAGAACTCACGCTGGTCGCCCCTCCCTGCCACGTTGTGCGGTTTTTCCTGCTTCTGGGCAGCATTTGATAGCTTGTGAAACAAGACCAAGACTTACTATGAGTGGATAACCATATCTGAGATCCAGAACGTTTCCTGGACCTGGCGTTGCCGAGGTCACGTAAGGGGAGGTAAATACATTTTCATTGTGGTCATTGGGGCTCCTGAAATGGTGTTTTTCCCAGTGAAAATTGACTCATAAAAATCTGTTAACTCAATATTGTGAACAGGAAGAGTGTGTTGGGCTCTAGTTAAATGTCTCAGAGCCACAGAAGTAATGAGGGCACCTTCGAGCACAGCCTCCCAGGAGGCCCAGGACGTTTGCCTGGAGGGTTTGCCATGAAGCAGGACTAGGGCAGGGCTGGTCTGCCTGAAAGGGCCTCTGTCCATGATGTAGGTTAGTTGAAGTAGTTGAGGGGTGGTGGCGTGAAGTCGATGGTTCCTGAGGAAGCCCCTAGCAAGGCCGGTTGCCGTGGGATGGAAAACTACCCTTCAGTGGCCATAATCCTGGCTTCACGGGTCTGACGTACATTCCTACCTTGGATATGCACTTGGATACTTGGATCCCAGCCAGGTCAGATGGCCCTGAAAGGACATCGGACTGTGACAGCTGCACCCATTCTCAGCATCTGCAGGGGTCTCCTACGTATGTGTGTGTTTCCATTTTCTTTCAGCACAATTTCTCCCAGTGAGTCGTGAGAAATAGAAGGAAACGTGGAAAGAAGATGTGATTGAGGAAAGTGTGGTGTGGTCTTCGACCTTATTTTGCCTTGGTGGTGCTCAAGAACTCCACCTGACCTCAGAGCTGAGCGTTTCTGCCAGGAAGTCCTGCCTTTTATCCTACCTCGAGGCCTGTTGAGACACTCCAAAAGCTTGTTAACAAATTGCCTTTTCCTTTTATAGCAGTTGATATATTTGCAGCAAAACAAAGGAATAACCCCCGCTACGGTGATTAAATGCATTTAAGTATAGATGACATTCAGTCTTTAAGGGCCTGGGATTTTAATCATCTTTGGGTCATGTAACTAGTGGTGTTGGTGATGAAAATCTCCTGACAGCTTTGTTCTGCCACGTTCCTCATTTTTCATGATGTCTTCCTGGTGTTGTACCTTGGAGGGGCGTTTGTGTCAGTAGAGAGCAGAGTGGTGGTTCCCAGAGGCTGGGAAGGACACAGGTGAGGCCCCGGAAGGACACTGGTCTTCCTAGTTTAGGGGTTTGGGGCTCAGCCACCTTCCTGTGTCCGTGTCAATTATACCCAGATGATTTTCGCTCGCCCCACTTTAGTTGAGCGTTGGAGCTCAGGATGTGTGTTGCCCACGTCACCTGGGCCGTGATCCTGGGGTCGGGTGAGACTGATTCCCGGGTTTATAGAATTACTCTGGGATTATTGAAAACAGAAGCACTTGAGGCATTCATAATGCTATTTCCTGAACACAATTTATGTTCAGTTCTTCAGAAACATTTATTTGAGGAAGCTCTATAATTTTTTGTTTTCTGCCGTTCAGTGCTAGAAAGAATTGTGCAACACTCAAGTGAGTGGTGTTATCCCCTCCCTCCACCATGCAAGCAAGATTAAAGGTCCCTCTTTCTCCCTCCATCTTCTCGTCTGCAGGGCGCCTGGCGTGGCAGTGTGCTGACTTCCGTCTTCTTTCTGGGGAGAATCGTCGTCGTGTGTTTTGGTGTGTGCTCTCAGCTCAGCCTATTCCGGTTGTGTGGGTGAGGAGCTTGGATGCTAGGTGACCCTCCCAGGCCTTCCTCCCACCTCCCTAGGCCTTGTTCTAAACTGACAGATAACCAGTGTGTTTTGGAAGAGGACAGCAGCAGGGCAGGAGAGAGTTTGTTCAGACTTTCTCCTTGCACTGACGTTTGAGTCTTCATCCAGCCTGGGCCCTTCTACAGAGCTGCCTTTGTGTGTTGCAAACCATTCCCTCCCAGTAACCGTGCTTTCAGAGGTTTGGAAATGTGACTTAACTCATCTTCAATTTAAAGCGTACTATTAATTTTAGTGTTGAACTGATATATTTTATGGCCTTTATTTGATTTCTCTTGATTTTTTTCCCCATATGAGACATGGCATCTTAAGGGAGACAGCCTGGTGTTAGCCCCGTTTCCTAAGGATGGAAGTGAATTCTGAAAGCCCTTCATGTAGGCAGCGAAATAATCAGGGAACCATTATTATAGCTATGCCTGTCCATGTAAAGCGAGCACGACTCATAAGCAGAAAACAGTGCAGCCCGGGAGCAAGGTGAGCCCTAATTCTGCCTGTGGAACGGAAGTGCAAGCACAGGTGGTTGAGTTAGCCTCCAAGCCCAGCCTGTGCCCCCCTCACATCCCTCTGCATCTGCAGGGGCACAGGCCGTGCTGCCACCCCTCGCTCAGTGCCAGGGCTGATGCGTCAGGAACAGGGGGTACTATCCGCCCCTTGCTCGGTGCCAGGGATGATCTGTCAGGATCCCTCTGCTCATCTGGTCTCATGTCTTCATCACCAGCCTCCTGCTGGTAAGGGCTTGTTATTACCTTGTATGGGTAATAACATACCCATACCCAACGTATGTAATAACATACCCATATCAAGGTGTTGTGGGGCTGTGCTCAGTCCTCCGAGGGAATCGGCCCTTAGCCGATTCATATTCAACAGGACCGGAAAATGAGTTCTTGTTCCATGTCCTGGATCCCAGGAAGCCCTTGCCCTGAACCCTGTAATGCCGGGGTCTTCCTGAGAAACGCTGGTGCCACTGGAGCACAGCACGGCCCCCTCCAGTTTCTCGCTTCTCGCTTTGTAACTGCACTTGTGTTCAGCAGGTCTTCCAGGACTTAGACGCTGCTTGGTGTGAGCCAGGTTTTGTGTGGAAATAGGACAGATCCGAGCCGGCAACCGACCAGACCAGAGCCATCTTTTATGCTTCCAGATTCTGTGTCCAAAACTTACCCGTGGACATTGAGGCTGATGCATTTCTGCTCCAAGACGTCTGTGGACTCAGCTGGAGGGATGGAAAGGATGTGGACCCGCTTCACTCCTGGCCCAGGCTTGGACCTGCTGTGCAGCCTCTCAGTGGCACCAGGGCCCCCGTGTGTCACGCGGTCTCGGGTTGGTGGCACTGCCCCAGGATGTCCCAGGCTTCATGATGTCCAGGCTCCCCTGGCATGGCAGCCTCAGGTGGGTGGCACTGCTCTGACGGACGTCCCAGGCTTCATGATGTCCAGGCCTCCCCTGGCGGGCGACCTCAGATGGGTGGCACTGCTCTGACGGACGTCCCAGCTTCATGATGTCAGGCTCCCCTGGCATGGCGACCTCAGGTGGGTGGCACTGCTCTGACGGACGTCCCAGCAGGTGCTTCATGAGTCCCAGGCTCCCCTGGCATGGCGACCTCAGGTGGTGGCACTGCTCTGACGGACGTCCCAGGCTTCATGATGAGGGCCTCCTTGTACCATGGCGGCCTCGGATGGTGGCACTGCCCCAGGGTGTCCCAGGCTCCAAGGCCATTGTTCCGTCCCGCGAAGGTTTGTACTGTAAGGTCTAGTCTCGGAAGGTGCCTGGGTCCTGTCCTTCAGAGCGAGTCCTACACTCACCACAAATCAGCCAGGGGAGGCCCTGCCAGAATTTGCAGCTGTGTTTTCAGGTCGTTCCACAAGGCACCTTTTATTTTGGCCGAGTCAGGTATATATTCTTTTTCTCTTGGTTTTTTTTTGAGACAGGCAAAAAAAAAAAAAAAACCTTTTTGTTGCTCAGGCAGTGGTGTGAGCATGGCTACTACCCCCACCTCCCTGCTCAAGCGATCCTCCTGCCTGTCTCCTGAGTAGCCAGGACCCACAGGCACATGTTCCACGTGTCCCCATGCCTGACTTATTTTTGTATTTTTTGTAGAGATGGAGTTTTGCAATGTTGCCCAGGCTAGACTCGAACTCCTGGACTTAAGCAGTCCAGCTGTCTCAGCCTCCCAAAGTACTGAGATCACAGGCATGAGCCACCATGCCTGGCCAAGTGTGTTTCTAATTTCAAAATTAAGAGGACCCAGAGCCAGTTAATGACGTCTCTACTGGAACATGCTGCTTATAGTACATTAGGAAAAATCATCCAGAACTTGGAAAAGGGCCAGACAGACACAGCTCTTCGAGGTTATCTGATGAACCCCTGGGGTCGAGCCATCTAAAGGGATGCACCATGTCAGACTCACTGTTGTCGACAGGCTGAAGCCCGGTTTCATGAGGTTATGTGTCGGCTTGTAGTACTTTCTCCTGCAGAGATGCGAGTGACTTCTGCTCACTGAGAGGCTCAACTTAGAGACTTCATGGCCTGAGGGACGGCAGGTGTTTGAGCTGATCCAGCAATCTCGCGCTACCCTTATTTTCTGAAACGCCTATGAGTGACTTCTCACACGGTCTTTGAAGCGGCTTCGTGCCCGCGCTCCTTGTAATGATCAAATGCTTTTTTTGACCCCTCGTCCCCTTTCTTTGGGGTGTTCCAGTCTCAGTTCTCATGTGTTCTGCATCTATGGACATTTCTGAAGCTGCTGAGTGTAGAAAGCACTGAGGAGGCTGTGATCCCACCTCCGTGAGCCTTCCAGGCATCATCCTCTCCCCTTGGCGAGGCGGCATCCATGGCACACCGAGAGAGGCTGTGCTCCTGTCCCCCGTGAGCTTTCCAGGCGTCCTCCTCTCCCCTCCAGGGGGACAGAGGAACCTTTCAAACCCTTCTTAAACGTGTTTTCATGTCTTTGTTTTAACAGATTTCTTTGCATCTTCTCCCTTATTCCAGAATGAGGGTGAACGCTGAGTTATTCACGGGAGTCAAGAAAGCACACGCAGCCCAAAGTGACGTTTGTTTCCCTGAAATGATTTGTGTGTGTTCACCTTAAAATGCAACTCAGTAAAACAGGTGTGTTTTGAGGAATGACTTTATTACCCAGTAAAAATGTACAGTTAAATTTCATCGTCTGTGCGAGTGTCCACAGCCCCCTTCTGTGATTGCGTGTGAGTTTGTGACTTGTGGTTATTTTTGAAGAAAGAAAATCTGTTGCTGAGGACTTCAGAGGGTGTGCTGGGATTGTGTAGGGTGGACATCGGGGGCTTCAGTGTGTGGCTTCCTTGAAGAGGTTTAAATTAAGTTTGAGAGTCCCTACTCCAAAATGCTCCGAAGCCTGAAACATTCTGAGCTTCCTCATGTCACTGGAAGGAAATGCTCTTCGAGCACTTTGGATTTCAGGCTGGGGATGCTCAACTGGAACGTGAAATATTTAAGACCCTTCTGGCCCCAGGAGCTTGGATAAGGGCATGGAGGGGGCCTGTGCCGGGTGTCCCTGGAGTGTGATCAGGCTGGGCTCGCTGGACTGGTTTTGTAGGAACCACAAAGGAAAGCGGGTCAAGTGGCCACGCCTGGCTCCTGAGAAGGCTGGACCAGAAGGAGTGGGCGCGGAGGGCAGCAGTTGAGTCCCCAGCGTCCGGGGCTCCTGTCCCTGGTGGAGTTGAAGCCTCCTCTAGTTGTGGCCTCTCCCCTGTCAGCAGCCACTGAGGCCTGAAGGGAGAGGGGGCTGAGCAGAGGAGGAAGGATAGGCCTGCTTCTGGAGAGGGCCAGCATCGGCCTGTGCTAGCCTCGTGTGTTACTCCTGCGTCCAGGTGCACGGCCGCGCCTCGGGTGTAGCGGTTCCCGGAATGCACAGCGCTCTTGTCTGCAGTAACGGCTTTGTCTTGACCCTTGGAGAAGTTACCTGTTTCCCCAGTGAAAAGAGGTAGAAAATCTTACGGAAATGCATTTGCTCTGATGTCTATTTTCCGATAAGACACGGTCGCTTAGGCGAAATCTTTGGGAGGTCAAGGCAGGAGGATCACTTGAGGCCAAGGCATTGAAGACCAGCCTGGACAACATAGCAAGACCCCATCTGTATAACAGAAAAGTGAGCTGAGTGTGGTGGTGCATGCCTGTGGTCCCTGCTACTCTGGAGGCTGAGGTGGGAAGATCACTTAGGCTGCAGTGAGCTGCGATTGCTCCACTGTCCTCCAGTCTTAGTGAAAGAGCCAAGACCCTGTCTCAGAAGAAAAAGTAAAAAAAAAAAAATCCAGAAATGTCATTTTCTTTTTAAATCATCCCAGAAGAAAAATCAGTTTTTTTCTAAGAATGTAAGGGAAACGGATACATTCTTTCCTTGCATTGTTTCTCCTTTTCAAATATTTACAGTAGTACGTCCACATCGTCTCTCATCTCATTACAAAGCAGCAGGTGTCTTTGAGGTTAGTAGTGTTTTTCTGTGTCGCACCTTGGAGAACAGCCAGCATGAAACCTCTTACCACGATCGTGCGCATCGTTTGTAGTCCCAATTACAATCCTCTCTAGACACGCCTGTGCTGCTTATAATAGCAGAACTTTGGTTGTGCTGAAATGTGCATTCAGCTAATGGTTTTAAGTTCATATCTGAGATGATGCTGTATAATTCATGAAGCATTTGAGATCAGTAATGATTGAAGATAATTCTGGCTGATGTCATTTAGAGGATATTTTTCACTCCAAGTTAAAGCTTCCTTCACGATAGTCATTTTGGGATTCATTTAACTATGTGCTTTATTTCATAGCTCAAATTTTCATTAGTCATTTCATAACATAGGATTTTGAAAGCAGACTTGGCAAATCTTTCTAACAAAATGTTTGCTTATGACGTCCCAAGGAACAGCAGTCAGAATTGCTGTTAACTGTGGTACATTTTAAGGCTGATGATAGAAGTCACTTGAACGGTAAGGGCTGCTTTGTGAGGCAGATGGGGTTTGAACCCCGACCCTCCTGATACACCAGCCCTGACCCTGGCCTTCTCTCCTCTCCACTGGGAAATGAGGAGGGTGCCAGCATCCACCTCACAGGCTGTCCTGAGAGCCCGGGAGTAAGAGCTTGTGTTCCTCCTGCAGGTGGCGCAGATGTGGGGGCTTGACGATATACACAATGCAGGCTGCCAGTGTCGGGGTAATCCAGTTTTATTCATCAAGGTGGGATTTGCTTTGCTCCCCTGCTGACCTGGTGCGGTGCTGCTGTTGTAGCAGGTGTGTGGATCCTCTTGGGTGGTCCTCAGGTGGACAAGGAGTCACCGATTCGGATTCCCAGTGTTAGATGTGAGGGGACCATGGGCCTCATGTGTTCAGAGGGGAGGAGTAAAAAGCTTCCCTTGTAATTTCGGGACTGTCTATCCCAGGAATGCCAAACTACTGGCTTTCACCTGACGCTGTCGTAGGTGACACTGTATGGAAATGAGGACTCACGTTCCGCATACCTGAGCCAGTACCCATCTCCCTCCAGGGCCGTGGCCGAGCCCTCCTGATTTCGCTGGGTGGCCAGCCTGGGGATCTGTAAGCCCAGTGACGTCTCCGGTCTCGGCCCCCGCTCCCCGTGGGGACAGGAGGTGGCTTCAGGAGGCTGGTGATGAATGCCTGAATGAAGGCGACTTGTGACTGCAGTTCTGTCTAAGGGCCTCCCCGGGTGTTAGATGTCAGTAAATGACACCTGTGTGTGGATCTCATGTGATGAGAGAAACAGTGGGGGAAACCAAAGCTTGTGGAGTCTGCAGGTTCTGGACTGGGGGGTGTGTGCACCTGTGTACTTGGTGAGGGGTGTGATGTCTGGAATGAGTGTGCAGGTGTGTCACGTTTGTGCGTGTGTGGTGAGTGTATTTAGCAGGTGTGGGCGCAGTGAGCATGTTCATGTGTGTTGTATGTATTTGAGGGTGTGTATGGAGTGCATACATACGTTTGCGTGTATAGTATTGGGTGAAGGGGTGGCATGTGTGAAGTAAGCATGCACACGTGTATGCTGTGTGTGGGGTTTCTACGTGGTCCGCTCCTGAGCCTGCTCCTGGGCCCTGCTGTCCTGGCAGCTTTACAGTTTGGTGTGTCTTTGATTCCGGAAGATTCTGGAACCAAATTCTGAAGCTGTGATCACAAACTTGCAGCCCTGGAGGACGCTGGCTCTTGGAGCCGGCCTGAGGGTCTCTGTGCTGGTCTCTCCCTGGGCTCTGTCCACAGAAGAGAATGTCTGATGATTGAGCTGTGCGGATCTGTGGCTCCCCAGGCTCGAATCAGCCCTCGGTTCTGTCCCGCCTCTGTTTTTCTTGCTGAGGGGCTCCGGGAAGTGGAGCCTGGGATGGCGTTTTCACCCTGGGGTTGCTTCACCAGCTGCCCAGGTGCTGGCTGCCTGAGGCCTGCTGCCGTCCTGGGTGGACGGGGCTGGCGCGGGGACATCCCTGAGCACCTGCGGGAAGGCAGGTTGAGGAAGTGCCAGAGGTGAGTGGCTTCCCCCCACACTTGATTTTCTGGAAAGTTCTGGGTCTCCTATTTTTCCCTAAGGGAAGTTAGAAACTGAGTTTCTCTTGAGGGGAACGTCTTTGCAGCGTCTGTTGTTTGAATGTTCTCCAGGTGTGGAATACCCAGGGCCATATGTGTTTGGGAACATCCGTGTCCTGAGCGAATTCAGTAGGGAATGGAGACAGGCCTCCTGTCAGCTTGGCCTCTGTTTCCAGGTTGTTGAGGGTTGACGGCTGCTGGTATTCCAGGGAGAGTTAAACACTGGGCGGTGTGGGATGGCAACATTTGCTCTGACAAGGTCAGTGGGAAAGCATCTAAACAAACGTCGCTGTTCTCCGGGCTCCTCGGAGTCGAGCTTGTTTTGTGGTGTTGAGGGAAAGCTACCCTTGTTCCTGTTCCTCACCATTTGAAAGGTGTCCAGGGCTCGTTCCTCTGGAGAGGTGATGCGCGTGAGTGGGGGTCAAGTCGTAAGCTCCGAGCTTATTTGGAATATGTCAACTGATTTCCTGAACACACAGGTGCTTGGTAAAGGTGTTCCTGATTAGCTAAAACATTTCAACAGGACGTGATAGCTGGTGGTTGTGTAAAGACTATCACAATTTTCCTGTTACTTTTTAAATACCTGTTGAATAAGGGAGGATTCACATATTTTTCTTTTGCTGTCTGCATACTTGATATTTTGTTTTTTGTTTTTTCTGTGGGTGTGCAGCTCGCAGGATTTAGAAGCAGTCTCAGCCCTGGGGAGCCTTCAGGACCGCCTCAGTCAGTGCTGAAGGGAGCCAGGGATTTGGGGGCTACCTCCTCCATAGGACGGACACCAAGGGCCAGAGGTCAGCCATCTCAGTGAGGTCACAAAGACCGGCACACCCAGCACCCTGGCTCTGTGCCTCTCCTTCACGTTGGTCTCTGCTCAAAGCTGCTCTCCTGGGTCATCACGGGTGATCTTTAGGTACGTGCTTGCTTCTTGCAGAAGTGGTGTCTGGCTGTGGTCAGTGTGGGCCCTCAGGACTTCCATGTTTTTGGCTCACATCAATATTGGGCAGTGGTGTATGTTTGTTTTGGAGTGGTAGATCGGGTGGATTTTGGCTTTGCCAACTCATTAAATATCTGTTCTCCTAGGCGCGGGGACCCTCTCGTAAGCCGCATGTTCTCCTAGGTTCTGGGACCCTATCATAAGCCATGTGTTCTCCTAGGCGCAGGGACCCTATCATAAGCCGTGTGTTCTCCTAGGCGCTGGGACCCTATCATAAGCCACGTGTTCTCCTAGGCGCTGGGACCCTATCATAAGCCGTGTGTTCTCCTAGGCGCTGGGACCCTATCGTAAACTGCATGTGAGGGATCTCGGAGGTGCTCCTTATGAGGATCTTATGCCTGACCTGAGGTGGAACAGTTGCAATTCAAAACCACCCGCCAGAAAAATTGTCTTCCATGAAACCCATCCCTGGTGCCAAAAAGGCTGGGGGACAGCTGGCCTAACGCAGGCTAAGATGTCAGTAGATTTTTGGACTCGGGCCTCAGTTGAAGAGGATTAGATTTTGAAAGTGAGGTTTGAAGGCTTCTAAAGGACAGGTTTGCATCTCCAGTGGGGCCTGGGCAGAACTGGGTAGAACTGACCCAGAAGCTGACAACTAGTCAGGCTGGCTCACTGCCTGTGTCCTGTGTGTGCAGCCTTCCTGTTTATTCAATTGTCTGGTGGTGGTGTGGATTCCAACCACAGCCTCAGAGTAGTGGAACCCATGACTTCAAGGCTGACCTTATTTAACTTTATCAAAAAGACATGAAAATCATTTAGTAGAAATCTTCCAGATACCTGTATCCTTTCTTTTCCCAGAGGCTTTTCAGTATTGCAACTTAAAAATCTTCAAAAATAACTTGAAAGGAAAACCTAAGTACACTTTTGATGAGCACCCTTGACAGCTTCAATATGTGAAGTAAATTCCCTTGACTTTTGTATTCCTAGAAACTCGTTCTTGTTTGCAGAAGACTTTGTATTTTGTCAACAGTGGCACTGTTCGGTGACCATCATACCTGCCGTGTCTCATTTAGAAAGTTGGATGTGGATGTATTAACTTTTCAGACACACAAACACTTGGGCTGTTTGATTTTGGTTTTGATTTTTTGTCCCCCCCCCCCCAGCTGAATTCAAAAAAGGGAAAAGCAGACAGAGTAAGTACCCGAAGTGTCTAAGTGGCTGGCTGGGGGATCCTACTAGGGTGTTGGGTTGTGTTCTGCCAGACATCGTTCCTCGAATAGCTGAGCCTGAAAGGGCTGGCATTGCCCTCACCCTGGGACATTCGTCTGTCTCACCAGAAAATGAAGAATCTGCCAGAGCACTGTGAGTCAAATTCAGTCAGAACTCGATTAAATAAGAGGCTTTGTCTCAAAGGCCAAAGCATGAGGACACATTTTTAATTTTTAAGGAGCACTTCGTCGTGAGTCAGTCCTGATGTGTACTGCATTAGGAAACCTCTGAACTTCCACGGTCAGGCCCAGAGCTCTGAGGGAAAGTGGTTGTGCCCTTCCCACTGTTTTTGTTTGAAAAACAATTCACTTAGGTACAACTGGAAGCCTTTCCGCAGTGTTAATACTCCTGACCTGTTCTGGGTCTCGGTATATGTGTACTGTATAAATGTATATGTTTGTATGTGGTGTACGCATACTACGTGTATTTCCAGTGTGCATGTATTTACAATGTATAGGTATGTGCACTTCATATGTGTCCTATACACGTGCATGCTGTAGGTATGCATGTACACGTGTATATGTGTGTATGGGCACTATGAAATGTACATGTTTGTATGTGGTGTACGCATACTACGTGTATTTCCAGTGTGCATGTATTTACAATGTATAGGTATGTGCACTTCATATGTGTCCTATACACGTGCATGCTGTAGGTATGCATGTACACGTGTATATGTGTGTATGGGCACTATGGTTATAAGCACACTACTTGGACACCTATCTGTTCTGCATGTGTGCATACATGTATGTATTTAATGCCATATATATACCTGTGTACGTACACCGTGTGGGTATGTGCACATTATTTCTGCAGATGTATATATATATATATATATGTATATATGTGTGCACAAGCATGAGTGTACACTATGCACACTGAATAAACTTCTGGATATGTACACACTAATACATATACATGCTGCATATGTATGTACACTGCATATGTGTTATGCTTTATACGTTAGTGTACTGATGTACATTGTATACATGTGTGTATGTGTACACTGCACCTACATACATTTGATAAGAATGTATGCTATATGCATGGTATACGTATAGCAAATAGCATACCTGTGTACATACGGATGTGCATGTGTATGCCATATGCATGTACATACAGGTTATAGTATACCTGTGTACACTGTATGTATATAGATGGGTGTACACGCTATGCATGTACATACATGTTAGCATACCTATGTACATTTGCTGTATGGATGTGTGCATGCTCTATGCTTGTACACACGTAGTGAACTTGTTTGTACACTATATATTTGGATGTGTGTACACTCTATACATGTACACCACATGGATCTGGATGTGTGTGCACTCTGTACGCACGTAGTGCACTTATGTACACTATACATGTTCGGATGTGTGTACTCTATGCATGTACACGTGTTACAGTGTACCATATACGTACACTATGTGGATGTAAATGTGTGTGTGCTCTATGGCACCAGGAATAGGGCTCCCGCAGGGATCCCAGAATGCACCATCTCACTGGCACCGGAGAGTGTAGGATGGAAACAGTTGTTTTTTTGCAACCTAGTTGAAATTTGGCAGGTTACCATACCCTTTGCAAAGATTTAGGAACAGTCACTTCATTGATGTGTGTGTTCCTGAAATCATAAACAGCTCTGTGAGGTGTGCCTCATCCCCAGACAAGAGAGGGAACCGAAACAACAATGACTCGGTCACTTAAGTGAGGTAGAGCTAACAGAGCAGCTGTCTAGCTTTCTGTATTATAACTTTGTCAGCAGCTCAATGAGAAATCGCCACTCATCAGGAAATGTGTCCACTTTCTACTGTTCTTTCTTCGTGGCGTATTTACTGCCTCGTGTTATTCCTCACGATGTAGCAAAATCCCTCCTAGAGTTGTGAATAGAAACAGTTGATGACAATTGTAATATCTTCTTTGTTAACATTGAAAACGACATGTAAGTTCATCTTCAGATACTGTTTGGAAGGATGAGAAAGAAGATGTTTGGGACAAAAGAATAGAGAGCTTTCAAGTCAACAGGGAAAATAGGGACTTTGTGGAAAATATTTCCAAATTTGGAATTTGAGAATACTAAATCTCACAACTAAGATCATAGGTAGTTTTTTGGGGGGGGGTTTAAAATTAGTACTTGGTTTTCCATGCCTTTGGGAATTTCAGTCCTGATGGAGGGTTGCAAGAATAATCTGATTTTTCAGAACAGAAGGACAGTCTGTCTCAAAGGTAAATTCCAGGTTCTACCATAGAGAAATAGAAATTGCTGCCAGCGTTCTGGAAAGTTCTTCAGTTCTTTCCTCTTCTGTGGTTATAAAACCATCTCTGAGTTTAGTCTCAGCCAAGTTCTCTTATGAGGTTGCCTTACATTTCGCACAGCTGTTGCGAGTCTTCATCATTCGTAGTTAAAAGCAAAACCTTGTACTAGTTAGATCTGAGCACCTTGAAGGCAGGGCTTTGTTTTATATTTTTAATAAGCAGCAGGGTGATGGCAGGACTGGGGCCCTTCATCCCATCATGCATTCCTCTGAGCTTTCAGAGTTCTCACTGCGTGCTGAGTGTGGTGTTGGTTGTTTAGCGTTTAAACAGGAAGATGAGGCTCTGCGACTTGGGACGCTCTTACCACCTTCATAGAGAGCTTGGTGACAGCTTAGCATGACAGCTTGCACACCTGTTGTGTATCCTTTCTTATGGCCCCACAGAAAGGGTATTGATTTAAATGTGACTAATTTCTCGTGTTTATTTTTCCTTTATTTCTAGTTACAGTCCCGATACTTTTTCTTCCTTTAAACTCTTGCTAATCGCTGGTGAATTAGTGATAAACTATAGTGATGTGTTCTCTAAATCTAGTGATTTAATTGGAGGTCATTATTCTTGTACCATGTGTCAGTGCTGTGTCAGGATGGCTCAGTTTTACGTTGTCAAAGGATTAACTAGAACAGCATGCAGCCTTACTGGAACTTGCTCATTGATGAAATACAGGCACTTTATTTTTTGTTGTACTCGAGGTGTGCTCAAACATAAACATTTTGAGTTGTGTTAGAAGGATATACAAGATTGTAATGAAGAAAACAACAACTTGATCAAGTACCAGCTAATGAACTTTATGTTTGAAGTATATGGAACACGGACCTTGGCAAGCAGTTTTCATCTTGACCTTTTATGTTTTTTAACTAGAATCTTGGTCTGTCACCCAGGCTGGAAGGGTGGAGCACAGTAGTACGATGTCCGTTCACTGCAACCTCTACTTCCCAGGTTCAAGCGATTCTTATGCCTCAGCCTCCCTAGTAGCTGGGGTTACAGGGTGTGTGCCACCATGTCCGGATAATTTATTTTTAGTAGAGATGGGGTTTTGCCATGTTGGCCAGGCTGGTCTGCAACTGCTGACCTCAAGTGATCCACCCACCTCAGCTTCCCAAAGTGCTGGGATTACAGGTCTGAACCACCATCCCTGGCCTGATCTTCTGTTCTGATATTGGTTATTCAGTCTCAATGATAGTGCCTGGTTGTATTAAATTGGGGTAGAAAGCACAATTGAAATGAATTTGGTTGTGTATGTACGTGCTCAGTTAGCGTTCATGGTAGCACTGTGAGGTGGGCATTGTTCCTGAAGGAAGGCCAGATGGGCAAGTCTGGGCTTAGATATGCGACTTGTGGGCAGTCACTATTGTCCCATGGCTGAGATCAGGCCTGTCTGATGCCTGTACCCCGAACTCTTCTTAACACACGAACGAGCAACTGTCAAGAGTCGGTGCTCGAGTGTTATGTGGCCTGTGGTGTTTGCCTCACAGGCTTGCTTTGGCTCGGGGTAACAGGGCAACAGCTCCCTCCCTCGTGCGGCTGCCTAGGAGTCCCAGGAGAACCCACTGATACCGTTGATAAATGCTGGACATCGAACGTTCTCCTTGGTAGCAGCACATCTGGAATCGGACAGTGCAGTTAGATTCTCAGCCAGCAAACCTGTACGGGAGTGTGTGAACTCTGCGTTTGCTTCTCCCGGACAAAGGTGAATTCCTGGTCACTACTGGATGGCAACAGGTGTGGCCTCAGGAGCAGCACGGAGACGAGCACCCGGGTGCAGGAAGAGCATCTGCAAGAGGGGTTGGGGAATGTGACAGACACTCGTGCAAGTTCAGCTGTTACCGTGGGGGGGGGTGTGGGGTGGGTGAGACCAGATTTTCTCATTGTTGCCCCTTTCTGAAAAGGACCCTGAATTGACTTCTCTGTGGCTCCTTGCGCCTCCTTGTCAGGTTGGAGGACACTGCGCCCCTGGCTCAGGCCCTGCTTGCGGCGAGGCGGAAGCTGCTGTTGCTTGCCCTGCCCTCCCTGTGACGTCCTCTGTGCTGTTCTCCTCCGGGAACAGTTCTGCCGAGCAAGCTTGGCCTCTGCTCCCTTCTGCTCTTGGATTACAGGTCTGGAAGGCTTGTGTTCTTTCCTGGTTTTTGATGATGCTGAGCTGTGTTTTTGCAAGGATGACACGTGCCCATAGCAGGGAGAAGCCCCTTTGCAACTTGAACATCTTGACGTTCTCAAGCAGAGCTGGCTATCGAAGTTGACAGACTCCTGTGTTTTTGTTTTGGCAGAAACTGAATTTCAGTCCTAGGACAGCTTCAGGACACTTGATCCTAGCTCTTCTCTCTCACTGCTCCCCTCGTATGTGGCAGAATCCTATGCCCTGAAGTTGACCAGTCCCTTCATTTGAAAATCAGTTAATGTATGCGATCCTCATGAGAATTTTACTTTTTATAAAAGCAATCGCAAAGACTGGGTTTTGTGAAAACAGTGTTTTATGTGTATATTACTTGCACTCACAATAAGCTTTGTCTTCTAAATATTCCATGTTTCAGATGAGCACTGGAATCATGCCCTGCAGTAGTTTTGCTTTTCTGCTTTTCTTTTTGGCTGAGGTAAGGTTGAGAACATTGTGATATTAGGTGTAGTGAACCCTTTTAGTTTCTTCTATGTCTGTTTTCCTTTAAGGCAAAACCAGCAGACTGATACCAGTTTGTGAGCACCTGGCATCTCCCAGGCCTTTCCTGGGTCTTCCCTCCGCTGTCTCATGGAGAGAGCAGTCACTCGTGGAAGGTGAACCTGAGAATCTGTGCGTGGAATTAAGTAAATGTCATAGCTCTCTTCTGTGACGAACTGAATCACATTAAGCCCAGTAAATTTTAACAGCAGGTTTTGCACATACAAAGCATTGAACACCAGGACAGATAACCGGGCTGCGACGCTTCTGGTCCTGCACAAGACCTCCGGTATCACAGCACATTTAACAAATTGGCAGCATTGAGTGTTTGAAAACGTTGTGTATGTACCATGTCCATGATTTTCGAGGGCCTGGAAAAACACCTCTGTGGTTATGGCAATCTTGATCAATGGGAGCTTAAGGTTAGTACTGGGGCAGACTGTGTTTTAAAGAATCAAGGTCTCTCGAGTATGTTTCGGTTTTCCCATGAAGAAGAAAGATGTTAGCTGTTCTTTCCTGGACTGTGGCTATCAGAGTGCCCCACCATGGTCACTCACACGTTGACTTCATTTCCGCTTAACCGGGCTGGGCTTGGGCCAGAGTACTTTGGTAGTCAAATGTCATATGAGGCTGAGGAACTGTCTTCTGCCTCATCGTTGGCATATGGAAATAATGTTTTCCGAAGCATACTCTCCTTTATCATTTGTTTATGTAAAATAATGGAATGATTATGCTTGGTTATGTAATTGTGGAAAGATAACGGTTTTATATTCCTAAAATCTGTGCTAGGAATTGTGCAAAATTTTCTTAATCATCCCTTTGTTTTCATTACATTGTAGCAATATATTGCTGCTTAGAGTCTGGAACAAGTAGGCTTCTCTGGATCGGGTTCTTACTGGATTGCTAAAACTTAGAATGATTTTTACCCTCCTTGGATGTGACTTATAGAACTTTGCCTTTTGAGGTGATGTGCTGCATTTGATAGCGGACACAGGACGGCCCAAAGAATTCACTTACGGGGCTAAAATGTACGTGCTTTGTAGTGTTTCCCTCCTAGAATCAAAACGGTTCCTCTCATTTGTGGGTCGCTGACGCTATTTGCTGAAAACATTTTAAATTTTATTTATTTTAAGTTTTCGAGACAGACTCTTGCTCTGTCGCCCAGAGTGGAGTGCACTGGCACGATTTCGGCTCACTGCAAACTCTGCCTCCCAGCTACACGCCATTCTCCTGCCTCAGCCTCCCGAGTAGCTGGGACTACAGGTGCCCGCTACCACGCCTGGCTATTTTTTGTATTTTTGGTAGAGACGGGGGTTTCACCGTGTTATTCAGGATGGTCTCGATCGCCTGACCTTGTGATCCGCCTGCCTCGTCCTCCAAAAGTGCTGAAATTACAAGCGTGAGCCGCCGCACCCGGCCGAAAACATGTTTCTTTACTGCCTCAGTCCTCATTGGGTAGTCTGTTCTTTGTAGGACATTCAGGGAGCGGGGGACATCTTGAGTCTTGAAAGGCGCGCTCTGTGAGATGGTAAACTTCCGGCTGCTTATTTAGGGAATCCTGCCGGCTGTCATTTAGTGGAGAGCGCAGTTTCCTGGCTGCCCTGGTCTTGGAGGGGAGGGAGACTGAGGGGTCATTTTCGCACTTGGACCATCGTGTTTATTAAACCTGGCTTGTGGATCATTTGGATGTTTTTATGAAGGAAAAGCCACATCTGTGACTTTCAGATGAGTGGAAGTCATGTGAAAATATATATATATATATTTGGCTACTATGGAGAAGTTTTGTCCTTGGGACCTGTGAATACAGTCACAGGAGAGCAGAATGTTCACGGTGTGGTGCTTACAGTGTACATGCAGAGTCACATTCTTCACAAGTATTACTTTAAAAAGTGACAAATAAGAGAAAAATATTTTCCTCATGACAACCTCGGTAAGAAGCTGGCACTACTCTTGTTTTTGGAGGGGTGTGAAGGGAATATTGAGAAAGTGTCATCAACATTAGACTCGCCCACTCTGCAAATCCTGTGCCGGCTGGAGTGAGGACCCCATGACGGAAAGATGCACCCCTCTGCCCGGAAGGAGTTGAATCTTTGTGGCACTCAGGATGCACGGTTCTTCTCCATATAAAGGCAGAGTGTGAAACGCTGTGGAGGCTGAGAAAAGAGATGTGGTTAGCAAGTGTGAGTGAGACGTTTGGGGCTTGTTAGCACCTGTCGTCTATGCAGCAAGCTTTGCTACCTGCACACGTGTGATCCTTAGAACACTGGCTTGTGGAGCCGTGAGGCTGTAGAGGGCCCCAGCTCCCAGCAGGCTGAGGAGTTCCCTATTACCACCAGGATAACCATAATTGAAGGCTGTCACTCAATCCCAAGTCCCGGAAGGGGGCTCCTTTCAGAGAGGAAAACACCCTTGGAGCCTCGAGCAGAATTCAGTAATTTTTCTTATAATGTTGCTTAGATTTCAGCACCTTAGCTGAAAGCTGGTCTCTCATGCCGTGAGCAGGAGCCCACCCCATTGCTTCAGCCAGGAAGATGCTGCCCTCATACTGGAATTGACTTCAAACAAACTTGAAAGCTCTGGCACCGCTGCTCATTTCCATACGGTTGCAGGCCATCTACAATACGGAGCATGCCTTGGCGTTTTGATTTTGTGACTCCTCTTGAACGGCTCTGAGATGGCTCAACGCGAGTTAGACATTTGCAGAAATGATCAAGCAGAGCTGCAGTCATCTTGCAGATGAAGTGAAGTTTTTTCTGAAAGCCTGTTACAGGCTTAAATTTCTGATCCCTTTCCATCCACTGATCTTGTATGATTGGTTTCTTTTTGCACCCATTTGGGTCTGTGAAGCGTCTCCCCACCGTGGTAGAACTTTAACTCTGATTTCATGCATGAGTCGGTATCCTCACTCTTCATCTGTGAGGAGAAAGCGCTACAGGTCCTGCGTGGTTTCCGTCCTCTCCCTGCATGCGGATGGATTGGGAGGTATTTGTGATGTGTGAACTTGCTACCCCCAGAGACTCCTTGTTCACTCCCCTGGACCGTACTCCTCCCTACTCCCCTGGACCACACACCTCCCTCCTGGTTAACTCCCTGGACCACGCTCCTCCCTCCTAGTTCACTCTCTGAACCAACTCCTCCCTCCTGGTTCACTCCGTGGACCAACTCCTTCCTCCTGGTTCACCCCGTGGACCACACTCTTCCTCCTGGTTCACCCCGTGGACCACACTCCTCCCTCCTGGTTCACTCCCTGGACCACACTCCTCCCTCCTGGTTCACTCCCTGGGCCAAACTCCACCCTCCTCCCTCCTGGTTTACTCCCTGTGTCCCCACTCCTCCCTCCTGGTTCACTGCCCTGGGCCCCCACGCCTCCCTCCTGGTTCACTGCTCTGGGCCCCCACGCCTCCCTCCTTGTTCACTCCCCTGGGCCCCCACACCTCCCTCATAGTTCACTCCGCAGGACCCCCACTCCTCCCCACTCCCCTGGGCCGCATTCCTTCCTCCTGGTTCACTCCCCTGGGTCCCCACTCCTCCCTCTTGGGGGCGTGGTAGTTTCTGCTGTGCTTGTGCCAGCTCGATAAGGCTGAGTGGCAGCTCCAGGGCTGTGGCTGCTCACGCAGCTGTGGCGTTAGTGCAGAGAACTGCGGGGACGCAGCTGCCCTTGCCGTGATGCTTCGAGTGTCATAGTCAGTGTGGGAAGCTGGGTGGGACGTGGATGTCCCAGGAAGGGACAGGAGCCTCCCCTCAGCCTCTGTCAAACACTTCTCAGCCAGGCGTGGTGGCTCATGCCTGTAATCCCAGCGCTTTGGGAGGCCAGGGCGGGCGGATCACCTGAGGTCAGGAATTGGAGACCAGCTTGACCAATGTGACAATTTTTGACACATTAAGGATTAAGGAAAATGACTCCCACTCGTTTGCCTTGCTTTTTAATTGACGATTGGTGTAGCCCAGTAGTCTGAACTTGTTAAGCAACCATTCTTACTGAAAGACTAATCTTTAAAAGTGTCTTCCTCTGGACACGTCTTTGGCTGCTGTAATCAAATGCAATGTAATCAGCACTGGTTAATGCCTTTCCTTGCTTGGCTAACAAATGCTCCTCAGAAACTTTGATTTCTTGTTGTTTTCATTTATAATTATGTTTTAAGCCTTCTAATTTTTCTAGCTTTTTTGCGAGTTGGGAATAATTGTGATGGGTGCTTAGTTTGGAATGTTGACGTACACTCTATGCCCAGCTACTATGCCATTGTGTGAACACTGATTTGTCACTTTCTCATGAAGACTGATTTCACCTAGTTTGGTAAATTCTATTAGGGAAGGGGGTGGAATGCAACTGCTGTTAGGAGGCTTTTTTAAGGATCGGGGAAATGTGGCCATGATTATTACCATTACAGAAGGAACATAAAAATACGTGCTGCCTTCAGTCATGATGAATATGTAAGTCCGCATCTGTGACTGCAGAAAGCGGTAGCCCCAAATCTTAAAATCGTGTGGATGCACCAAGCCCACCTGCAGGGCACTGTGGAGCAGCCTGCATTAGCCGAAGTTGGCCCACAAGCCCTGAGGGATGGTGTCTGAGTTATGATAAGGCTCTGACTTGGTATTAAACAGGCCTCCAAGTACTGTGATATTCTAAACAAAGACACGAGACTGTCCAGGGAGCCCAGTGGGCACCTGTAGGCAGTGTAGGTGAGAAAAGGCCCCAAGGAAGGTTCCTGCAGCTCAGCTAGGAGGATTCTGTAAGGCAGTAGACACGTCAATGTTCACATAGGAGTGTTGAGCTATATTCATTCCTTTTAAGCAGCCAGGCTTGTGCGTGTTTTGAGGGGCACTCACATGGCGCCCCTACCACCCTCACAGCTGGTTGTGCCTGTTTGATGTTCTGGATTTCTGTGTTAAGTGTGTCCACTCTCCAAATGTATCTCTGTCTCTAGAAATTTTAGAGTAGACCATTTATTGTTTAAACGCTTGTTTTTAGTGAGGAAGAAATCTTTAAAACGGGCCATACAGACCCTGCTCTAAATGTTTAACAATGGAATGTGTAATGTTTAACACGTAGTGTTTAAAGTAGAAGACAGTTTAATTAGAAATCCTGTTGGAATGGCAACTTAAATTACCACCATCCATATGCATATGGAAAAGAAAGAGTGAATGTGCAGAATTGGAATTTTCTCTATTTTGTAGAGATTCTGTAATGTATCAGGTACAAGCCTCACTTCATGATTTAAATGCATGAAGCTGAAATGACAAAACTTGACAAACACATGCCTTTGAATAGTGAGCCTTTATCCTCCTTGAAATAGTGATTCATTCACTAAAATGTCCACCAGAACCAACAGCCAAAAGCCTCGAGGAATCTTCTGTGATGTTGACGACATTTGGTAGATGTGTTGCTGAGACTCTGAAATGAGAAGCCCGGGAGGTGCAGGTCTATCAGGCTGTGGGACGTGGGAGAGCTGCTGCTTCAGGGGTTGGAGTCCCCGTGCCAGAGGCTCAGTCCTGCAGAGACTTTTGCACAGTGGGCACCTGCTGCCTCCGGTTGATGGTGAGTCCCCCAGATGAATACCCATGAAAGGTACCATGTCAGCAAAGAGTCAAACTCTGTGAAGCATTTGGAGATTTATTCTGAGCCAGATGAGTTACCATGGCCCTTGATACAGCCCTCAGGAGATCCTAAGAACGTATTCCCGAGGTGGTCAGAGCCCAGCCTGGTTTTATAGTTTTTAGGGAGACATGAGACAATCGATCAAATAAATGTAAGATGTACATTGGTTTGGTCTGGAAAGGTGGGACAACTGGAAGCAGGGGTGTCCAGGTTATAGATAGATTCAAAAATTTCCTGATTGACAGATGGTCGAGAGAGTTGTCAGATAAGGGGTTGTGGAGAGCAAGGCTTTGTCATGTGGAGGGAATCCCCCAGGTAGCTTCGGAGAGAATAGATTGTAAATGTTTCCCATCAGACTAAGAGTCTAAGTTCTAATTCTAGAAGGGAGGTGGGGTGATGAGGCAATTCCGACCCCCACCGATCATGGCCTGGACTAGTTTTTCAGATTAGCTTTGGAATGCCCTTGTCAAAAGCAGGGGCTGTGACAAGGTGGGTGAGCCATCCCCCGCGAGGTGGGGACCAATAGCCATCCCCTCTCCCCCCCTTGGCTATTGGGAGCTACCTCGCAGGGGGGTGAGCCACCCCCCACAAGGTGGGGAGCCATAGCCACCCCTTCCCCCCCTTGGTTATTGGGAGCCATGGTGGACTCACGGCCTGTTTTGGATATTGTGAGTAGTATCGTCTTCCCCTCTGGAAATAATGAACTCTTTCACAGACCGGTGTACACCTCCAATGTATTGCTCAGGGAAAAATGATATTATTAATTATTAAACATCAAGAATCGATTGTAATAATTATTAATACTATCAATTAATATTTTACCATTAATATTGATAATTATTTTAAGTAGATGATGGACGCCAAAAATTAATTTTTAATAATTGACATTTATTATGATTAATTCTTAATATTTTATTGTCAGCATCACTTAGTGTTGATTTAAATAACATTAATTGATATCATTTTATTAATAGTGTTAATATTATTAATACTAATCATTAACATTTTTAATTAGTATTAATATTTAGTGTCTTTATTGTCATTAATGTCGTTGATTAGTATTAATTTTTATCATATTTATTAATATTAATAATTAATAGACTTATTCCTGATATCCGGCGAGGAGAAGTTGATATTACTCCCAATATCGCAGAAAGTGTCCACTGTCCACTCCTCTATGCTGTTTTTCCTAATAACCAGGGGGTAGAGGATGACATTAATGAAATTACCGCAGTGTGTGTTCATCCTTTCGGTCTTCTTGTTTCTTCTATCCAGAGTGCGAGAGGATGATATTACTCCCAATATCGCAAGTGGCGTGGACCTCCAATGTGACATTTTCCCTCACATCCAGCCGGGGAGAGGAAGATACTACTAATAGCCAGCCGGGGAAAGGCACATATTATCCCGAATATCACAGGGGTGTACATCCCCTTGTGATATTGTTCCTTATATCCTGGGATGGAGAAGATAATACTAGTGGTAATATCGCAGGGGTTTTACATACCCACTGTGCTATTGTTCCGAATAAAATGATATGACTCCCAGTATCACGGGGGAGTACATCCTCCTGTGATACTGTTTCTTATATTCAAGGGCAGAGGATGATATTTCTCCCAATATCGCAGGGGTTGTACACACCTCCTGTGATATTGTTTGTAATATCCCGAAGAGGAGAGCATATTACTCTCAATATCTCAGCGGGTGTACACCTCGTTTGTAATATTTTTCATGATATCCAAGATAGGAGAGGATGATAAGACTCCCAATATGGCAAGAAGTGTACAGCTGCCTGTGATATAGTTCCTAATATCGAGCGGGAAAGAGGCTGAGTTTTCTTTCGATATCGCAGTGGGTGCACACCGCCCCCAGCCCTGGGGTATCGTTCCTAATATCCAGGCGGGAAGAAGATGACATGGCTGACAATATCGAAAGGGTTGGACAACTCTTCTGCGATATGGTTCCTGATATCCAGGGGGTGAATAGATGATATTACTCCCAATAAAGTAGGAACCATACAGCCACCGTGGGATTTTGTCCTTAATAACCACAGGTGAGAGATGATATTACTGCCAACATTGTAAGGGGTGTACACCCCTCCTCTGATACTGTTTCTCATATCCAGGAAAGGAGAAGATGGTATTACTACCAATATTGAAGAGATATACAACCCCCATGGGATATTGTTCTAAAGATACAGGTTGAAAGAGGATGAGACTCCATCCAATATAACAAGGGGTGTACACCCCGCCTGTGATATGAATCGTAAAACCTACAAGAAGAGAGAATAACATTGCTTCCAAAAACACACGGGATGTACACCCAACCTGTGACATCGTTCCTGTCATCTAAAGGAAGAGATGATGATACTACTCCCACTACTAGAGAAGGTACACACCCCCCTGTGATATTGTTCCTCATAACTTGTGGGGGAGAGCGTGATATTACTTCCAGTATGACAGTGGCTTGACACCCAGTCTGTGATACTGGTTCTGCACACCAACGCTGTGCCCCTCGTTTCCCATGCGTTCTCTGCACACTTTTGGAACCTCGGGGGAGGCTTTGTCTTTGGTTACAGATGAAGAGACGAAGGGTCTGAGAGGTTAAGCAAGTTTGTTACTGAAAAGCGGTTCCGATCCAGACCCCAAGAGAGGTTTCTTGGATCTCACAGAAGAAAGAATTCGGGGCGAGTCCATAAAGTGAAAGCAAGTTTATTAGGAAAGAAAAAGAATAAAAGAATGGCTACTCTGGGCGGGCGCAGTGGCTCACTCCTGTAATCCTATAACTTTGGGATGGCGAGGCAGGTGGATCACCTGAGGTGAGAAGTTCGAGACCAGCCTGGTCCAACATGGCAAAACCCTGTCGCCACTAAAAAAAAATTAACTGGGCGTGGTGGCAGGTGCCTGTAATCCCAGCTACTAGGAAGGCTGAGGCAGGAGAATCGCTTGAACCCAGGAGGCAGAGGTTGTAGTGAGCCAAGATCATGCCACTGCATTCCAGTTCGGCCAACAGAGCGAGACTCCATCTCAAAAAAAAAAAAAAAAAAAAAGAAGAAAGAAGAATGGCTGCTCCACAGGCAGAGTGGCCCCAAAGGCTGCTGGTTGCCCATGTTCATGGTTATTTCTTGATCATACACTAAACAAGGGTTGGACTATTCATGAGTGTTCCAGGAAAGGGGTGGGCAATTCCCAGAACTGAGAGTTTCTGCCCTCCCTTCTGAGACCACGTAGGGAACCTCCAGATGTTGCCATGGCATCTGTAAACTGTCGAGGCGCTGGTGGGAGTGTCTTGTGGCAGCTAATGCATTAGAATTAGCACATAATGAGACGTGAGGACAATCACAGGTCACTCTCGTGGCCATCTTGGGTTTGGTGAACTTTGGCCGACTTTACTGAAAACTGCTTTATCAGCAAGGTTTTTATGAGCTGTATCTTGTGCCGACCTCCTATCTCATCCTGTGACTAAGAATGCCTAGCCTCCTGGGAAGGCGGCCCAGCAGGTCTCATCCTCCCTTTACCCAGCCCCCATTCAAGATGGAGTCGCTCTGGCTCCCGTGCCTCTGACAAGTTGGCCTGGGTTGAGTGTTCCCTAGTGTGTGGTTGTTGGAGCTGTTCCTAGGAGTAAGAGGTATTGTCAGTAGGAAACAGGCGTCTGTTAGCCCTGAGGCTGGCACTCTGCCCCAGTATGTCGGCCTCTTTTTAGTGGTGACAAAACTGGGGCTCAGAGACATCAACTCCCTCACCCCGAACCCCCAGACTGTGCGTGGCGGGCTGGGGTGTGAATGTGGGGCTTGAAGACCCATCATCTCCTCTGGTCCCCCAGTCTCTGCTGCCCAAGAGGAACAGGATCCCAGGATCCAGTCCCCTCGTGGCACCAGCCAGGGTGGGTGGAGATGGGGAGGCAGAGTTCCAAAGCCCCCCGGACTCTGAGGCAGGTCAGGGACCGAGAGCAACCCAGACCTACAGGCCCCAACCTGAGAAGAATGGCTGCAGGCCCGGCCCAGCGGGCAGGAAGTCTGTGTCCTCAGTAAACGTGACGACGCTTCCGGCTGCTCCAGCCAGGCCGTGCTGTCTTCACGTTTCCAATCATGCGGCCTCCTCTCCAATTCCCAAGCCCAACCCACGGAGACAGCGATCTGGGGTCCACCTGAGGTTTGTCTACAGCTCTGACCCCCTGCTTCCCGCCAGCCCCGCGGCCGGTTCTGGAAAGCTCTCTGCTGCCCCCTGGTGGGGAAGGTCGGGGCAGAGCTCTGGCTGCAAGCATGGGGTCCCAGAACCTTCTGGCTCTGTCACCACTGCTGGGTGGAAAACCAACCCAGGCCTGAACCAGTGACACCTGTGGCGCTCCCAGAACCTCCTGGCTCTGTCACCTCTGCTGGGTGGAAAACCAACCCAGGATTGAACCAGCAGATGGGTGCCTGATTACTTATTATCAGAGCTCTGCCCACTGGCAAGTCTCTCTCCGGGCCTCAGCTTCCCCTTCCATTAAACGAGGGGCTTGGGGGATACCAAGGAGGGGTAACTGCTTAGTGAGGATGGGAGGTTTCTTCTGGGGAGATGAACACGTTTTGAAACTACTTGGCGTGAGTGGTTGCACAGGACTGTGAGTGCACAAATGCCACCACATTCGCGTTGAAATAGTTAATTGCATGCGATGTGAAAGTCACCTCATTTAAAGTGTTTAAAAGAGGAGCCTGGGAGAGTGCAGTGTATGTGAGATCAAGTGGGACATCCACAGTCTCTGAACCTCGGTTTCCTTGCATAAACTGTCAAAGAGACCGTGTGAGCTGTGTTCCCTGGGGCCAAGAGAGTCCAAGAAGGAAAACCTGGGATTCCAGGGACTGGGATGAGGGCCGGGGGCCAGAAGGGGAGGGGTTATGTGGGGACGGCTGGGGGGCAGCCCAGATAAAGCTTTCAATACTGGGTAGCAGCGTCTACACAGGCGGAGATCCGTGCATCTCACTTCCCGCAGGGCTGACCAGTGGCCAGAGGTGGGACTGGCCAGGCTTGGCCCAACCAAGTCTGGGAGCAGAGGACACTGAGTGAGGGCTCCCCGGGGCCACCTTCACTCGCCTGCGGCTCTCCTGATACCACAAGAGAGGTCCAGGAGCTGACCTTGGGTCCTCATGGGAGACACCTTCCTGGCTGCAGGCTGGCACGGTGGTGTGGTGGTCAGTGTACTGGGCTCTGCGTCTCCGCCCCTACCTGCTGCGTGACGGTGGGCCAGACACCTAACCTCTCTGTGCCTCTCTTTCTTCAATGGCGGACAGGGATACTAGCAGCCCCCTATCCGGGCACAGTGGCCTGAAGGTTAAGGGCAAGGGCGGCAGGAGACCTACAGCAAAAGCTCTGAGCAGGGAGCGGCCCAGGCAGTTCCACCACCGTCTCCCCTCTGGCCGCCGAGGAAACCGAGACTCATGGTGAGCTGGCCCAGGTCTGTTGGACTCAGGGTCCTTCTCATCCCCAAGATCAGAGGGCTGCCACCAGGGAAGGAGCTGGCCCCTAGACCCCGCCCAGGAAGCACACAGGGAAGGATGCCATGGGGACTTCGGTATGATATTGCAAAAAAAAATTATTGCTATTTGAACCCTGCTTTCATGCCTCCATTTCCCAGAAAATGAGCCACGGGAGACACCAGGAGAGGCAGGAGACCATCCTCCTTGCACAAAACCCACTCCCTCGGATGCTGTCCTCAGCGAGGGTGGCTGGGGCCAACCAGGGTGCCCACCCGCAGAGTGGCAGAGGTTGACCCTGCAGACATTGAGCACTGTGGCGAAGGTCCTGGCCTTCCGGTAGAAGAAGAGCGACTTCTCGCGGTCCAGGAGGAAGTTGTGGGAGATGGTGGCGGGCCGCGTGTAGATCTTCAGCTGTGCCTTCTTGTTGCCCAGGTCCACGGCGGCTGCCAGTACCAGCTGGTAGTACCCGGCTGCATCAAACGGGTCCTGAAAGGGACAGGCCATGTTCAGCAAAAGCGGGACTCGGAGCCCGTCTTCCCAGAGGCCGTTCCTGTCTCCAGGTCATTCCACATGTCCAGCCAATGCTGGCTCACCCCATGAGCCCTGAAGCCTGTGACACTGCTGTGGTCTCAGCTGCAGGAGGTGGGGACGATCCTGACATCCCTGGAAGCCTTCCTGACTCTCCCTACGCCCCACTCACCCGAAGCCTCCTGTCCCAGTCCCACCCTTTCTGCAGGCAGTGGCTGCTTTCCCCGGGGCTGTGGTCAGGGCAGATCCTGCCTGCTCTGAGCGTTCCATGCAGGACCCGTGGCTCCAAGCCACAGCAGGGGCACAGTGTTGAGTGACCCAGGCTCCCCTCTGGCCCCCGTCCATGCTGACCATTTCCAGGCCCTCCACGGGCCAGGCCAGGTACAAAACCATCTCACAGGTATTCTCTCTGTCAATGTTCCCTGAAATATTGACAATGTGTGACTCCCCAGACATCCACTCCCATTTTCAATGCATCTTTGGCTCAAACTCACCATCCCTGGTTTGGGATGCTGCCTCCCAGACCTCCTCCTTGACCCTCCCACCCCCCACCTGGCTTCTCCCCAGGCGCCTCCTCCACATGGGGGTGACCCAAGGGACCTCTCTAAGACCCGTGCCTGCCCTGTCCCTCTTTACCATCTCAAGATGGCTCCCAGGGCCAAGGACAAAGTCCAAGATGCAGCAGTCCATTCCCTCACGGCCCCGAGTCACCGCCAGTGCTCATCCAATGCCCCCCGGCCCAGCCGAACACTGGACTCTGTGCTGGGTGCATGGCTGAGCCTAACGTCCTTGCTCCCAGTCTGAGGGACCTGGGACTGAACACTGACCACAAAGGTGGCCCGGGCTGTGGCAGATGGAAGCCCAGGAGACAGTGAAGGGCCCAGGAGGCCCCGGACTCAGCCGGTGGGGGGAGGCAAAGGCTTCCTGAAGGGGTGGGGGCTTCCCAACTAAACAGGAAGGAGCCAGCCAATGCATATGTGTCTGCGTGTGCCTGTGTGTGTGAATGTGTTTGTGTGCCTGTGTGTGCATGTCCCTGTGTGCACGCCTGTGTGTGCCTGTGTATGCATTTGCGTGTGCATTTCCATGTGCCTGTAGTGTGTGCAGCAGCTAGTGAGTGGCAGGCTGAGCCAGGACACACCTAATCCACCCTATTCCAGGGCTCACTCTCATGTGTAGACTAAAGGGGACCCCATTTTAGAGGCAATTAGAAAAGATGCCCATTTACCTCTGCTTCTTTGCCAGCCTTCCAGGCCCCATCCAGATCGGCTTTTTCTCCCACTGCTCCGGGCCCTGGGTCCAGAGCCTCCTATACAAGGAGAAGGGTGTGGCCTTGGAAAGACAGCCGCCCTTGGGGAATTCCGAGGGGGCCTCCCTGTGGGAAGCTGGCCTGCACTGACAGCACTGTCACGATGAGACCCAGAGGGCTGTACATGGCAAGGAGGGCTGTGCATGGGAAGGACGTGAAGGAGGCCTCTGCCCCTCGACCCCAACCATGGACTTTGGCCTCTCAGGTATTACTTGGCCCTTTCCTTCCTCCTGGACAGGCGGAGAGGGTGGCAGCTTGACCAAGAGAGATAAAGGCCCACTTTTGGGAGGCCCGTCCCCTGGGTCCCAGGCGAGCCCCTGAGCGGTGAGCAGCGTCCCTCTGGGCCTGACACTTGGCCCCTCCCTGTCTGGCTGGGACTTGGGAGGCCACAGGGACCGCTTCTGACCACCAGGTGTCGCCAGCACTGGGCGGGGGCCTCCCGGGCAGCCCCAGGACTGCGGTGAGGGATACGGGGCGGGGTCTTAGAGCTGCCCCAGTTCATGTTGTTCTCAGGCCCCCAAGATCTCGCCCCCTGGACTGGAGCGCCTTGGCCCCTCAGTCCATAAGGAGCACTGACGCGGTGCCGGTGCGATGCTGAGGAAGGGCGGTGCCTGCTGGGTAGAGGGGTGGAGACACCCCAGGTCTGAGTCTGCCAGTCCCAGCTCTCCACCCCTGCAGGGCTGGGGCAGAGGGAGCACAGCACCTCCCCTCGAGACAGACCTGACCCAGCAAGGTCTCAGCCTGGCTCGCTGGGACCCCGCCCTACTACTCCTGCCCTGAGCTGGGGTTTCCCTGTCTGTGAACCCAATGGTAAGACACTGGTCCCACCCCACCCTTCCTGGGTGATGTGAAGATTCCAGGTGTCTCGGGACTCCAGGAAGGAGTTGCTCAGTGCAGGCTGGCACCCTGGGCAGGCTTCCTAGAGGAGGCACCGGGATTTGGGTTGGATCTTGCATCATGGATTCAACGTGAGGATGATGCCGTCCTCCGAAATATCCTTCTCCCGACCTGCTTCCTTTGTTAAATGCAACTTGACAGTCAAGATTCAGCTTTAGTGTCACCTCCTCCAGGAGGGTCCCCCTGACTACAATCCCCCTTCTTTACCCAGAAGCCACCATTGCCCGCTCATGTGTCAGCCTCCCTGGTTGAGACTGAGTTCTTGAGGGTGGGGCCTGGCCAGCTTGGGAGCTGGGTTGTATCTGCTAACCTTGCCGGCTCCTCTAGCTGGGTGCAGAGCCCCAGGGAGGCCACTGGGCCATTCCTAAGGAAGGCTGGAACCCAGACCCCTGGGGTCTGTGGAGATCCCACTCCAAGGGGGCCGGGAACACCCAGAGCCCTGCCCCTCCCCACCCACCTTCAGCCCTGTCCCTCCCCACCCACCTTCAGGTCATAGACGATGATGTCACCGAGCACCAGGTACACCTTCACGGAGTAGAGGGTCTCCTCGTCGAACTCCAGCGGCGAGTTGCAGAGCTACAGGGCCTTGAGGTAGAAGTGCTCCGCCAGCTTGCCATGGCCCAGCCGGTGGTGCAGGGCGGCCAGCCGGTAGTAGGCCACACGCTCGTTCAGCCGGTCCCCTGGGGTGTAGGCCAAAGGGGCAGGTGTGAGGACGTGGCTCCCTGGGGCAGTCAGGCACAGGCCCCTCAGGAGCAGGTATGCAGAGCCCGGGCAGCACCTGGCTTGCCTCCAGGCACCTGCGGTCACCTGGGCAGCTCTGGCGAGTCCCTTCCAGGTTCCCAGACTCACTTTCCCATCTGTAAAGCAGAACTAATAAGGCCTGCCCCTGTGTACTGTGAGGCTTTGGCAAAGTCGGGCTTCGATGGCCCAGCTCTGTGCCTACACATAGCCACCTGCCTTTGCTCACTGGTTTTAACCAGGGGAGCCCAAAAGCCACGCAGTCCAGGTGCTCCCGGGCACCCCGGCTCCATGCAGCCCACAGACGTGACATCCGACTCCTCCTGGGTGTATCACGACCAGAGCCCCTTATCTTGGGGAGTCACTGCGTGCCTGAGGTCCAGGTACCCCCACAGTTGCGCAAACCCAGCTAGGCTGTCTCCGATGTCCTCCCCTTTTCAGGGCGAGTGCTGTGGAGCCTGCATTCAATGCATTCCCACACAGCTGCACACCTACTCTGTACTGGGCCCCAGGGCACAAGGCGCTGGAGCATGCAGCCTGCCCAGGGTTCCCTGTCTCTGGAGGAGGACAGATGACCTGGCACAGCACCAGGGGCTGCCCGGCCTTAAGGGGCAGGCTGCTGGAAGGGGAACTGGGATTTCATCAGCCAGAGAGTTGTGTGGTTGATGAGGGTAGAAAGGGCACAAGACAAAGGGAATGTGCCACTCAGCCTGGCACCTCCAGGGACCGAGATGTCTGGCATGTCTGGAAGGCAGAGGGCACACTGGGTGGCCCTTGTGATCAGCAGCGGGAAGAGACAGAGGAAGCAGAGCTCAGCCAGGCAGGGAGCTCTGCACTACGTGAGAGACCTCGGTCTGTGCCCCACGGCCAGACAGGGAAGCCAGCTGGGCAGATCTGTCTGCCTGGACAGGAGACCGGGAAAATCCAGCAGCTGTTTCAGCTCCTGCCCTGCAGACATGGAGGCTCGGCTCTGGCAAAGTGTGGGTCCTGGCAGGGCGGGCGCTCAGGGGACTTAACCAGAGTGATGCTGAGTGCTAGGGCCATGTGGGCAAATTCCAAGCCCTCCTGGGGCTCCTCCAGCGTGGCCAGCAGTGCCACCGGCTTGTTGCACAGCTGCAGCTCACCTTGCAGTTGCCCGTAGTCACTGCCAGGGGCAGGACCCGGTCCTACCACACAGGCAGGTGGGGTCAGGCTTCCCGCAGCACCCACCTTGCCCAGCGCCCTCCTCAGAGCTCAAACGTGTGCTTGGAGCATCCCACGCCCCAGTTACCCCTGCACCTCCACAGAGCTCTGTGCTCTGGGATAACGCACGGTTCAGACACCCAATTTGGGGGCTGAAGAGTCATCTGAGGCCCATCCAGCTACACCTGGCAGCCTCAGACCGGCCTCTCCCACCCAGGGCACCGGGGGTCTGACTCGGGGGAGCCAGCACTCTGCTCTAAAAACACCACATTTCTCTGTGCCCAGAGCTAAGCCACCCCGTGAGCTCAGAGGAAGGGAGAAGCCATCCCCGTTTCGGGGTGCATGCAGGTCTGGGCCCTGGCCCTGGGTATCCCACTGACATGCTGTGTGTCCTTTGACATGTCTCTGTGCCTCTCTGAGCCTCAGCTTCCTCATCTGGAAGATGGGGGACAGGACTTCCCGCTCATGGTTGCTTGAGATCATCAGGTGCCAAGGGTAGTGCCACTGTCATGTCCAGACCCGAGCGTTTGTCCTGGGCAGGGGCACGGTCAATATCATTCCCGGTGAGATCACTAGGCAAGGGTAGGGCCATAGTCATGTCCAGGCCCCAAGCGTTTGTCCCGGGCAGGGGCACGGTCAATATCATTCCCGGTGAGATCACTAGGAA
The DNA here is from genome assembly GCF_009764315.1 of Trachypithecus francoisi. Taxonomy (NCBI): domain Eukaryota; kingdom Metazoa; phylum Chordata; class Mammalia; order Primates; family Cercopithecidae; genus Trachypithecus; species Trachypithecus francoisi. The sequence goes on from NW_022681456.1 coordinate 132,192,396, forward strand.
AGGGTAGGGCCATAGTCATGTCCAGGACCCAAGCGTTTGTCCCGGGCAGGGGCACTGTCAATATCATTCCCGGTGAGACCACTGGGAAACTAAGCATGTGCATGGGTGGCCCTGCCTCCAGGTGGGAGGCCTCTGCCCTGCCACACCTGTGCCTCAGCCCTCCAGGTGGCCCCCCTGAGGCCCACCCACATCAACCCACAGACCACCTCACCTGGCAGAAGAACACGGCTTTCTTCCGCTCCCAGGCCCCATTGAAGAAGATGTCTCCAGCTGCCTCAAACAGCTCCAGCCCCAGGTTGGAGTCGCCTGTGTACAGGACCACATTCTGTGCCACCTGAAAGGAGGCAGAAGTTCCCTCAACACCCACACCTGGGAGGTGGCCACACCCACCTTCACCAGCCTCCTTCCTCTCACACACTGCAGGTACACCTGAGCATTTTTCAGACCTGTGCATTAGGGCTGCCCCACCACTGGCTTGAGGACAATGAACTGATGCACCCGAGTGCCAGGAGGTGACTAAGCAGCTGCAGCCCAGGAGCCCGACACCTGTGAATCCTACCACCAGGGCTAGCCCTAGCCCACCCCCCCTGCACTCAAACAGTCTCCGTGGCCCCCAGATTGCTGGGAACCCATCCCCTGGTTCCTTTCTGCGTTGCCACATCCCTGCTGCAGCTCAGGGCCACACATCAACAGTGTTTGTGGGTGGGCCTGGTCCCCTCTTGGCCATGAGCTCTTGATCCTTCTCCTCAGCTCAAGGAGGTATACAGCAGGTGCTCAATAATGAAAGCTTCACCAGGCTCGTGGGCTTCACAATTTGTTCCAGATCACACTGTTTGGGAAAGCCTCTGAAAACAGCCGCTATGATAGATTCATTTTGTAAGGAGATGTACCACGTGTCGCTTGGAGCAAGTTCTTCTGCGTGTTAACTGAGTGGTTCCATGCTTTGAGCAGGTGCTAGGCACTGTGAGGGGCCACACTTCTGCCCTCAGGGAGAAGATGCTGGCCTCTGGGGGAGGATGTGGAGGGAGGGAAAGGTTGGAGGGAGGGAAAAGGTACACAACAGGTGCTCAGCAGTGGCTTAGGAATGAGTAGATGGATGGATGAATGGATGAGCAGATGTATAGACACATGGATGGAGGGACAGATTGATGGATGGACGGATGGGTGGATGGATGGGATGGATGGATGGGTGGGTACATGGTTGGAATGATGTGTGTATGTCTGTATGTATGTATGGGTGAGTAGATAATGTATGGATGGGTGGAAGGTAGATGATGTATGTATGCCGGGGTCCAGCCCTGGCATGGTCAGGGTACCCCAAAGGGGAGAGGCAAGGTGGCGAGAGACAAAGACACCAGACACAACATGCAAGAGGACACAGACAAGACTGCAGCCCAGTAAAGGGCTGACAGCCCTGAATGATTTTTATTATAGGCTTATATAGTATCTTATAGAACAATTGTCCATTAGCAGAGCATCAGGCGATTACATAATTATATATAGATTATCAGGATATTCTCAGAAGTTCATCAAGAACAGTTCTCTTTATGGATGGTCAGTTTGTTCCTCTTTCCTTGGTTACCCTTTTGGAGAATCCTGATCTTTTTTCTATGAAACTAGATAGGCAAGCTTAATGGTTAACATAACAAAGTCTTATATCAGACTTGGTGGCTCTTGCGGTTACAGGTGCTAGACGGGACCATTGTGTGGTCTTGAGGAAAAGGTAATAGGGACAATTATAGCAGCACAATTGGTTATAGGCTTAGAACTGGCACAGCAGTCTCTTATAAGTGTAAGGTTATACTTTAACATTGATCATATAACTGTACAACAATTTTCCTTTTTTTCTAATTTTAGTATTTTACTTTCAATTTTGTATAGGGCACCAAATTTAACATCCTTGTCGTCTTACTGTGTCCCACAAACGCAAATCTTTTCATAGAATTAACCTCCCATCTATTTACATCATTTTTTCACCATTTATATAATCCCCAGAATAAGAAATAAGTTGGAAAGTTAACCATGACAAATTTTGCGTAGAATTTTTGCCTTTAGGGGGATACCACATTAACCCATATTGTAGGGACAGGCCCAGGGCCAAGTTTTCCGAGGGTAATGTGGTAAGATCTCTCTTCTATCTTTTCAGCTCATGGGTATTGCCCCATTTTCCAGGATCTGGAGTGGGGGTGGGCAGTACTATTACCGAATGAGTAACACTCCCCAGACCTCACCGTGAATCCCCTCCAATAGTTCTCTGCATATATATGATCAACCAAATGCAAAGCAAAATAGCATAGATTATTCCAGCGATACAGAAGAGCCCACCAGCCACCTGCTGCACAGGCCTTGGAAATGGCCTTGCCAACATCCAGAGGGCTCAAAGCCTTGCTCGAGAGCAGCCTTATGCGATCAGGGTCCGGGTGGTCCCTCGCCTGCATGGCCTGCGCCATATGTACATATGGATGGATAGATGGTGGATAGATGAATGTATGGATAAACAAATGGACAGACAGATGAACGGAGGGATGGATTAATAGATTGGTGGGTGGATGGATGAATGATGTATGGATGGAGGAATAGGTGAGTGGATGGATGGGTGAAAGGATGGATGATGGAAGGATGGATGGATGGATGTTGGATGTATGAATAGATGGGTGGATGGATGATGGATGGATGGAAGGATGAACAGGTGAATGGATAGATGATGGAAGAATGGTTGGATGAATGGATGGACAGACGAACAGGTGGATGGATGGTGGCTGAATGGATGGATGATGAAAGAATGGATGAATGATGAATGGATGGATGGATGAATGGAAAGATGAACAGATGGATGATGGATGAATGGAAGGATGAGCAGACGAGTGGATGAATGATGGATGGATGATGGATGGAAGAATGAACAGTTGAATAGATGGATGATGGAAGGATGAACAGGTGAATGGATGGATGGATGGGTGAATGGATAGATAAAAGGATGGATGATGAATGAATGGATGGAAGATGGTTGGATGGATAGAAGGATGAACAGCTGAATGGATGGATAATGGAAAGATGGATGGATGGACAAACAGGTGAATGGATGGATGAAGAGATGAACAGATGAAGGATGGATGGATGATGGATGGATAGAAGGATAAAGTTGGATAGATGATGGAAAGATGGACGGATGGACGAACAGATGAATGGATGGAAGATAAAAGGATGGATGGATGATGGATGGACGGAGGGATGGATGGGTGGGTGGAAAGACGAACAAGTGAATGGATGGATGATGGAAAGATGGATGGATGGAAGGACCCACAGGTGTATGTGAAGATGGAAGAATGGATGGATGGATGAATGGATAATGGATGGATGGATGGAAGGATGAACAGGTAAACAGATGATGGAAGGATGAATGGATGGGTGGATGGACAGGTGAATGGATGGATAGACGGGTGAATAGATGGATGATAAAAGAATGGATGAATGATGCATGGATGAATGGATGATGGATGGATGGACAGAGAATGAACAGTACAGAGGCCCTCCTGCCTCCCTTGCCACTCACCTGGATGTACAGGTCCACCAGCTCGCTCTGCCGCGGGATGTAGTAGATCTTCCCTGCTTGCAGCTAGGCATGTGCCATCTCTTTTTTCTGGAGGTCAATGAGAATCCCCAGACTTCGTTTGATGTAGTCCAGAGTGGATCTGTAGGTCCTGGAATCAGACACAGGTGTCAGAACAAGGGCTCTCATCCTCCTGGAACCAGTCTGCCTCCTCCCGTGGGTCTGGTGACAGATGAATCTGGAATGTGGGGACTGGGAACGGCCCTCTTGTGTGTGCAGTGTTCTGCCCTTCCCAGGCTGCTGGGAGGGCCAGGGTGAACACACGGCATGGAAAAGATGAAGGACATCCTTCTGAGGGAATCGAGTATCATGCTGCCCTGTGGCAGGAGGAGTGTGCTAGCCCATCTCCCCTGCCTCCCAGACATGGCTTGTGTCTTCTCCAGACGCACCAGGAGCCGTTAGTGTTCAGAGGCTATCTAGGTCGATGGTTCTCAAGGTGTGCAGGCATCACAGTCACTCAGAGGCCTCACAGTCACTCAGAGGCCTGTCTGTATAGCTTGCTGGCCCTGCCCCCAGAGCTTCCGGCTCCACAGACCTGGGGCAGGACCTAGAACTCCCACTTGCCACAAGCTCCTAGGTGACATAGATGCTGCTCTGCTGGTCCAGGGACTACACTTTGAGAAACATGGCTCCAGCACACTGGCCCATTTTCCTTCTGTGAACCTGAGGCCAAGACTGGAGCCAGTCTCCCGGGTCCCCATGGAATCTGGCTCCTTCCCTGCTCTCTCAGTAAGTCTGACACTCGAGGGGGTATGACTGCAGCAATGTCACCGGGAGCTGTGCGTGGGGTGGCCAGGGCCATGGTTACCCCACCAGGTCAGAATGCTCGGGGGAAGCAGAGTGGGCCACCTATGGGACGTGAGACCTTGAAACCCTGTGCCCCAGGGAAGCAGATGACACAACTGGCTCTTCTGTGGGAGAGAAGCCACAGGTGGCTGCTGTGGTCACATTTAAGGGGACAGATGAAGGCCAGGAGTGAAGACTCGGGGCAGGCAGAGGTCAGATGACAAAAGCCACCATAGTAGGAAGAACAGCCCAGAGTGCACGTACTGCGTCTGCTGGGGTTGAGATAACCTTTGACCCAACAAGAGAGGCTCAAGCTGGGACTCATGGGCCAGCAGCAGCCCTGGGACGACCCCAGACCCACCAGCTCAAAGCATCTGATGCCAAGGAACCAAATGATCCAAAGGGAAGGGGCTGATGGTGTCCTGGGCCAGCTTCCCTGTGCCCTCCTCCCTGCCCTGCACCCCTCAGCCCCCTTTCCCTGCTCCCCACTCCCACCACTGCAAAGCCAGCCCTCACCACTTGGTGCCTAGGGACAGGTAGAGCTGACTGATGGTCTCCAGGAACTGCCCCCCCAGCACTTTGTCGGTCACCTTGTGGGCAAGGGAGAGCTGGAGCTCATGGTAGAGGACACACTGGGCCTCGCTGGGTATGACGACGCTGTAGAAGTAGCACAGCCGCTGGACGGCCCGCAGCCTGCCTGGGCAGAAGACAAAATGGAAGACGTCAGCCTCCCAGCATCGAAGCGAGGCTGGCTGGGCTCGGAGGCCCCTGCGCTGTGCTTGTCTCTTTTACACCTTTGTGAACCTGGGCCCCATAGGCGGGGAGCCTGAGCGCAGACAGGCCATGCACCTGTTCCAGGGCAGACGCCGAGCACACTGTGACATGGACACAGCTTGGTGCAGATGCTCATGGTGAAGGCCGGCCTTCTTTACAACTCCCAGGGCCAAGGTCCTGGCCAGGCCCGGCCCCTGTACCAGGCCATCAATTTCTGCTTCACAAAGCCCCTCTGCCCAGGACCAGGGCCGCCTTCAGCCTGAGTTGATGAGGCCAGGGGCACAAGTAGCCCCTGTCGCAGATGGAACCCTGAGAGAGCAAAGCCAAGTGTCATGTCTGCCACACTCGGCATCATGTTGGGGGAATGGGGTTCAAAGCCAGGCCCTGGCGTTCCCACACATGCTTCTCTCATGCAACCAGGCTCCAAACGCACAGGCTCCCTGGCCTCTCCCAAAGCCAGAAGCGGTCTCAGCTTCCCCTACTGAGTCTGGCAAGAGAGAAAAGAGAAGCAATGAACACCCCCAGCCAGCACCTCTGGTCTTATGTCGGGTTGAGCTGGGTGTCGGTGTTGCAGGGTGAGAGCATTGCAGGGTGCAGGGGTTGAAAGTCATATCATCCTCTTCCCTCCTGGATCATGGGAACAGCATCACTGGGGGGTGTACACTTTCTGCGATATTGGGAGTAACATCGTCTTCTGTGCCTTGGAATATTAAGGACAATATCACGGGGGGAGCGTGTACATCTTTGCAATATTGGAATAATATCCCCCCTCCCACTGCATACTAGGAAAGATATCACAGAGTGGGTGTTCACCTCCTGCGATATGGGGATTAATACCATCTTCTCCCCTTCTGGATATCAGGAAGAGTATCACACGGGGGTGTACAGTGTCTGCAATACTGGGAGTAATATCAACCTCTCAGACTTGGAATATGAAGAAGAATATCACAGGGTGGATGTTCACCCCCTGCCATATTGGGAGTAATTGATAAAAATTGATAGTGGATTAAAATGTTAACGATTTGGAATGGTAATTAATATTAATATCACCATTAATAATCAAATAATGATATCCGCCATGAATGTTACTTAAATCAATACAAAGTGATGCTGGTAAGAAAATAATGATTAGTATTAGGGAATAACAATATTGTTCAATGACATTAATATTAATAATTAATACTAAGCGTGCATAATCAGGTAATTAAAATAATTCTCCAAAATTAACAATGGTATCCTATTATTAGTACCATTGATAATTATTAAAATGGATCATTGATGTGTAATAACCATATTATTACTCCTAATACCCCAGGTAGTGTACACGTACCCGGAGCCCCCAGCCGCCGCCGCCCCCCGGCGGCTGGCGGCCCCCCATCGCCGGGGGCTGGGAGACCCACCCCGCCGCGATCCGGGGCCCCCCAGCCGCCTCCACGCCCCGCCCCACGGCGGCGGGCGGCCCCCGGTAGCCGAGGGTTTGGGGACCCACGCCCCCCGATCCGGGGCCCCCCAGCCGCCGCGCCACGCCCCCCGGCGGCGCCTGGGGGACCCCGATGGCCGGGGTTGGGACCCAGCCCCCGGCGATCCTGGCCCCCAGCAGCCGCTGTGCCACGCCCCCCAGGGGCCAGGTGCGCCCGACCGCCGGGGGTGGGAGACCCACCCCCAGCGATCCCGGGCCCCCAGCAGCCACCACGCCACGCCACCCGGGGGCTGGGGGCCCCGGATCGCCGGGTGGTGAGGCACCACTCCCGATCCGGGTCCAGAGCACCTGCCACGCCACGCCTCTCGGCGACTGGGGGACGCCACGTCACGCCCCCAGCCGCCGCCACACCACGCCCATTAGGCCCGGGGGCGAGGCGTGGCGGCTGCTAGGGGACCGGATGGGGGGCGTCACCATCAGCTAGGGACTACAAGCTGACGAAAAACGGGAAGTTTCATTTCCGGCTTCCATGTAAACGTTCATACTGGGCCATAAAAGCATATGAATTAGATATGCCCTTATCCTGAATATATATATTTATATTTTCTTTTATATAGATAGAGACAGAGTCAAGCTCTGTCACCCAGGCTGGAGAGCACTTGCGGGATCTCAACTCACTGCAACCTCTGCCTCCAGGTTCCATCGATTGTCCTGCCTCAGCCTCCTGAGTGGCTGGGACTATAGTTGCGCACCACCACATCCTGCTAACTTTTGTATTTTTAGTAGAAACGGAGTTTTACCTTGTTGGTCAGGCTATTCTCAGTCTCCTGAGCTCGTGATCCACCCGCCGTGGCCTCCCGAAGTGCTGGGATTACAGGCTGGAGCCACCACATCTGGCCTATCCTGCATATTTAAAATTAATTGAGTTTAATAAAACAGAGCAGAGAGAGAGAAATAGCGGCCCGCCCAGCAGCTCTGAAGCTATCTCATGGAAGGTTTAGTGGGGAATCCTGACCCAAGTCCAATCTCCAAGCTCTAGACATTTCACCAACAAAACAGGAAGCCAACACATTCTGGATCTTCTTTCCAAGATAAAATCGACCATTTGTAATCTTTTTTTCAGAGACAACGGAAGCTGAAAAATAATTGCTGAGAAAGGAGGAACTTTTCTAGAAGAACTTAAATCCAAAAGACTATGGGATAGTAATGAGAAGGGGAGGAGAACAAAAAAGGCATGGAAAGTAAAATCAGGAGGCAAAACAAACGTTTTAGAACAGCCCAGTGTGGGCAGTTGGAAAGTGAAGCTTTGAGTAGAAACCAGAGTTACAAAATTTCAGAGCTGGAAGGAGCCTTATAAGGAAGCAGAATTGGGCCCGAGGACTAACACACAGACAATTAGTGGCAGACAAGAGAGGACCTTCATTTTTATGCAACCTCTGCCTCCTGGGTTCAAGAGATTCTCCTGCCTCAGCCTCTCGAGTAGCTGGGATTACAGGCACATGTCACCACACCCGGCTACTTTTTGTCTTTTTAGTAGAGACAGGATTTCACCATGTTGGTCAGGCTGTTCTCAAACTCCTGACCTCCTGATCCGCCTGCTTCAGCCTCCCAAAGTGCTGGGATTACGGGCGTGAGCCACTGCGCCCCGCCCGTTGTAATGGGTTCTATTTTGATTAATAAAGATGTGTTGCAGCCTAGTTATAAAAATTTAAAATTCATGGTCCAAAACCACAATTACTTGGGCACCAACCTAATAACATAAGAATTAAAAGAGATCTTTATATTAGAGAGCCCATGGATGATGAAATAATAAAGAATATCACAATCTCCATAACCCACAAACTTGGTAACTTAGACCAACTGGGTGAATTAAAAGACACAATCTATTAAGACTAAAACACAGGAGAAATAGGTCATCTAAATGTATTTATATCTATTAATAAAATGGAATCAATACCTAATAACCTTACAGAAAACTTACGTATTCCCAAAATCTGACATTCTGTCATGTTATTCTAACTGGTGGAATTCGGGGATTTCCATTTTGGTAAGAACATAGGGGAACTGCACACATTTAATTTTAGTGCTCATTGGTCAGGAAACCTATGTCCACCATAGGATACTGCAGAGCAATGCGTTGTGGAGAATTTAGGCAAGATAATATGATTTTCAGAGTTAAAGGAAGACAACCTGTTTTATGTACAGTCATTCCTCATAATATCACAGGGGATACCATATTGAAACTTTGGGGTATCCCCAGGGATGATTCTTATTTGAGCCACATGTGAATTTCAGACACGGAGGCTTCCCAACTTTGGTGGCTTTCAACAAATGTGGAAGTTAACCTATTTTGTGGAGGCATAAATTTCAATGAGCACTCACTTAACCTTTTATTTTAAATATTATTTTTGTAAACTTTGCATTTCCAATTAGGTGAAATTTGAAACCTGTTTCAGTTCTTATCCACTTTTTTTTTTTTTTCTGAGACGGAGTCTTGCCCTGTCACCCAGGCTGGAGTGCAGTGGCATGCTCTTGACTCACTGCAACCTCCACCTCCCAGGTTCAAGCAATTCTCCTGCCTCAGCCTCCCAAGTAGCTGGGATTACAAGTGCCTGCCACCACGCCCAGCTAATTTTTGTATTTTTAGTAGAAATGTGGCTTCCCTATGTTGGTCAGGCTGGTCTTGAACCCCTGACCTTGTGATCTGCCTACCTCGGCCTCCCAAAGTGCTCAGATTACAGGCCTGAGCCACCGCACCCAGCCTCTCCACATTTTTTAGGGAGAGGGGAGCAAGGGTTGCTTTAAGTTATCAGGGACTCCCATGTACCCAAGCCATTTGTGTCAATTTCTTCCTTCAGAGTTCTTCAAATCAGCATCACCATTGTTAAAGGCCTCCCGCATGGTAATAATTGTGCTACAGGGTTTTATGAACACGAAGTTTATGTTTGATTGAATTAACCTCCTTGCTGTGGCATAAGGGGGCCATAAGTGTTTTCACCAATTATGAGGCGGGTTCACTGTGCAATGGCTACCAACATTTCTGAGTACAATGAGACCAAACACATTCATACATAAATTCCATGAAGTGAATGTATTACTTACAAACAGCAAACAGAAGACAACGGCAGTCTGGGATTCAATATGAACCGCTACCGCAAGATCAGGAAAGCTACCCAGAGCAGATGGATGGAGTTTTGACTGTAAATGCTTCACTTGCGCTACAACTGAGGGACCCCAGAAAGGAACCCACCTTGGGTTTTCTCACACGATGTGGTTTGCTGGACACAAGCGTTAAAGGACATTCTGTTTCGAGCAGGGACTCTAACAGAGCCTGGGCTGTTCTGACCAATGTCACCTGATTATCAGGATATTGCATTCCCAGCATATCATACAGTTATCTTGAGAACTACCAGTAAGAAGGGAGGAAAATGGCCCTGTACCCTTAAAACTAAAGGATCAGGATATTTGTTGTGACAGAGGCACAGACAGTAGCGACAGAGTGTTCTTGTGAGCCACCTACTAGTTCTCTTGACCGCAGCGTGGCACCTGACCTCTTTTCTCTTCCTTTCAATGGAAACTGTTTCAGAATATTTTGAATATTTTGAGTTTCTACATCTAAAGAGTTGAGGCACATGATCACTGGCAGTGTAGACTCTCTGCATGGTTACAGGAAAGAGTTCAGGAGCCCATCAAGCCACATTGGTGGAGACCACCTAATCCTCCAGAGAATGCCACTCCATCGTCCTGGGGTTAGCTCCACATGCAGTAAGGCCATTATGTCTAAGGCCGGCAAGACTTGAGTCCGAAGATTCGACTTTTGGCATGCTGATAAGCAACAGTGATAAGAAAATCCCACACACTGGCTAGTGTCACTTGTGTAACATTTCATACATTTTTTCCAAGCACTGCACTATCATTAATTGCATCAGGCTTTCCAAATTAGAAAAGCTTCACCTATAGAATTTCTTTCCAGTGGGAGATTTCACATGACTTTTCAAGTGAATGTGAAAACTGAAAATATTCTTGCAGTTTCTAAACTATTAGTTTTAATGCTGTGCACGTTCTTGTATTTACAAGGTCCAGCCAGCTACAGTGTGCATTTTCATATGTGCTTGAGTGGGTATGAGAGAAATGAAACATTCCCACATTCTGGACATTCATAGGGTTTTTCTCAGGAATGAGCTGGTGTCATTCAAAGGAACTAACACAACTGAAGGCCTTACCACAAATTTAAATTCAAAAGGCTTTTCTCCAGTCTGAGGCCTCCCAAATTTTCACAAACACGAAAATCTGAAGGCTTGACCACATTTCCTACATTCTTAAGGTTTCTCTGCAGTGTGAGCTCTTTCATGTTTATGAGAAAATGGGAAAGAGTAAATGATTTACCACATTTCTTACATTCAAGGGGCTTCATTTATTTATTTATTTTTGAGATGGAGTCTCACTCTGTCACCAGGCTGGAGTGCAGTGGCACAATCTCGGCTCACTGCAACCTCCGCCTCCAGGGTTCAAGTGATTCTCCTGCCTCAGCCTCCTGAGTAGCTGGGATTACAACCATATGCTATGTTACCTAAGGCCTAAGGCCCAACCTCCCTCTGTTACCTAAGGCCCCGCCCTCTCTGCAAAGCTCGCTCCCCATTGGCTGGGGGGCGGGCCCTGAGCGCCCGGCTCCGTTGGGGGCGGAGCGGCGGGCGGCGGGCGGGGCCCTGTACACCTGCATGGTGTGTGTCCCGGCCTCAACCCAGCGCCAGCTGCAGCTCCTTGATCCGAGCCGGATCCTGAGCGGGGAACACTGGCTGAAGCGGCGGCTGCGGCGGCGGTAGGGGCCCCGCCCAGCGGCTCCCTTGTTGAGGCTGCTGCGTCTCTGTCGGCTGCTCAGCTGCGCTCTAGTAGGCCCAGGCGCGGCGGCGAGGAGCTAGGGCTGGGAGGCGGCGGCCCGAGGTGAGACTGGGCGACGGGCGACGGAGTCTCCGGACCGGGCGGGGGTCTCTGCGCCGGGCGTGGCGGCTCCGAGCTGGGCTCAGCAGGGTCCGGGGTCGGGACCCCGGGTCCCTGCGCCCGGGCTTTGTCTACGCCTCGAGTGGCACCGGGGGCTTCGCGTCTGCTGCGATACCGCGTGGGCCAGCGCGGAGGTCCCGGGTGCCCTGCGGGTGTGGGCCGGTCCGCACTGCTCCCCGGCTCCCCGCGTCTGCCGCGAAGGGGACTGCATGGACCCGGGTGCTGGCTTCTGCCCGGTCCTCCGCGGCCTGGCTGGTCCCCGCGTGCGGCAGAGGGGGCCCTGCATGGACCCACTCATGGAGCGGGGTCCGGGTCACCGCGTGTGGAGACTCCAACGCCCTCCCCGCCCTCCCTCGCAGTGAGGCTGCTTCCCCAGACTCACCAAGGGGACTGCGCGGACCCTCAGACGAGGGAGTCCGTGACTGTGGGTGGGGGCTCTTTCTTGGCCCCGCATGATGGCTTCCTGAGTGTTTTGTCACTTATCTAGGTGGCTGCGTGGACCCGCGCGCGTGGGTCCTGGCTGCCCTGCTAGTAGCGCTGTGCGCCGCCCGGTGACTCGTCTGGGTCGACCCCGCCTGAGACGCGCGTGTAGCGGGGGTCTGTGCGCGGGGTGCGCGGTGGCTGGGGCCGCACTGCCCCCGCCCCGTGATTTATCCTCTCACTTGCTGGGCGGGAGAAAGCGAAAGGCGCGGGCCCGGAGCTGTCGCGCAGCGGCCTCACCGACCTCTGCCCAGGCCGGCGGGTCCCGGGGGCGAGGGGTTGTCACCGCGCGTCCCACCGCCGCACTTCCTGCCCTAGCCTTCGGCTGGGCTCTGATTGGTGGGAGCAGGGCCCTTCTGCCTGGCGCTTCTTGATTTCTTCCGTTAGTAATGGGAAGAAAAAAAAATCTGGAAAGCCAGATTGAACTTTGTAGCTCTCAGCGCCTGGAGAGTGGAAGAAACTCTCCCAAGAATTTGGAGGGCTGAAAATGCGTTTCACGCAGGAGCATCCACACCCACGGAATGAGGCCAAGGCAGTTACAGTTAGAGGTCAGATTTATGAGTGGGGGGCCAGGGTGAGGTCCATAGGTGGGGAGACTCCGACCTCAGCTTGATGGGGAGACCTGATGCTGCCCCTCAGACGCCTATTTCTCAGCCACCAGAGAAAGTGGAATCACTCCTTAGTGAACGCTTTCATCAAACTTTTGAAAAACCTGTAATATCCCAGGAAGCATAATCGAACTGGACAGTTTTCCCCTTTTAAGAGTGTTAAACGTCCCGGAGACAAACAGCAGAAGGCTCAAGGAGTCCAAATACTCAACCTGAAGTTCTTTCTGAACAAGAGATGGTGTATAAGTAACAGGCATATGAGACAAAACTGAACTAATCACTGCAGCTGTGGCTCCTAGCCCTGTAGCATGTCATGCAGTCCCTTTTGCCTTCTCTGCCCTCCTCTGTCCCAGACCCCAAGGCTACAGCGCACCTCCAGTCATCAGCTCCTGCCTACCCATTGCTATGAACTCTGTTTCGGTGGCTCCCTTCTCTCTGAAGTTTTGCTTGTTCTCCTGAAGTCCTGGTCTTTAAGAGCTTATGATCTGCAGGGACAGATTGGCTTTGGGCAGTACACAGTTAACTGTAGCACAGCTTGAAAAATACTCTGATAGAGGTGGGCAGGCAGTTTGTACATGCGGGTAAGTGCGAGGTCCTTTTTCAATACCATGAATTCAAGTATTCATGCTATTTAAAATCTGCAATTCTTTGACTCTCCAGAAGGTTTTTAGATTAATTTTTTTTCTATTACTTCCTACTGTTTGTTGCATAGTTCAGAGTACTTGATGAAAACTTACCAGGTCGGCTGGGTGCGGTGGCTCACGCCTGTAATCCGAGGACGTTGGGAGGTCTAGGCAGGCGGATCACTTGAGGTCAGGAGTTCGAGACCAACCTGGCCAACATGGTGAAACCCTGTCTCTACTAAAAATAGAAAAATTAGTTGGGCGTGGTGGTGGGCCCCTGTAATCGCAGCTACTCAGGAGACCGAGGCAGGAGGATAGCTTGAACCCAGGAGGCGGAGGTTGTAGTGAGTGAAATGGCTCCACTGCAGTCCAGCCTGGGCCATAGAGTGAGACTTCCTCTCAAAACAAAAACAGAAACAATTTACTGGGTCTACCTCCGGCTCTGGAATTTTCCTGGAAGGTCTTCTCCTCTGGGCTTCATTTTTCTCACTTTTGAGGATCGTAAATGACATAATTTCCAAGAATTGTTGCCCTACACCTTTAATTCTTTCAAGCAAATATAGCAGAGAAAAATTCTCTTCCCCACAATGGTGTAAGGAAGTCTCTCACAGAAGGAGACACTTGGGTATGGAGAAGACACAGGATATATATATGTATATATATATGTTTTTTTTTTTTTCTTTGGAGTTGGAGTTTTCCTCTGTTGACCAGGCTGGAGCGCAGTGGCAGGATCTCCCCTCACTGCAAGCTCCGCCTCCTGGGTTCACTCCATTCTCCTACCTCAGCCTTCCAAGCAGCTGGGACTATAGGCGCCTGCCACCACGCCTGGCTAATGTTTTGTATTTTTAGTAGAAACAGGATTTCACTGTGCTAGTCGGGATGGTCTCCATCTCCTGACTTCGTGATCTGCCCGCCTCGGCCTTCCAGAGTGCTGGGGATTACAGGTGTGAGCCACTGTGCCTGGCCGACAGAGGCTATATTTTTGAGCTCTACATTTCAGAGTTCTTTTCTCTAGCCCTGGCCTGGGTCCCAAACAGGGAACTTAATTCACTCTATCACTGAAGTATACTCTTGCTTTGATGCCATTGCTATGTTTCTAGAGATTTGCTGTGGCTGCCAGGAGTGTTTCATAGTTAAGAACTGATGCAACCTCTCTTTTGTCAGTTTATGAGTCCATAAACCATCTTGTTTCCTTTAGTATTATCTCCCTGGGACTGGAAGGTCAGAGATGAAGTTTTCTTAGATTCTAAGTCTCAGTCTTTGGTATCTACCTTTGTCTGTCTCCCATGTCACCTGCTGTTTTTTTTTTCCCACCTGTTTTTCATTTTAATGTTTTTATTGGATAGGTGTCTATTATTGGGGGCTACCTCAACACATTTTTGGATGTTGACAGGATATAAGTATGAATAATGTGTAAAAGATACCTTACTCTAGTTCTTTTGAGCAGAGGATTTGGTTTCGCTATGTGGCCCTAATAAAACTTTTGTGAAGTCCAAGTACTTTGTGAACTTCAGTTCCCTCACCTGTAAAATGGAGTTAGTTGTTAGTGATACCTGTTCTGCCTAACTCAGGAGATTGTTTTGAGGATCAAATGAAATCATGAATGTAATGGAATTTTGTAAATTTTAAATGAAATATTGTATTACCTAAGATTTTTTTTTTTAATGCTGTATTAAGAATGGAATGAATCTGGGTTTTCCTTTGAAATCCCAAATGTTTAATGTACAGAGAAGTTTTAATGTGTCTGTTGGGGAGCTTCATTAGGATTGTTTTCTATCTTTAATTGGCCAGTATTGTTTTATATTTTAGCATTTTTGGGGACCATCAACATTTGTGTTTCAGTTATCATTAATATTTTACAAAGTTATAAAATGTGCATGATTTAGTCTTTAACAATCTCTTCAATTATTTACATTCCCATGTAAAAAATGAAGTAATGAAGGTCCATGTAAATAACATTCCCATGCTTTAATGAAGCATAATTTCTTGACATTGCAGTTTCTAAGTGCCCTGTCTTGAGGTTGGGAAAGCTAAAGGACAGTTAAAGGGCACTCAGAGGTCAAGGTCAGCAAAGCATCACCTTTGACATTTGAAATCCAGCAGCAGGTATCACAGTGAATCCCATTCCAGCATCCGGGAAGTTTCTCTGCCCTGCCTGTCCTCCAGCCACCTCGGAATCTGTGTCTGCAGTGTTGGTCCTGCTTTCCTGTCTCTCCTCTGCCTTTCCTTTCTCTTCACCAACTTCTACCGAGTGCCTCTGATGTCCCAGACAGTGGCAGTGGGAGTACAAAGGCTAATAAACCCGGCCCTGGTCCTCAGAGAACTTATACTTTCTGTGCAGATATTAAGTTATACTGTCATATATAGTGTTGACAGACATTGATACAGATTTCCTGTGAAGTGCAGAAGCACCGTCCTAGAAGCAGAGATGCAGAGGCAGCACTGGTGACTCACACATGGAGAGCTGGAGTTCTTGGTCTAGTGGGATAAACTGACCTGGGCATCATTTCAGTGCAGCGGAGTGAGTGCTGGGATGGGCTCCCACGGGGCATCTGGGGCTGGGTTTGTCTGGTGTTTAGTCTCCTGCCTGGTCCTTAGAGTTTATCAGTAAGATGAGCATTGGGAGGTTTCTAAGTGAAAGGAAAGGCAATCACTTACCTGAAACGTGAAATTTGTAGGTGTTCTGGGCCATTTGTAATTCACTGGATCTGTTTTGTCACAGCAAGTCTATCATCTCTTTTGGATGGAGTGTGGCCAGCCCTGCCTTGCGATGTAAGGAAATCGGGAAACGCTTGTCAGGTGACAACACCATGCCAGACACTCTTCTAGGGGTTTCCACGTAAACTACTGTATTCATTTCTGTTGCTGCTTTACCACATTTCCACATATTTCGTGGCTTAAAACAATTGAAATTGTATCATCTCAAGTTCTGTAGGGCAGAAGTCTGACGTGGGTGTCACTGGGCAAAAATCACCATGTGGTCTGGGCTGCATTCCTCATTGGAGAATTGTTTCCAAGCGCTTTTGGCCAAATCTAGTTCCATGTGGTTGCGGGACTGAGGTGTCTGTTCCCTTGCTGGCCATCTGTTGGGGGCTGCCCTCAGCTCCTGAGGCCTCTATCTGGTCTTCGCACATGGTCCCATCAGCTCAGGACTAGCTGGGCCAGGTACCTGCTCAGGCTTTCCAGTGCCCCTGTGTGCATTTCTCTTCTTCCACTCGGAGAAAGTTCTATGCCCTATTTTAAAATATTTTTTTGAGATGGAGTCTCGCACTGCTGGCCAGGCTGGAGTGCAGTGGCGTGATCTCAGCTCGCTGCAACCTCTACCTCCGGGGTTCAAGTGATTCTCCTGCTTCAGCCTCTGAGTAGCTGAGACTACAGGTGCCCGCCATGATGCCGACTAATTTTTGTACTTTTAGTAGAGATGGGGTTTCACCATTTTAACCAGGGTAGTCTTCTCTCTTGATCTCGTGATCCGCCTGCCTTAGCCTCTCAAAGTGCGGAGATTACAGGCGTGAGCCACCTCGCCTGGACAGTTGTATGCTTTTAGAGGCTCATGGGATTAGATTGGACCTCCCTGGATAGCCCAGGATCCTTCTCCTAAGGCCTGTGGCAAAGCCCTTTTGCTGCGTGACATAGTCACAGGTCTCGGGGGTTGGAATCTCCCACCACAGTTACCGATCCACTTACTACAGCAGCCTGGGAGGTGCTTTCCATTGCCCCTGGTTAACAGAGACCATTTTTTTTTTTTTTTTTTTTGCAAATTGGCAGGAACATGAAGATCCTTCTTTTTTTTTTTTTTTTTTGAGATGGAGTCTCATTCTGTTGCCCAGGCTGGAGAGCAGTGGTGCGATCTTGGCTCACCACAACTTCCACCTTCTGGGTTCATGCAGTTCTCCTGCCTCAGCCTCCTGAGTAGCTGGGACTACAGGCACGTGCCACCAAGCCCGGCTAATTTTTGTATTTTTAGTACAGACGGGGTTTCAGTATGTTGACCAGACTGGTCACAAACTCCTGACCTAGTGATCCACCCACCTTGGCCTCCCAAAGTGATAGGATTACAGGCATGAGCCACCGCACCCAACCATGAAGATCCTTGTTAAACGAAAAAACCGTTCCTCTGACTTGATGTGAGGCTGTTGGGTTAGGCTGATGATGTAAGTTTTGCTAAGAAGTCATTAGAGTAATTCCTCTACTGGAAGAAACACCCATATGGGGAATTTGAGACTTTGCCTTTTCAAGTTTTACACAAAGGACTCTCCATGGGTGAAAAGGACATGATTCCAGGTCCATTTCTAGAATGGAAACAGCTGCATCAACCCAACAGCGATTCACATTCCTGAGTTTGAGAGAATCCGATTGTTTCCAGGCTGAAGCCAAAAGCCCAATAAACAATGTTTGTACCTTTTTTCATAGTTAGGAATTAGGTGCATCCTGTGGTCAAGAAAATAACGGATGGTGGTCACCAAGAAGTTTAAAACCAAGCAGGACCTCATTTTATCATGGGGGTGTTTTGATTTTTTTTTTTTTTTTTGAGACGGAGTTTCGCTCTGTTGCCCAGGCTGGAGTGCAGTGGCCAGATCTCAGCTCACTGCAAGCTCCGCCTCCCGCGTTCATTCCATTCTCCTGCCTCAGCCTCCTGAGTAGCTGGGACTACAGGCGCCCGCCACCTCGCCCGGCTAGTTTGTTGTATATTTTAGTAGAGACGGGTTTTCACCATGTTAGCCAGGATGGTCTCGATCTCCTGACCTCGTGATCCGCCCGTCTCGGCCTCCCAAAGTGCTGGGATTACAGGCTTGAGCCACCGCGCCCGGCCGTTTTTGATTTTTTAAATGAAGTTTTTATTTTCCTGTGCAATAAATGACAAGCTCTGACTTGAAATACATTTCCTTTAATAAATCAGAATCTAGGGCCGGGCGCGGTCGCTCACACATGTAATCCCAGACTTTGGGAGGCCGAGGAGGGCAGATCATGAAGTCAGGATATTGAGACCAACCTGGCTATAGTGAAACCCTGCCTCTACTAAAAATACAAAAAATCAGCCGGGCCTGGTGGCAGGCGCCTGTAGTCCCAGCTACTCGGGAGGCTGAGGCAGGAGCATGGCGTGAACCCGGGAGGCAGAGCTTGCAGTGAGCCGAGATCACACAGTACACTCCAGCCTGGATGACAAAGCGAGACTCTGTCTCAAAAAAAAAGAAAAAAGAAATCAGAATCTATAATCCTAAGGTTCTTAACCCAGCTCTCAGAAATTTATGACGTCCCCAAAATCCTGTGCAACAATTTTGTGTATATGCATTCATGTGTTTATGGGGAGACGATTTATAGCTCTCCATACATTTTCAAAGTGGTTGGATTCCAAAAAATTTTAGAATACGCCACTTGGGCCTGGTGTGGTGGCTCGCACCTGTAATCCCAGGACTTAGGGAGGCTGAGGCAGTAGGATCCACTGAGGTCAGGAGTTTAAGACCAGCAACATAGCGAGACCTCCAACTATACCAAAAAAAAGGAAAAAGCTGGACGTGTCGGTGCACCCCTGTGGTTCTAGCTACTCGGGAGATTGATCACCTGATCCCAATAATTTGAGGTTGTAGTAAGAATTGCACCACGGCACTCCAGCCTGGGCAACAGAGGAAGACCCTCTCTCAAACAAAAACAAAAAACCATATCACTTAGTATACTATTGTTGTTGGTCAAGTATCAGATTTTTATTAAAAATTAAATACTTTTTTTTTTTTTTTTGAGACGGAGTCTCGCTCTGTCACCCAGGCTGGAGTGCAGTGGCGTGGTCTCAGCTCACTGCAAGCTCTGCCTCCTGGGTTCATACCATTCTCCTGTCTCAGCCTCCTAAGTAGCTGGGACTACAGGTGCCCGCCACCACGCCTGGCTAATATTTTGTATTTTTAGTAGAGATGGAGTTTCATCGTGTTAGCCAGGATGGTCTTGATCTCCTGACCTCGTGATCTGCCCACCTTGGCTTCCCAGAGTACTGGGATTACAGGTAAATACTCATTTTTAGCAAAGTTGTACAGGCGTACAGCTCTAAGAGTCAGAAATTAACAAGTCTTAGGACAAAATCCAGCAATCCCCTACCTTACCCTTCTCTACTCTGATCCCTGCTCCTTGGAGGTTACTGTGTTTATGTTTTAGCTTGTTCTTCTAGATTGTGTGAAAGACAGGGAGATGTCCTACTGTGGAAGACAAGGATTCAGGTTGCTTACCCTTCCCGCTCCTCCTGTTGTCCACGTTTTTCTCCCCCATCCTCTCCGTATAATTATTGTGATAGTGAGGCCAGTCATGGTGGCTCGTGACTTATCTCAGATTTTTGGGAGGCCGAGGCGGGCAGATCACTTGAATCCAGGAGTTGAAGGCCAGCCTGGCCAACACAGTGAAACCCTGTCTCTACTAAAAAATGCCAAATTTAGTCAGTTGTAGTGTCGCACACCTGTACTCCCAGCTACTCAGGAGGGTGAGGCACAGGAATTGCTTGAACCTGGGAGGTGGAGGTTGCAGTGAGCTGAGATCGCACCATGAGCTGAGACCGCACCACTGCACTCCAAACTGGGCAACAGAGGTAGACTCTGTCTCAAAAAAAAATGATCATGATAGTGGGATACATAGTACAATAGTGTATCTATTTAGTATTCTGCCTTTTTTTTGGCCCGGAGCTTCTAAAACCATTGTAGCTTCCTGAGCGATAGGAACATCATTGGTTGTAATATTTGGTCTTAGGTTTCAATACCTGACACAAGAGCTTCTAAGACTTTTGGAATCTCTGGGGTGATAGGAGTGTCTTTTGTATGATAATGAGATGACAGGTGGCTTTGGGCCCCTGGACAGGTTCAGGATCATAGCTGGTTGCCAGAAAGATGAGTCATGATTAAAGAGTTGGAAGTATCAGCCTCACCCCTACCTCTGGGAGGGGAGACGAGACAGGCTGGAGATTGAGCTAGTCACGGGTGGCCAATGACTTAATCATGTCTGTTATGAAAACTCCATAAATCCCTGTAAATATTGGGTTTGGAGAGCTTCTGCTTTGGTGAACTCATTTGGTGCTGGGGAAGTGGCACTTCCAGGGACGGCATGGGAGCCCCGACCTCTCTGCCCCATGGTGTGCTCTGTGCGTCTCTTGCATTTGGCTGTTCCTGTGTTCTCTTCTTTGTAATAAACCGGTAAGAGTAAGTAAGTGCCAAGCACTTTGCGTCTGTCACCTCAGGTGTTGTGTGCAGTTGACCGGTTGAAGAATGCATTGCTATTATGTGAGGAACCTTGGCCTTTGCAAAAGCAGAACTAGATCCACGTTCTTGCCTGGTAACTGTAACTGTCATCTAGTTTGTAAAGGGGAATGCAGTTCACTGAAAACTTCTTATGACAGTGGGGAAAGGATTGGGGTGTCTGCATTGGTTTGTGTCATATAGGTCATATGAAAGAGCATTTAGGCTGGAGGGAGACTTTTCATCTCTCTAAGTTTACTTTCACAGGACAATTCCATCATGATTTGAAGATTTTTGAGTCAAAACTACATTGTTCTGCTATGTGTTTTGGGGCAAATTTATACATACAATTTGCTTAAATATTTCAGAGAATACAAGAATATATGTGTGGGGTAAAAATCTGAAATTTGCATTCCCCCTTCTCTAGAAGTAACCATTGTGAATAGTTAAGTCTGTATTC
Organism: Trachypithecus francoisi; assembly: GCF_009764315.1. NCBI lineage: Eukaryota > Metazoa > Chordata > Mammalia > Primates > Cercopithecidae > Trachypithecus > Trachypithecus francoisi. The sequence continues at coordinate 132,213,363 of NW_022681456.1, forward strand.
CAGCTATTTTGTATATTATAAATACACTGTGAATATATGAGTGTATGTATACATATATGTTTTATTTTTAGAGATGCAATATTGCTGTGTTGCCCATGCTAGTCTCAAACTCCTGGGCTCAAGTGACCCTCTCGCCTCAGCCTCCCAAAGTTTTGGAATTACAGGTGTGAGCCACGGCGCCTGGCCTGCATGAGTATATTTAGTAATTGCTAAGTTACTCTGTTCAATACGTGTCTGTTGAACTCTCCCACGTGCCAAGCATTGTTCTAAAGACCTTTTGCGCACTAATTCACTTAATTTTTAGAGCAGCTCTATTATTGTGGCCCTTTTACAGTGAGGAAACTGAACCACAGAGAGGCTGGGGACGTTGTCTAACATCACACAGCCAGTGCTGTTGGAATTGAAGTTTGAACCCAGACAGCTGGCTTCAGATCTCTTAGCTGTTATCATCGATGACACACCCAAACCTTAGGGCCGCCTCCCAAGCCTTGCCTGAGCTCTGCCTGAGCTCTGTGAGAGTCATGTATGTGAGGTTTCTTTCCTTTTTAAGGACACAAGTCTTGGAATTGTCCCAGACCCTGGTGGGACCTCTCGAGGACCAAAAACAGGGATTCTTCAAGCCTGCCCCAAGGCCAGATCTCTGATTGAGCTACTTGGAAGGTAGACGTGGAAGACAGTAATTTTGCCAGAACAAAAAGTCAGGATGGCTGGGCTGACTCGGCCAGATGCCGTGGCTCATGCCTGTAATCCCAGCACTTTGGGAGGCCAAGGCAGGTGGATCACCTGAGGTCGGGAGTTCGAGAGCAGCCTGGCCAACAAGTTGAAACTCTGTCTCTACTAAAAATATAAAAATTAGCTGGGCGTGGTGGTGGGTGCCTGTAATCTCAGGTGCTTGGGAGGCTGAGGCAGGAGAATTGTTTGAACCCGGGAGGCAGAGGTGGCAGTGAGCTAAGATTGCACCACTGATCTCCCACTTAGGTGACAGAGTGAGACTCCATCTCAAAAAAAATAAAAATAAAAATAAAAAAGAGGGAAGGGGAATAGCTGGGCTGACTCATCCTAAGGAAGAGGCCCTATAGCAGCCGTAGGACCTTGGGCACTTGGGTGGAAAAGAAGGAAGGAAAAGATTCACCCATGGCGGTGACCTGGACTGCAGAAACCACACTAAACAGTCCACGTCCTGGAGCCTGGCCACCCTATTTGCTTCTCTTCTCCTTGGGTGGAGGGTGTGGGGAGCTTTCTACCCTGAAGGCTGAGCAGCGCAGCTTCTAACCAGGGTACACATTTGTCTGTCCCTGGGAATACAGACAGCATTCTCATAGTCAGCCCAAATACTCCTGAACAGCTTTTTGTAGGGTGGGGCGGGGCGGGGCAGAGGGTCATTTTGACTCATAGGTCCCTTTTCCACTTTCACTGCTGATAACCGTGTTACAGATTAAAGTTTTGTTTTTGATACTGAAGAGGGCTTAAGAGAGTGAGCTATTCAAGGCTTGGAGGGCGGAGCAAGATGGCCGAATAGGAACAGCTCCAGTCTCCAACTCCCAGCGCGAGCGACACAGAAGACCGGTGATTTCTGCATTTTCAACTGAGGTACTGGGGTCATCTCTCTAGGGAGTGCCGGACAATCGGTGCGGGTCAGCTGCTGCAGCCTGACCAGCGTGAGCTGAAGCAGGGCGAGGCATCGCCTCACCTGGAAGCGCAAGGGGGAAGGAAATCCCTTTTCCTAGCCAGGGGAACTGAGACACACAACACCTGGAAAATCGGTAACTCCCACCCCAATACTGCGCTTTAAGGAAACAGGCACACCAGGAGAATATATCCCACACCTGGCCGGGAGGGTCCCACGCCCACGGAGCCTCCCTCACAGCTAACACAGCCGTCTGCGGCGATCTATCCGCAAGGCAGCAGCGAGGCTGGGGGAGGGGCGCCCGCCATTGCTGAGGCTTAAGTAGGTAAACAAAGCCGCTGGGAAGCTCGAACTGGGTGGAGCTCACAGCAGCTCAAGGAAGCCTGCCTGTCTCTGTAGACTCTACCGCTGCGGACAGCGCACAGCTGCAGTCCATTAGGGGAAAGAGCGGGGCCGCTGCAGACCCGAAGGACTCTGTCTGACAGCTTTGGGGAGAGCCGTGGATCTCCTAACGCGGAGGTTGAGATCTGAGAACGGACAGACTGCCTGCTCAGGTGGGTCCCTGACCCCCGAGTAGCCTAGCTGGGAGACATCCCCCACTAGGGGCAGTCTGATACCCCACACCTCACAGGGTGGCGTCACCCCTGAGAGGAAACTTCCAAAGAAAGAATCAGACAGGTACACTCGCTGTTCAGCAATATTCTATCTTCGGCAACCTCTGCTGCTGATACCCAGGCAAACAGGGTCTGGAGTGGACCTCAAGCAATCTCTAACAGACCAACAGACAGTCCTTCTGACTGTCAGACGGAAAACTATCAAACAGGAAGGACACCTATACCAAAACCCCATCAGTACGTCACCATCATCAAAGTCCAGAGACAGATAAAACCACAAAGATGGGGAAGAAGCAGGGCAGAAAAGCTGGAAATTCAAAAAATAAGAGCGCATCTCCCCCTGCAAAGGAGCGCAGCCCATCGCCAGCAACGGATCAAAGCTGGTCAGAGAATGACTTTGACGAGATGAGAGAAGAAGGCTTCAGTCCATCAAACCTCTCAGAGCTAAAGGAGGAATTACGTACCCAGCGCAAAGAAACTAAAAATCTTGAAAAAAAGTGGAAGAATTGACAGCTAGACTAATTAATGCAGAGAAGATCATAAACGAAATGACAGAGATGAAAACCATGACACGAGAAATACGTGACAAATGCACAAGCTTCGGTAACCGACTCGATCAACTGGAGGAAAGAGTATCAGTGATTGAGGATCAAATGAATGAAATGAAGCGAGAAGAGAAACCAAAAGAAAAAAGAAGAAAAAGAAATGAACAAAGCCTTCAAGAAGTATGGGATTATGTAAAAAGACCAAATCTACGTCTGATTGGGGTGCCTGAAAGTGAGGGGGAAAATGGAACCAAGTTGGAAAACACACTTCAGGATATCATCCAGGAGAACTTCCCCAACCTAGTAGGGCAGGCCAACATTCAAATTCAGGAAATACAGAGAACGCCACAAAGATACTCCTCCAGAAGAGCAACTCCAAGACACATAATTGCCAGATTCACCAAAGTTGAAATGAAGGAAAAAATCTTAAGGGCAGCCAGAGAGAAAGGTCGGGTTACCCACAAAGGAAGCCCATCAGAATAACAGCAGACCTCTCGGCAGAAACTCTACAAGCCAGAAGAGAGTGGGGGCCAATATTCAACGTTCTTAAAGAAAAGAATTTTCAACCCAGAATTTCATATCCAGCCAAACTAAGCTTCATCAGTGAAGGAGAAATAAAATCCTTTACAGATAAGCAAATGCTTAGAGATTTTGTCACCACCAGGCCTGCCTTACAAGAGACCCTGAAGGAAGCCCTAAACATGGAAAGGAACAACGGTACCAGCCATTGCAAAAACATGCCAAAATGTAAAGACCATCGAGGCTAGGAAGAAACTGCATCAACTAACGAGCAAAATAACCAGTTAATATCATAATGACAGGATCAAGTTCACACATAACAATATTAACCTTAAATGTCAATGGACTAAATGCTCCAATTAAAAGACACAGACTGGCAAACTGGATCAAGAGTCAAGACCCATCAGTCTGCTGTATTCAGGAGACCCATCTCACATGCAGAGACATACATAGGCTCAAAATAAAGGGATGGAGGAAGATCTACCAAGCAAATGGAGAACAAAAAAAAGCAGGGGTTGCAATCCTAGTCTCTGATAAAACAGACTTTAAACCATCAAAGATCAAAAGAGACAAAGAAGGCCATTACATAATGGTAAAGGGATCAATTCAACAGGAAGAGCTAACTCTCCTAAATATATATGCACCCAATACAGGAGCACCCAGATTCATAAAGCAAGTCCTTAGAGACCTACAAAGAGACTTAGACTCCCATACAATAATAATGGGAGACTTCAACACTCCACTGTCAACATTAGACAGATCAACGAGACAGAAAGTTAACAAGGATATCCAGGAATTGAACTCATCTCTGCACCAAGCGGACCTAATAGACATCTATAGAACTCTCCACCCCAAATCAACAGAATATACATTCTTCTCAGCACCACATCGCACTTATTCCAAAATTGACCACATAATTGGAAGTAAAGCACTCCTCAGCAAATGTACAAGAACAGAAATTATAACAAACTGTCTCTCAGACCACAGTGCAATCAAACTAGAACTCAGGACTAAGAAACTCAATCAAAACCGCTCAACTACATGGAAACTGAACAACCTGCTCCTGAATGACTACTGGGTACATAACGAAATGAAAGCAGAAATAAAGATGTTCTTTGAAACCAATGAGAACAAAGATACAACATACCAGAATCTCTGGGACACATTTAAAGCAGTGTGTAGAGGGAAATTTATAGCACTAAATGCCCACAAGAGAAAGCAGGAGAGATCTAAAATTGACACTCTAACACCACAATTAAAAGAACTAGAGAGGCAAGAGCAAACACATTCAAAAGCTAGCAGAAGGCAAGAAATAACTAAGATCAGAGCAGAACTGAAGGAGATAGAGACACAAAAAACCTCCAAAAAATCAATGAATCCAGGAGTTGGTTTTTTGAAAAGATCAACAAAATTGACAGACCGCTAGCTAGACTAATAAAGAAGAAAAGAGAGAAGAATCAAATAGACGCAATAAAAAATGATAAAGGGGATATCACCACCGACCCCACAGAAATACAAACAACCATCAGAGAATACTATAAATGCCTCTACGCAAATCAACTAGAAAATCTAGAAGAAATGGATAATTTCCTGGACACTTACACTCTCCCAAGACTAAACCAGGAAGAAGTTGAATCCCTGAATAGACCAATAGCAGGCTCTGAAATTGAGGCAACAATTAATAGCCTACCCACCAAAAAAAGTCCAGGACCAGATGGATTCACAGCTGAATTCTACCAGAGGTACAAGGAGGAGCTGGTACCATTCCTTCTGAAACTATTTCAATCAATAGAAAAAGAGGGAATCCTCCCTAACTCTTTTTATGAGGCCAACATCATCCTGATACCAAAGCCTGGCAGAGACACAACAAAAAAAGAGAATTTTAGACCAATATCCCTGATGAACATCGATGCAAAAATCCTCAATAAAATACTGGCAAACCGGATTCAGCAGCACATCAAAAAGCTTATCCACCATGATCAAGTGGGCTTCATCCCTGGGATGCAAGGCTGGTTCAACATTCGCAAATCAATAAACGTAATCCAGCATATAAACAGAACCAAAGACAAGAACCACATAATTATCTCAATAGATGCAGAAAAGGCTTTTGACAAAATTCAACAGCCCTTTATGCTAAAAACGCTCAATAAATTTGGTATTGATGGAACGTACCTCAAAATAATAAGAGCTATTTATGACAAACCCACAGCTAATATCATACTGAATGGGCAAAAACTGGAAAAATTCCCTTTGAAAACTGGCACAAGACAGGGATGCCCTCTCTCACCACTCCTATTCAACATAGTGTTGGAAGTTCTGGCTAGGGCAATCAGGCAAGAGAAAGAAATCAAGGGTATCCAGTTAGGAAAAGAAGAAGTCAAATTGTCCCTGTTTGCAGATGACATGATTGTATATTTAGAAAACCCATCGTCTCAGCCCAAAATCTCCTTAAGCTGATAAGCAACTTCAGCAAAGTCTCAGGATACAAAATTAATGTGCAAAAATCACAAGCATTCTTATACACCAGTAACAGACAAGCAGAGAGCCAAATCAGGAATGAACTTCCATTCACAGTTGCTTCAAAGAGAATAAAATACCTAGGAATCCAGCTTACAAGGGATGTAAAGGACCTCTTCAAGGAGAACTACAAACCACTGCTCAGTGAAATCAAAGAGGACACAAACAAATGGAAGAACATACCATGCTCATGGATAGGAAGAATCAATATCGTGAAAATGGCCATACTGCCCAAGGTGATTTACAGATTCAATGCCATCCCCATCAAGCTACCAATGACTTTCTTCACAGAATTGGAAAAAACTGCTTTAAAGTTCATATGGAACCAAAAAAGAGCCCGCATTGCCAAGACAATCCTAAGTCAAAAGGACAAAGCTGGAGGCATCACGCTACCTGACTTCAAACTATACTACAAGGCTACAGTAACCAAAACAGCATGGTACTGGTACCACAACAGAGATATAGACCAATGGAACAGAACAGAGTCCTCAGAAATAATACCACACATCTACAGCCATCTGATCTTTGACAAACCTGAGAGAAACAAGAAATGGGGAAAGGATTCCCTATTTAATAAATGGTGCTGGGAAAATTGGCTAGCCATAAGTAGAAAGCTGAAACTGGATCCTTTCCTTACCCCTTATACGAAAATTAATTCAAGATGGATTAGAGACTTAAATGTTAGACCTAATACCATAAAAACCCTAGAAGAAAATCTAGGTAGTACCATTCAGGACATAGGCATGGGCAAGGACTTCATGTCTAAAACACCAAAAGCAACGGCAGCAAAAGCAAAATTGACACATGGGATCTAATTAAACTAAAGAGCTTTTGCACAGCTAAAGAAACTACCATCAGAGTGAACAGGCAACCTACAGAATGGGAAAAAATTTTTGCAACCTACTCATCTGACAAGGGCTAATATCCAGAATCTACAAAGAACTTAAACAAATTACAAGAAAAAAACAAACAACCCCATCAAAAAGTGGGGAAAGGATATGAACAGACATTTCTCAAAAGAAGACATCCATACAGCCAACAGACACATGAAAAAATGCTCGTCATCACTCGCCATCAGAGAAATGCAAATCAAAACCACAATGAGATACCATCTCACACCAGTTAGAATGGCAATCATTAAGAAGTCAGGAAACAACAGGTGTTGGAGAGGATGTGGAGAAATAGGAACACTTTTACACTGTTGGTGGGATTGTAAACTAGTTCAACCATTATGGAAAACAGTATGGCGATTCCTCAAGGATCTAGAACTAGATGTACCATATGACCCAGCCATCCCACTACTGGGTATATACCCAAAGGATTATAAATTACTCTACTACAAAGACACATGCACACGTATGTTTATTGCGGCACTATTCACAATAGCAAAGACTTGGAATCAACCCAAATGTCCATCTGTGACAGACTGGATTAAGAAAATGTGGCACATATACACCATGGAATACTATGCAGCCATAAAAAAGGATGAGTTTGCATCCTTTGTAGGGACATGGATGCAGCTGGAAACCATCATTCTTAGCAAACTATCACAAGAAGAGAAAAGCAAACACCGCATGTTCTCACTCATAGGTGGGAACTGAACAATGAGATCACTTGGACTCGGGAAGGGGAACATCACACACTTGGGCCTATCATGGGGAGGGGGGAGGAGGGAGGGATTGCATTGGGGAGTTATACATGATATAAACGTCATGCACATGTACCCTAGAACTTAAAGTATAATAAAAAAAAAAAAAAAAAACAAAAAAACAAAAAAACAAAAAAACAAAAAAAAACAAAAAAACAAAAAAAAAAAGAGAGTGAGCTATTATAGCACATCTAAGTCTGCTAAAATAGAACCATGGGGCAGTGTAGGAAAATCTCTTCTAAATTATGGATCATATATGGTGAACGTTAGAAGCCATGTGTACCTAAGTTGAAAAATCAAAACGTGTCTTGTATTTGGGTGACCCCGGTAAGTCTGGATCGCACTGCACCTTGTGTGAACACAGGATGCTGAGGTGTAGGGATCAACAGGCTTTTTCTGGATGTCTTCGCTTCTCCTTTGGGGTAAAGTGGGGCAACAGTAGGAGCGCACAGCTGTTGGGCCTCTAATATTTGTCAGCTGTTTTACATGTGGGATTCCATTTAAGGCAATCTTGGAGGTAAAATTATTTTATTGAAGATGAAGATAGAGGCTTAGAGAAGTAAAGGAAATTGTTCAAGGTCACGTCATTTATGTTGTTGCTGTTTTTTTTTTTTTTTTTTTTTTTTTTTCCCGAGACAGAGTTTTGTGCTTCTTGCCCAGGCTGCAGTGCAGTGGCGCGATCTCGGCTCACCACAACCTCTGCTTCCCAGGTTCAAGTGATTCTCCTGCCTTAGCCTCCCGAGTAGCTGGGATGACAGGCATGCGCCACCACGCCAGGCTGATTTTGTATTTTTAGTAGGGACGGGGTTTTTCCATGTTGGTTAGGCTGGTGTTGAACTCCCAACCTTGGGTGATCCGCCCAAGTCAGCCTCCCCACGTGCTGGGATTAGAGGTGTGAGCCACCACGCCTGGCCAAGGCCATGTGATTTCTTAATTGGAAAGAAAAAGTACTTGATGAACTCAGAAGTTTGACTTCAAGGCCCTTGATCTTTCCACAACACTGGTTCCTTCCCTGGTTGGTCTGAGTGACTGAAGAACTCAAGGAAGCTGTGTTTTGTGGAAAGAAGACCTGAGGGGTGTATGGTCTTTCCAGGCTTGGAATCTGCCATGCTGGGCTTCTGAATTGTACAGCTTGGCCATATAGAGAGAAGCCTGTCATTTAAGATTTATTCTTTGGGGGAAATAAAGGAAGGCCGCCCACATGAGACAGGCAGAGGCGACATTCTCAGAGCTGCTGTGGCAAGGGAGTCGGCACCATCACTTGCGTGTGGCAGAGACTGACATGCAAGTGAGTGGCGGATGAGGAGTGGGGAAGCTTCAGGGTGGAAAAGAACGGTTCCCAGTGGAGGCTGTTGTGGGGACTGGAGGCGGCTGTGCAGAAGTGGGGTGTTTTATGTGATTGGTTAGGGGTGCATTTGGCTTTCTCTGAATGATCCTAACTGGAAATAGGGGCCAAAATTAGGGTGGCTGTCAGTTTTGAGTCAAGTCCTGGCCACGTGGGACAGAGTTGTGGTTTAGTTTCTGGGTTGTGGAGAGAGAGCAGTCTGGCTTCCTGTCTGATGTACCAGCCTGGCTGGCCTCCTGGCTGTTTCCTGTAGATAGGGGTTTGGTTTCCTGGGTGGGCAGCTACAGGTTGTGGTCTGAGTTCTGTCTTTATACATATGATCAGGCATGGTCTGTGTGTACATTCAGTCCCTCATTTTTCTTGTCAGTAAAAATATCAAATGACAAATTGGATACATTGGGAACTTTTTAGATGTCTGTGTCCCCTGGAGGAAGTTTTCACGTTCACATTTAATCAGAATGAATATAAACAATTGGGCCATTTATCTTGAAGATTTAAAATAGGAAATCTTCAACAATACTACCTCAGCGCCATTGCCTCTCTGTCCATCATTAGGGAATGTGTTTTTATCCACCGCCGGCTCATCGTCCGCCAGTTTGTGGTTGATCCACTTCTCTATACGTCTTGTCTTGTGTGCATCTCATTGTTTGCTAGTGTTAGCTTTCTCCTTCATCAGTGTAGTTTATTTGTGTAGCCTCTCTTGGTAGGAAGTTATTTGTGGAATTTGTGAATGGAAGGGACCTTGGAGGTCTGCCAGGTCAGCCCAGTGACTTTCAAGATAAATGGAAATACAGGGAACTGTTCCAGCTTCTTTGGTGGCCAAACCAGGAATAGAAAGCAGTGTTCTTTGTACCACAATGTCATTGGAAGACAACTCAATGTGGGCCTGAAATGCAGAGTAACTAACTTTCATTCATCTCTGCTTCTGACTCTTGTTATCAGACATTTTAAATTGACTTTAATGTGTTAGCAGAAATATGAAAAGTCCTGACTTGTTTACATAGAAGGTACTTTGTCGCCTACTCATTCGGTTGCTTTTTCAACAGGATTGAAAAGACATTGTTATAAACTGAATGTTTATGTCTCCCCCAGATTCTTGTACTGGAGCCCTAAGTGCCAGTGTGATGGTAGTGGGGGATAGGACCTTTGGGATGTGGTTAGGGCTAGATGAGGTCATGAGTGTGGGCCCTGGTCTGACAGGATTAGTGCCCTTAGAAGAAGAGAAACCAGGCTGGTGTGGTGGCTCACACCTGTAATCCCAGCACTTTGGGAGGCCGAGTGGGCAGATCATGAGGTCAGGAGATTGAGACCATCTGAAACCCTGTTCTACTAAAAATACAAAATTAGTTACGTGTGGTGGCACGTGCCTGTAATCCCAGCTACTCGGGAGGCTGAGGCAGGAGAGTTGCTTGAACCAGGGAGTCGCAGGTTGCAGTGAGCTGAGATTGTGCCACTGCACTCCAGCCTGCTGACAGAGTGAGACTCTGACTCAAAAAAAAAAAAAAAAAAAAGAAAGCAGAGAGCTCCCACTGCCCTGGTGTGAGGAAATAAGAGAAAGGTGGCTGTCTGCAAGCCGGGAAGAGGTCCCTGTCCGGAACTGAGTTGGCCGACACCTTGATCTTGGACTTCCAGCCTCCAGAGCTGTGAGAAATAAACTAATGTTTAAACCACACAGCCTATGGTGTTTATTATGGCATTTGCCTGTGGTATTATGGCCATCTGATTTGACTGATACAGAGATGGTTCCAGAATACTGTAGCCTGTGTTTAAGTTGGTGATGCCATGAAAATAAATGTGGTAGTTCATTCCTTTTTATAAAGATAGCTCTGTGAACCCAGGGCCTTTGCTCACGTCTTAGTTGAGTCTTGTCTTCTTAAATAGCTTCCTAATTTCTCTTTTCCCCTCTAATTTATATATATATCTGGATTAAATCATATATGGTATGATTTTATACTTATATCTATACAAACTTCTACTGATTTATTTCATTTTATTTGATTTTTGAGACATGCCCTGCTCTGTTGCTCAGGCTGGAATGCAGGCGTGCCATCACAGCTCACTGTAACCCTAAATTCCTGGGCTCAAGTGATCCTCCCAGCTCAGCCTCCTGAGTAGCTGGGACTACAGGTGTGCTATCCTGCCTAGCTAATTTTTAAAATTTTGTAAGGACAGAGTCTTGCTGTATTGTCCAGGGTGGTTTCAAACTCCTGGCCTCAAGCAGTCCTCTCATCTCAGCCTCTCAAAGCACTGGATTACAGGCATGAGCCACCACACCCAGCCCAGTGATTTTTCGTTGTTAAGATCAAGGACGGGTTCCCTGGTTTGGCATTCAAGGCTCATGATCCGGGCGTGATAAAGTTTGGGTTTCAGTGTTTCCATTCCCGCTATCAGCCTTGCACTCCAGCTTGTTGCCTACGCCCTGTTCTGAAGCCCAGCCTGAGAGCTGCACTTAGAATTTATACCTTCTCATCTCTTCATCGTCTTCGCCTATGTTCTTATCTCCATCTGGGACATCATCTCCACACTTCTGTCTCTTTAAATCTTCTCTATCCTTCAAGACTTGAAATACTCACTTCCTTTACACGATCCCCGCTCTGACATCCAAGCTAGACTTAATCGTTTTCCTTTGAATGCTGATAGTGCTTAATGTTTTTCATCCTTAATTATGCAGCAGTCCTGTGTGTTAGATATTATTATTTCCCCAGTTTTTCATAGTTGCTTTGAAAATATTTGCTGTAGTCATATATTTTGAATATGTAATATGAGCGACATTCAAAAGGTCCTGGAGAGTGAAAGGCAGTCCTACTCCAGTCACTGCCCTGTGACCACTGTTGCCAGTTTTGTTTGTTTGTTTGTTTGTTTTTCCAAGATGGAGTCTTGCTCTGTCACCAGGCGGGTGTGACCTCAGCTCACTGCAACCTCCGCCTCCCGGGTTCAAGCGATTCTCCTCCCTCAACTTCCTGAGTAGCTGGGACTACAGGCTTGCGCCACCTCGCCCAGATAATTTTTGTATTTTTAGTAGAGACAGGGTTTCACCATGTTGGCCAGGATGGTCTGGATATCTTGGCCTCGTGATCCACCTGCCTCAGCCTCTCAAAGTACTGGCATTACACGTGTGAGCGACTCCGCCCAGCCTATGTAACTTCTTTTTAAAACTACAGATGTTGGCATAAGATAAACACTGTTGTCCACCAGTTCCCCACTGGTAAGTATTTAGGTTGTTCCCAACTGTTTGGATTAATCAATGCTGAGTTGTACGTAATTCTTGCATATTTGCATGAATATGTTCATAGGATGCATTGCTAGAAATGGAATTGTGGGATCCAGCGTTCTGCACATTTTAAATGTTGATGGGTGTTGCTCGATTCCCTTCCGTTAGGGCCATACCATTATCTCACTGTCTATGTGTAAGGACGCCTATTTCTATTTCCTTGCCAACAGTTTCTTCTCAGCTGTTTTCTTTGACATCACACACACACAAATAGCCCTAGTGTTCCAAAAACATGGACATTCTACATTTCTACTTAAAGTGTGCGCACACTGACTGAAGCTCTGTGTTGCAGTGA